>NC_139713.1:31916051-32166051 GCF_964188405.1 Protomyctophum parallelum
TAGTTGTAAAACACTACAGTATATTAATGCTTTGGAGATATGCAGAGCACAAGAAACTAGCAGGATTTGTGTTGGTATAAGCTTCAAAAAGACACAGACAAAAAACAAAACAAGATATTTTTTGGTGAAGACTATGGGTGAAGACGTTAACTGTCAGGATTTTACTATGTGAGAGTGCTCTAGGCGGGTAACTACACTACTACATGTACTTAAGTACAATTTTTAGGTATTTTTTACTTTCTTCATTATTTACACTTTTCAATACATCTCAGAGGACATTTTTGTCTCCACCAGGCCGAATGCATGGGGGGAGAGTATGTTTTGCACTCCGTCCGTCCGTCCGTCCGTCCGTCCGTAAATCTGGAGTAATCGGTCTTTCAGATTTCTCAGACTCCATCCTGATTGGTTAAGATTGGCTTCCGGCCCAGGCCGTAGCGTAACGGTCTGGGCACCGGACTGGTGATCCAGTCGCGGTGTGCCGCGGGTTCGACTCCCAGACCCGACACGGCCTTTACCGCATGTCATCCCCCCATCTCTCTCCCGTTTCCTGTCAGCCTACTGTCTGTCCCTTAAAAAAATCAATAAAGGCGTAAGCCGCAAAAAAATATCTTAAAAAAAAAAAAAAAGATTGGCTTCCAAAGTTCACAGGAGTGCTCAGTTTCAAACAAAATGCTGCAAATCATGAACACATCGTGTGATTTCCGTGAAATTGTGCACCCACATTCCCACTAGGCCGAGGACGAAACAATCATGGTCATTGATTGGCTCCCGTTGTGACGTTGTGACGTAACATCATGGTCATTGATTGGCTCCCGTTGTGACGTAACATCATGGCGTGATGAACCTACTATTCCACTATTGGCTGTTGTTATTCTTAGGTTGTATTCTAGATTACATTTAGTGTACTTGTTGTATTCTAGATTACATTTAGTGTACTTGTTGTATATGTATATCTTGTTTAGAGGCAGATGTGAAATGCCCTGCAGCTTTCCGGGTTTTTGTGAATACAAACATTGGCTTGTGATTGGCTGATCATTGTCTCCACCAGGCCGAAGGCATGGGGGGAGAGTATGTTTTGCACTCCGTCCGTCTGTCCGTGTGTCCGTGCGTGTGTGTGTCCGTGAGCAGCTAATCTCCGGCACCGTTAACCCGGTCGATGCCAAATTTTGCACACACACTCCCTGGATGCCAACGATGAACCTCTGCCCCAAAATTTCCAGAACGGCCTGTTATAGCGCCACCAGGAGGCCGCTTTGTGCAAAACAAGTTTTTGCACAGTACACCTACAGATTTTGTCCAAACATCGCGCAAATTGGTACACAGTCTCTCTAGTTCACATCTGGCTTTTAGAGCGCCACCAGGAGGCCGACTTTTGTAAAACACATTTTTGGATATTACTCCTCCGGATTTTGTCCAAAAATCCCGCAAATCGTTACACAGTATCTCCATAGTCATGTGCTCAAGACGGATGTGTCTGATATTTCATATTCCATCCTAATTGGCTAACATTGCCTTTCAAATTTTGCAGGATTGGCCTGTTTTGAACAAAAAGCCTCAAATCATGAACGCAGCGTGCAATTTGACGTGAAATCTTTCACGCACTTTCCTACTAGGCTGAGGAATTTAGCCCACCCATTTCACATTGGCCTGTTATAGCGCCACCAACAGGTGGATTGTGCATGCGTGCGATCAACACGGATCTGCACCATTTCCCATATTCCATCCTGATTGGCAAAGATTGGAACAAACAAACAAAAAACATGTTTATATTACTCCTAAACATTCCTATCCTCCTGGTGGAGACCTGTGCCCAGAAGGGCACTTTTTCTAGTTTTTTACTTTTACTCCACTACAATTATATGAAAACTTTAGTTACTAATTACTTACTTAGTAAGTAGTTACTAATTAACACACTAACCAATTCAGCCCTATACTGTATGTATCTCGGCCATTTGAAAATAACCAAACTGCTATTTTCAAAAGATTTTTCACTGTCAGCATTCCCAAACAAAACCTGTGAATCCTGTCAAACCCATCCTGTGGTACAGTAAAGGAACCTGTCACCACATTACCATAATAAAAGTAATATAACAACTATGCGGTGGTTCTCAAACTTATTTTTCATTTCAAGGGACCCCAGTTTTACCCCAGTCTTACTATTCCACTAATTAAAGTTCTGAAATGAGAGAACGGATACGTTTGATCAGGAGTGTCTCCAAAAGTCTCCCTCCCATATTTACAGTGTATTTAATATTATATGTCTTTATACATTTCTAGAACAATGGGTTAAACATGTAAAGGTTTATATTGTGAGTATTTTAATGTCTGTTACGTCAATTAACTTTCCAGGCACTTTAGGGGCCGGCCCCATACATTATTATAGCTCCTTGTGATGGATTTATATTTTACTATTTACTGTCTTGGTACCAAGTCTTCATGTTCACATCTTGCAAGATGATAACAGTCGACACCTGTATTCAATTGCATTTGATTGTATCTCATATAAATACCTCACTTCCTGTTGTCTTGCCACAGCGCTGAGGAAGGCCGACAGGGCAAAAGGTGTACGTTGTCTGCTCGTCAGAGGGACATATATGAGTGCTGGCATTTTCTTCATTCTATTATGCATCATCGAGTCTTGCACCTATAAGGATTTTTTTTCTCTAACCTAGAGTGTTGGGAGTTGTCTGCCTCTGCAGTACTCTTCTCACCCCAATTTACTATGCATTAGGCCAGTGTTTCCCAAACAGTGAGTCGTGACCCATTCATAGGTTGTGGAACCATTTTTATAACCCGACTCAGCCAGATGGGGCAGTATTGAGTTCGCAAGTGCACAAATCTTGTGAAAACAAGTGTGAAGCAAGCTTCTTCAATCAGGCGGCGTCAGGTTATCATTTTTATGGGACGTGAATAAATATGCCTTTTTGGGGGCATTGGGTGCAGAGGAGATAATAGATATCCAATTTATCTTTTGGGTCTCGGGATCTTTACGATAGAGGGCGCTCTTACGCAACCTGTGAGTTAATCTACGGCTTCCAGATCAGCGGCATTAACGTCAAATACCAAAACAAATCCAAGGCGGTTTAGAGACGGTATTGTAGGATTTAGGGAGCGTTTTTTGGTGAAGACTGGTTATATTCAACTGCCAACAATGAAAGAGTGCAACATTGTGGAAATATGTTTTTCACCCGATGAAAAGAGAGGCACTCTTCTTTCTTTGGTGTTTACAAATCCAGCGCAGCGATAGTTAATTGAGACATGGAAGTCAGAAGGTTTCGTTTATAATTCCCTGGACTCATTCATTCTCTAACAGTAATCATTCTGCTCCTTTAATTCAGCTGTCTCTCTCCACGTCAACCCCATTCACTCTCATTTGCTGCTAGCTAACTGACTCACACTCAATTCAATCAGGTGGTCCTTTTAAGCAGTCACTACTCTGTGTTCACTCTACATGCCAAGCTGACTCATTGGTTGTTCAGATTTAAGAGTTCAAATTCCCTCCACCTCCCCTGCCTCCTCCCTGTGGCATTTAGTTCTGTAATGGGTGACTAATGATTGTGAGTGTGATTATAATGTAATTTATGGATTGTACTTTTATGTGGTATCTAGTTCTGTTATGGGTATCTGTGATCAAAATGTGTTTTATGGATTGTATTATGCTCATATGTATATATATATATATATGGTATATGAAATGCATTGAAAGTTATGTTGTTGAAGCAATGTATTTCTCTTGCTCACTTTTACTATGTAAATTTCATTTTCATTTCCATTTTCCGTTTTTATATATATACATAATTTGGGGAGGCCCAAAAATAATTTGGCGGCCCTCCCGAGGGGTCGCAACCCACGGGTTGAGAACCCCTGCCTTACCGCATTGTGACAAATTGTGAGCTTGTAGATCGGCTATTTTCAAATAGCCAAAGTTTAAATAGGGCTGAAGTGGTCAATGCATGTCTCATAATAAAAATAATGATGCAAATCTACAAAGTAGACTAGTAACTATAACTTTAACAAATTGTAGTGGAGTAAAAAGAACAATAATTGCCCGAGATGTCGTGGAGTAGAAGTAAAAGTATGGAACATTGAATGTGAACATGAATATTGAGTCACCATGCTTACATAAAACACTTGAACCTCTCCCCGGGTTTCCCTTGATCCCAGTCTCTCAGAGAAAGTATTTTCTGTCTTTCTTTTACAATGATAAGACAGAAGGTGGAGGATGAATGATAATGAAGACATGCTGTGTTACAGCAGATAGAGAAATACAATAGAAGGGATCAAGGGATCAGGGGCAAAGGATAAGTGACATATTTCTTTGTTCTTGTGTGTTTGATTTATTTATGAATATTCACTCCTGGTTGTTTCAAGACATATACCACATTTATACAGTTTATACAGTAGGTTTTGCTGTCTGAACCTGTGCTATAGAGGCTATATGTGCGTTACATCATCGTACCTGGAAGAGTGGTAAGAATTACTTTCTGCCCTTGATAGCCAATACATCCAAACAGAAAAGTCCTATCGGATTGTATTAGACAATGTTAAATTCATCAATAGTTTAGCTGTATGGATACAAATATTGACCCAATGGCGCTCAGCATCAAGGGTTGGATTGTGGGGTTAGATCAACTACAAATGATTGCAGAGCGTGGCACGGCTGCAGCTCACCGCTCCAAGAGATGGGTCAAATGCTGAGAACAAGTCTCACATACAGCAATGTATGTGACAAATAGCAGGACTTTAACCTTTCATAAATTCCGTGCAGGTGATTATTATAAGTGCCTTTTTATTTTTTTATTTTATTTTTTGAAAATAATTTTGGGACCCCCCAAAATAATGTCGGGACCCCCCGAGGGGTCGCGACCCCCAGGTTGAGAACCCCATACCCTTGCTCCTCGGAAGGTGCTGCCAAAATGACACACCTCTACTCTCTACCAACCATATACTTTAGTTCAAATGTTGGTTGAAATGTTTGAAATGAGGGAACTTGCACAAAAGCTAATTTCACCCACTCATCCACACCTGTGTAAATGTTATGTGATAATAAAACTGATTTTGATACTGTGTTATTATCCCTCTAGTATAACATATTTGAGGTGCTCATTGACGGAATGACAGCTACTGCTAGTGTCAATGCCAGAAACTGTCACAGCAGACTCATTTGTCATAATCAAGAAGGTATTCAAATTGAGATTGATCTCAGAAATGGCGGAGGACATTTTGGTCCACCATTAGTCTTTCCCTATGTTATTACAAAATCTTTCTCAAACAGGACAAGCTGTATTTATTCTTTGTTTGCCTTGTCAATAGAAGCAATTAAGGGCATTACTTTATGTCATGTCAACCTTTTAAGGTCAAGGACTGCCTGAGAAAGGAGATTTGTAATTGGTTGGGTCAAGTCCCCACTGTGAGGCCTTCACATACAGTAAGACCAAGATAAACAAACAACAGAAAACATTTTATTCTACAACAAAGAGTCTGAAATATTGTAACACATGGAGCATATGATCTTGCAAATACCAAAAATGTGAAGCAGTAATTTTATATAATAATATTAATAACAAAGTTATTTTGTACAGGGCCAAAACAATTATACCCAGTATACTTTGTATTCCCCACTATTCATTGTGGGGTGTATTATACTAAAACTTACTTTTGTTTAACTCAAATAGTTACACAGTATTACTATAAGGGACCACTTCACCACATCTTCATATAATTGGTCCTCACTAATGTTCATGATAAAATACCACGATTTGTTTCTACTCTGTGGGCAGTTCATAAACCCGTCCGCCAGTGACATCATTAGGCAGCTTTTTTTTTTAAACAAGATAAAAAAAAGAGATTTGTTTGGAGTTTCTTGGATTCCCCATCGATGATTTCACTGGTGGACAGGTCTCTGAACTGCGACACAGACTGAGTAGAAGAAAATTGTGCTATTTTATCATGATCATTAGTGAGGACCAATAATATGAAGAGATGTTGAAAAGTGGTGAAGTGGTCCTTTAAAGCCAATAAAAGGGATCGTGACATTAAAACAAGTTTTGGGATTTTTTCTTATTCTTTTATGTATTGCACCCAATAAAATTCAGTACATTTTCTGTGGTCTGGGCCTCTGGGGTTCAAAGCAAGTGCTCCGATTATCCTGTGGACTGTGATGTAAGAGTCCACAAGTCCCCTTATGACATAACAATTTGCCAGCAGATGTCACTGTTGATGGATTTTCATTGCAGCTCAAAAGGTTTCAGAACACACAGAAAAACCCTAAAATAAAAAGTTTAAATTAAAATAAATGAAAATTAATGTCATGAAAATGAGCATCGCGCCTGTCACAGACATGCGCAGAGCAAGTTCAGTTAGGAAACCTCAGTGCAGTTGCTCTCGGCCCTTTAATTGGGCCGCCTCAGCATCATGTTCACATGATTCACTTCATCCAATCACACACTCATTCCATCTTCATACCGGGTATTTAGGGATGGGCGTCACCTCCCTAGTCGTGCATGTTCGTTGTTGCTTTTAACACTGAGCATGCGCATCAGTTCATGGATTGAAAAACGAACAACTTCCGAGGTGAAAGCGAGGTTACCATAGAAACGACAACAAACACGATGGCAGCTAGCGCCACCCGCGCAGGCGGAACCTCACCTTCTAATTTAAACACAAACCCCATTGTGCCAGCTGCCTCGCTAGTCTAGTGGACTACTACGCCGACTTGTAATTTATGCTTCGCTGGTTCGCGCCCCACTGTTTTTACAACCGCAGACTTTTTAATAGTTTTTGGATTAAGGTTGCATTAAAAAAACTGGATTAAGGTTGGTGAAGGATGCGTTGCTCCCCTGCTTGCGGTAATGTTTAGGTTAGAGTTTCTTTTGCACATTAAAACAAATTCAAATTAAGCATTTAAATGATGCTATCAGACACACATTATGTTTCTGTGTAATAAGTGGCGGCAGTGAAGCGCGAACCAGCGAAGCATATATTACAAGTCAGCGTAGTAGTCCACTAGACTAGCAAGGCAGCTGGCAGAATGGGGTTTGTGTTTATATTAGAAGGTGAGTTCTACATTTGCTCACTAGACGGAGCCCTGTCTACACGCCCTGTTTGTTTTGTTTTTAGTACTACCGGGTTACGTGGGGGGATTTATTGGGAAACCAGCTCACCGCGCATGCTCAGAACATTTTTCTATTGCGTTACATATTTCTTATCGCCACCTACTGGCCTGGCATGCTTGTTGGAGTCAAAAATGATCGTTTTGGGTTGTATGTGTGGACACAGATATCTTTGTCGTATGGGCAGGGGTTGTTTCTAAAACGGAGTACGAAAATATCCGCTTTTTTAAAGATCGAGTATGTGTAGCCTGGGCCTTAAACTGGAAGTTTGCACTGCTCAATCTGCTTGCTTGTTTGCTGCTGCAGACACTGATACTGCTGCGCTGCTGTCTAGTATAAACTTTAGCTGCTCACCCTCCTCCACCCCAGCTACCACCTGTCGTTTTGGATCTGCTGTTTAGGAGGTACAGGGGATTCGGAGTCTCTATGGTTGGGACTGATGCGCTTGATCCAATCCAATTCATCGCCAAACCATAGTAAATATATTGCTCATTTTATATTCATTAAATATATATTCCATCCATTCTTGAGTTGTCCTGTCTGAACCTTTTTTTTCTCTTGTTTTGTGGCGTGCATGAATCAGTCTTTCCCATCTCCGCCCAACACTCTGCGCCAGATGAGACGGAAATGAAAATAAACGGAGAGGAAAAAATATGACATTCGGCACAGCACAGTGCTTTTGTAATGCCTGTGGTTGACATGCTGTTCCAATGCAGCAGCCCCTAAATGGGATAATTACCCACGGCTTGAAAGAAAGAGCAGCACAAAACAGATAGAGAAGGACTTGTTCAAGTGCTTCCACATCACTAGCATCTCTCTCCTACAGAATGGCTGAATGACAACCAGGCTGGTAGTCAGGCAACAAGAGCCCCCTGCCATGAATGCACCAGCTGTGGCTTTCCTGAGGTACTGTAACATAAGCTCAGTCAGTGGAGGAAGAACCGCAGGTCGCTTACTATGAAAACGTGCATTAGTCACCCCAGGCATAACCATATATGGTCATGCCTTGTGACTTCACGTGACATCATCTGATGTCATCAATATTAAGCCCATATGAAAACACACAGCGGTCCGTGCATGATTTAAAGACCATTTAAACTGATCTGATCTGTATTTACTGTAAAACAGTGGTTTGATTCTGCGCTCATCGATCAGAGAGGAGAAGGAGGGGGAGGAGCCACCATGTTTCACAACAGCTCTCACAGGAAGTTCTGGATCTTCGACGGCGAAGAGAGTCTGGAGAGAGTGAGACAGGCCGCCAACCACAAGTACTGCAGCGCCATGCTGAGGCCCGGGGTGAGTGAAGCCCTCTTCTTGTCGTCCTCAGAGGAGGAGGTTCTGTTCAGACATTATGAGAGGAGGCTGCTGGAGTTCTGCAACGCCTTTAAACCCGCCATGCCCAAAGCCGTGGTGGGTTCAGCGCTCATGTATTTCAGAAGGTTCTACCTCAACAATTCAGTCATGGAGCATCACCCCAGGATTATAATGTTAGCGTGTGCCTACCTGGCCTGTAAGGTGGATGAGTTCAACGTGTCCAGCGCTCAGTTCGGGGGGAACCTGGTCCACGAGACGCCGGCGGGCCAGGACCAGATCATGGAGCAGATCCTGGAGTACGAACTGCTTCTGATCCAACAGCTGTGCTTCCACCTGGTCATCCACACCCCCTATAGACCCATGGAGGGTCTCCTGATCGACATGAAGACAAGGTTTCCTGTCCTGGAGAGCCCAGAGTTGTTGAGACGAAGCGCCGACGACTTCCTGACGCGCGCGTCGCTGACCGACACCGGGCTGCTGTTCCCTCCAGCGCAGATCGCCCTGGCGGCCATCTTGAACAGCGCCTCCAGGGCGGGACTTAGCATGGACACTTACCTGACAGAATGTCTGGCGCTGAAAGACGACAGAGAGACTCTGACCAAGCTCTACGACGCCATGAAACGAATGACCATCCTGATGAAGAAGTACGAGCCTCCTAAAGCCGATGACGTGAATGTTTACAAAGTGAAACTGGAGAGAATCCACGCAACCAACCCCAACACACAGAAGAGGAAGCGAGGCTGGGAGGATGACGATCATGTGGCCAAAGAGGCGCGCATAGCGGAGGAGGAGGAATGGACCGACGGTCAGGGTTAGGGTTAGACCGAAGATTTATGAAGACCAGACATTACAGAAGACATTTAACAATGTGTCGATTTGACCTTTGACCTCAGACACTTCAAGTTGATTTGACCTTTGACCTCAGACACGTCGAGTTGATTTGACCTCAGACACTTCAAGTCGCTCGATTCAATATTTAGATATTTGATATTAATATGAACCCATTTTAAGGTCAAACTCTGGTTGAAAACACCTGATCTTGGTCGGTTCTGTAGTGTCACGATACGTTTTACAAAAACAGAAATTATAGACAAAAGTGAATTTGTTTTCAATGTCATTAAATCATTTTCGGATTCAACATTAAATAATTTCCAGATGTAGCAGAGGCACGTCTGGAAATGATTTCATATTTGAATCTGAAAATAATAAACTCATATTTTAATGTTAAATCGAGCTACTTTTGAGCTGCACAAAAAGACTACGTTAAAACGAACCCAGAACAGAAGTGTTTAAAGTTTAAACACACACACACACACGGTCATTTTTCTGTTTCTCACATCCAGAATAATGTTGTTGTTTTGGTTTCATGGTTTAAGTGAATAAAGATATTTGTTTTTTCTACACGTTGAAAAAAAAATCACACACGTGTGAACTGAGTGGTGCAATTCCCCCCCCCCCCCCTCTCTCTCTCTCTCTCTCTCTCTCTCACTCTCTCTCATTAGAGTCACTACCCCTCTCACTGTTTCTGGCGCCCCCTACTGCTATTATTAAGTCACATACTCGTGCTTACACAGACACACAAACAGTCGTGCTTACACAGACACACAAACAGGTACGAGGACATTGCAAGCTGGTTGTAGGAGTGGTTGCACCACTCAAAAAAGAAGAAAAAAATATATATATTAAGCCCATATATGGGAATGCCCATATTATATATATATATATATATATATATATATATATATATATATATATATATATATATATACAGTATATCATCCCTGTTGTCATCCAGCAACTCTACATGTGACCTCAAACCCTCAGATCTCCATATTTGGAGCTGACCTGTTCTGACATTCCATATGTTGATCCTTCCCCATATCCTTCCTCTTCGATGTCTCCCTTTTGACTGTCCATTCAAACGCTAGACGGCCCCGCCACAAAGTTATTAGCGCACCCGCGCCCGGCGAGAACTAGAGTTCATCAAACCCTGTACACTCAAGACAATGCCCCCGCTGCCACCCTTAGATCTCCATATGTGGAGCTGACCTGTTCTGACATTCCATATGTTGATCTGACCTCATCAAACCCTGTACACTCAAGACAATGCCCCCGCTGCCACCCTTAGATCTCCATATGTGGAGCTGACCTGTTCTGACATTCCATTATGGTGATCTGACCTCATCAAACCCTGTACACTCAAGACACGCTCCATATATGGCCAGTACAGAATTCACTCCATATATTGATCTGACCAGCCATGCCAAAGTGCCAGCGCTCGCCCAGCAGTCTGCGTGCACGCGGCCTCGCCATCAGGCGTCTTACTGGGAATATATATCTAAAACACTATGAAGTAAAGTCCGGTATTATGAGCAATATCACTCAGGAAAGTAATATGTTGCTTAGTACATATTACTCTTTAAAAAGTGATACTATTATATTGCTTATTACTTAGGATTGATAGTATTATATTATATTACACCCCCCCCCCCCCCGACCGACACACACACACACACACACACACACACACACACACACACACACACACACACACACACACACACACACACACACACACACACACACACACACACACACACACACACACACACACACACACACACACACACACACACACACACACACACACACTCTCTCTCTCTCTCTCAAGCAATTTCTCCTGACCTTTTAAACGAAATGTTTTCAAAAGACAGCGAACCAAACATGAGTAATATCTTATAATATAATAATAATATTACTGTTTTGGGTCAAATAATACCTTACACTATTCGTTACTGGGTAAAATAATAATATGACAGTGATATGTCACAGAGACTACATTCTTTTTGGGAGCGTTCTACCCATTGCTGGCTGTCTGAATACCAAAATAGAAAAGAAAAGGTAATTAAAATGTTGACATATTGTTGCTTATAGCAGCTTTAACAGGCTTGTGGGAGATGCATGCAAGATTCTTCATATGGCAGCCACTCTAATTTTAGCTTCTTTTTGACACCAATTATGCTCCATTGGACGTTTCATGTGGATTAATACAACACGGGCATCAAATGTTTCACATCAATTCAACTACCGATTTGTTTTAGCGCGAGAACAAAACATTTGGACGTGAAGACGGAAGGTGTTTCGACTTATTATATACAGCATGTCAATCAACGGGTGTTCTCACAAAGGTGGCTGGATCATGTTACCTTAGATACGATATAGTTTCTCTAATGTGAAAATGTAATAAGCCTTATCAAATCATCAACCCCTCATAACTAAAACTCATCAACTCAGGCAACTCTTCGGTTTTCATGACTCACTCGACTGAAAAACTTTTAGCAACCTAATTGCCCTTGAGAGCTGTCCACCAATCTGTTGTGCTGCACGATCAGAGATTGATGAGTGCTGCGGCTGGGAGCCGATACCAATTGTGTGTAATATGCTTAATAGCTTTAATATCTGTTGTTTGAGTGAATGCTTGATGAGAGCGGGGGCCCATCGGCCACGGCGTAACAATGATAAAACACCCAATGTCACCCAAGAGTGCCGTTCAGCAACAGCCCTCCACTTTATCACCGTCATAAAAAAGAGAGAAACAAGCCCCAAATGAAGAATTAAAGAGGTATCGGAGAACGGCACTGGCATACAAACCAAGTTGCGCCGTAATGAAGCAATCAGAAATGTTTACCTTGAGACTTGGGTTACAGTCTCTTATTACAGTGGCAGCTGCTGCCAGCCTGACAAATGATTCAGCTGGGAGGGGGACGATTTGGCAACTTGTCACGGGCATTATTGATTAGACTCGGAAGTTGACGCCAGCGATGAAACAGTCCCTGCTGGAGAGTCTCAGTGTGGTTTGTGCGTGGTGTGTTGTGTGTGTGTGTGTGTGTGTGTGTGTGTGCGCGTGCGCGCGTGCGTGCGTGCGCATGTCCTATGTGTGGGTGTGCGCGCGTTCCTCGACTCAGGACATTGATTCAAGTGAATTGTAGGCCTGGGGGGACATCGCGTGACAAGAGTGAAACGGCGTGCTGCTAGTACAGTGTACCTCTCCCAATTACAGACCGTAAATGCAGTAAAATACCGCCTCCGATAAATAGGCACTACAAATTCCATAAAGTGCGCCTGTAAACATACGGCAAGATATAGTGTTGTGTGGATGTCTGCATGGTGATGCAGTCCATTGGAAGGCATGTAAGCCAAGCCAAAGAAAATCAAGACACAGACTGCCTGGCACTCAAACAAATCATGGGCGACGGGGAGTTGCCAGTCTGGGCACAGCTTCTGACCTGAGTCACTAGTACTGAAGACTCATCGGAGACTATTTTTGACAAAGCACCTCACCAGGCTTTTTGACATGTGGGCCCTTTGTCACTGTTTATTTGATAGGATTTCATTCCTCAAAATGTGTGTTCTGGTCTACTGTAGAGTAACCTGCCAAGTGCCAACCTGCCAGCCCTTGCCCAGCACTCTGCCGTCTGCCGCCATGCACCCAGGCGGATGTGTGCACGATTCTCGCCCTCAGGACGTCTTACTGGTATACTATCACCGTTATCATCATTGTTATGTCAAGATTTTGCGGAGAAACACACAGAATACATAGTATGTTTTTTCCCCCTACAATATATATTATCCCTCACACCAGAACACCGGGATTAAGGTTAAAAATCCCATTTAACGGCAGGCAATATCGTTGGAAAATAGGCCCACCAAACTATCTCAGACATGGTATAGGTATAGGACATAAGGGGCAGAGTTATTATACCATTCCATGAGATGAAAACTGTTTGGCCTTGGAGGATTCTTGGTTTCCACCATTCGCAGGTGAAATCTATCTTGAACGGGAAAAAAATCCCATCCAAGGGAATCCTAATGGCATCTAAACATGACCCTGATGGCAAACTGATGGATGCTTCTAGTAGGCGAGGAACTGTCTCCGCGATATTATCGTCTCTGTCGGGTGGAAACCTCATACGTCCCAAACTGTTACCTTTCAAAAAAGGGCAAAAGTAGCAGATGTACAAGCTCGAAACGCACCGCACCATGTTTTGAGCTTGTGGATGCGCTACTTTAGATCGAGTAGGGCGTTAAGTTACGATAAAACACACAACGTTAGAATATGGAGATAGGAGGTTTCTGCCCAACAGCGACGATATAATATACAGTATAAGTTATTAGTTGCATTGGCAGTTCCATTGCTCTTTTTAACCCCACCCCACCACAACATGTGTCATGCACATTATGTGTATATGTTACACTGCTTATATTCACACATCGGACCTGTCTTTCTTTCTGCCTTTTCCTTGCTTGTATACTGTACGACAAATATTTTCACCCAGTGTTTTTACACCTGTAAACCCTGTGCTGCGATAAATCACGCTAAGTTCAATAATACCGATTCATATTTCGTCGAACGACGCAATTGTGCGGCAAACAAAATAGCCAACCTGCCAGCTCACGACGCGGCGGCATAGATGCAATGCACCGTGGGATTTGTAGAGCTGCTATTTCCGCTGTTGTGCGACTGAACATAACTTATTATCGAGTCGCTCCATCCCTGTAGATGTTGTAACACTGCGGGTCTCAGGAGGTAGAGCGGGCGCTTGGGGACTGTTACGATTACCAGTTCGATTACCTGGCTCCTCCTTAGGTTAGTGTCAAAGAGTCCTTGAGTAAGAAAGACAATGAACCCCATAACCATAACCGCTCACGATGAGTGGGTTGGTGCCTTGCATGGTTGCCTCCGCTGTGCGGGTGTGTGCGTGTGAATGGGTGAGTGAATGGGTGAGTGAATGGGTGAGTGAATGGGTGAGTGAATGGGTGAGTGAATGGGTGAGTGAATGGGTGAGTGTAACGCACACTGTGAGGCGCTCTGGATAAAGGTGCCATATGAATGCACGATGTATCACCTTCCCCGTCAAATGACAAAGGGAATAGACATTTGGTCCATCCCTTGCTGCGGATCATTAAGGCTCAATAATGGACCATATTCAACATCCAACATGTCCAACTGGGTGATATTTAATATGATCAGAATGAAAGGAAAAGAAGTAGAAGAAAATGAAGGTCATACACGGGGACAGTGATGGAAAGTCCATCCAGTGGATGGTGATGGTACATTTACCCAATACCAGTACTTAAATATAAGGTACTGTAGGTACTTATTTCCAATTTGCAATGTTTTTACTTCTACTCCACTACATCCCAGAGGGTAAATATATTTTTTTTTTACTACATTACAATTATATTTAAGTTTGTTTTTGTGAAATGGGACATCTGCATAATTCGTACTTTCTACTTTTGGGTACTTTAACCCATTCTGAACGGGCACCCATTTTGGCGTTAGCATCATGTTATGCTTTAGCTATTGAAAAATAGCAGATCTACAAGCTCATATCGCGCCACCGAGTGGCGCGATACGAGCTTGTAGGTCTGCTATTTTTTGAATAATCGAAGAACGACTGATTTTTAGAATCTGATCTCAGGTCAGAATGGGTTCATCAGACCAGTGTGTGTCCGGCGGAAACCTCGTATGAATCTGATCTCAGGTCAGAATGGGTTAAGGAAGAAATGTGAGTACTTTGTCCACCACTCGCCGAGATGCACGGGCATGGCTGTGTGGTAGGACTGGCACGCTCACTCATGCATCACCAAAGCTATTCTGTGCAGTACCCCCCCCCACACTCCTATCCCCAGGGGGCACTGTGTGGACAACCTGCCTTTCTGTGTGTGGCAGGGCTCCATGGGTGGTCTGTGTGTGGGGCAGGCCCGATGGGTGGTCTGTAGCCCCCCCAGGGGGGAGAACGAGTCCTCTAATTCCCCTGTCCCATTCTGACCTGAGATCAGATTTAAAAAAAATGTCTTCTACATCCTGACAGTTTTCCGAAAAAGCTATGTTTCTATGTCGTTCTTCGGTTTTTAAGTGGTGCAACCACTTCTACATCCAGCATGCAATGTCCGTGTACCTGTTTGTTTGTGATGTACCTGTGTGAGCACGAGTGGTGTGCGCATGCGTGAAATTGGAACGAGAGAAATATGTGACATGGCTGCCACCTGCTGGACGCAAACGATACAGAGAAGAAATTGGAACGATACAGAGAAGAAATTGGAATGATACAAATTGGAACGATACAGAGAACCAATAGACGGGAGTTGCACCACTTGGTTCACACTGGTGTGATTTTTCAAAAATAGCAGGCTATTTTTCAATAGCTAAAGCATAACCTAATGCCAACACCAAAACGGGTTCCCGCCCCAAAATGGGTTAATGTGCTGTGCTGTATGTTGTCAAATTGTCTTCATGTACTGTGTCGTACTGTATGTCAGTGATTCTCAACGTACTGTTTTATTTCAAGGACCTTGCTATGCATTATTAGGCCACAGACCCACATAACTCTGAGAGTGTACAAATGGAACCAAATGGACCCGTATACGGATCCATTTGTTCACTCTCAGATTTGGTTCCCTATGCACACGCTCAGAGTTACAGACCCGTGGGTCCATTTGGTTACATTTGGTTCACTCTCAGATGTGGTTCCATTTGTACACTCTTAATTTGTAGACCTGGCATCCTATAATGTGCATAGTTGTAATGTACATATTATAGATTTGTTGAATATTCTATACGGTTTAGACTGATGATAGGTTTTTGGTTTACCTATAATCCTAGACGACTATTTCTATGCATTTGGTGTATTACCTTGTGTTTACTGTACCTTGCTTTCTGTAAATCGCTCTAAATTAACCCATTCTGAACGGGCACCCGTTTTGGTGTTGGCATCATGTTATGCTTTAGCTATTGAAAAATAGCATATATATATATATATATATATATATACGAGCTTGTAGGTCTGCTATTTTTAGAAAAATCGATTTTTAGAATCTGATCTCAGGTCAGAATGGGTTCATCAGACCAGTGTGTGTCCAGTGGAAACCTTGTATGAATCTGATCTCAGGTCAGAATGGGTTAAGAGTGTCTGCAAAATGCAAAATGTAAAGGTCCCTTTGCCCCCCAGAACCTCCTCGAGGACCGCTGGGGGTCCCTGGACCATGCTCCAAAACAGGCACGCCAGGTTGAAAGTGTTAACGTGCGCTCATTGTGTGTGTTGTCAAGTTATCTTGTGTGGCTTACGTGGCTTATTTTGTTGTTAATACTTTGCGCTGCTGCTGCCCTGCCATCGGATCAGCCAGCGGTCAACAATACATACCGCATGTGGAGAAAGTCTAGACTGTGTGAGTCATATATAGATATATTGTTTAAGTCAAATGGCAAAACTTGAATCATTAGCATTTTAAATGTGTGCAGGTGGCAGAATGCAGAGGCTTGTTGCGTGGGAAGTGTGTAACAAAAATGCCTGACAGTACAATTATTATCTCTCACTGTATTATCCTCTTTCTCTCTCTCTCTCTCTCTCTCGTTTCTAATACAAACTTTTTATTACTATACTTTATGAACATTTGTTGTAAAACTCTATAACCTTGTTTAACCCTAAAACTATAACAGCGTGTCAAACTTGTAGATGTGATATTTGGGCGCACGACACAGGCACCCAATTAAGTATGCATCAGGTACAACTCCAACCTCAACCCCTAAACTTAATCTCTATAAATCTAAATATAATTCTAACCCTAATCCTGAATCCCCAAATATCGAAAAAAAACATAATAGTGCTAACAAGAGGGCCAGGGAAATGGTCCTCACAATGTCTATTTCTCAAATTCCACCATTCCTTCACTTGTAAGGACATTTGGCCCTCACAAGTATAGTAATACAAGAACACACGCACACACCGTCCCACAATCGCACACTACGCAGTGAATCACCCAATTTAATTTGCATTCCTCCGGTTTTGTGGATACAATAGATATTAAATGTGATCCTGTGCACGGCAGCCTGTTCATATCTCTGTGTGCACAGATGCTGTGCTATATCCGGGGCTCCGTACCTTTTGCATCTTCTCTCCCCCTTTTCTCTCTCTCTCTCTCTCTCTGCCTTGGGAAACAGTGAGAGTGTGAACTCCAGTCGCCCTGCATATTATTACAGAGATGGCACTGGGGCGGTGCAGTAGAGAAGAGGTCCCACCCTCCCCATAAAGCCCACTGGCTACGATACAGTTGTACAGATGGATACTTCACGCTATACACAAATACAAAAATGCACCCCTCCATGCTTAATTGTATCCCTTCCAACTGTCTCTTTCACTCACTCACTCAGAGACATATCCAGTTTGCTCTGAGTGAAGGCTAAGGAACAGTAACAACTGGAACCAGCACTACACTGTATGCCTCCCGGTATGTACAGTATACCTATAATAGAAATAGTACAGAGGCATAATATATACTGTAGGAATAGGATGCTTGACAACGTAACACCAGTGCAATACTCTGTGCCTTACGTTTGTATTTTAAATAAGGAGGTACAGTCAGCCTACACTCACTCACTCACTTTAAAAAAGATAAATTGGTACTGCACACTACTCAATAATTCAGATGTGTTTTTTACTTTTTACAGATTTTTTAATGACCATGGACAAAATGTCAACGGCAATCAATCAAATAATGCTCTGTTTTATGTTTTTATCTATTATGGCCGTAGCTGTGAATTTACAATCCTACCAGGTTATTTATTAATATATTTGGATATATATTTTTGAATAATGTTAATTCAAAAACAATATGTAGGAAATGAAAAATAAAGTGACCCATACCAATGCGTCCCACAAATGGGTCCCAACTCAGTGTATGTGAACCAGTGCACTATTACACCCCTTTCCACACACTTGGTTCAGTTAATGTACAGCCTCAGGCAGAGGAAGACATTCACATTGAGCTCCTAGACTTACTCAGGACGTTCGACAGCAGCACCATGGAGAGCATTGTGACAAACTGCAGCGCCCTTTAACCCATTCTGACCCGAGATCAGATTCACATACGAGGTTTCCACCGGACACACACTGGTCTGATGAACCCATTCTGACCTGAGGTCAGATTCTAGAAATGTCAGTCGCTCTTCGATTTTTCAAAAATAGCAGACCTACAAGCTCGTATCGCGCCACTCGGTGGCGCGATATGAGCTTGTAGATCTGCTATTTTTCAATAGCTAAAGCATGACATGATGCTGACACCAAAATGGGTGCCCGTTCAGAATGGGTTAAACATGTTTTCTACTTTTTCTTAGATTTGTTCATGAAATTACTTAAAAAAATATATATTTTGATAGATATTTTTGAATAATGTTAATTCAAAAACAATATGTAGGAAATGAAAAATAAAGTGACCCATACCAATGCGTCCCACAAATGGGTCCCAACTCAGTGTATGTGAACCAGTGCACTATTACACCCCTTTCCACACACTTGGTTCAGTTAATGTACAGCCTCAGGCAGAGGAAGACATTCACATTGAGCTCCTAGACTTCCTCAGGACGTTCGACAGCAGCACCATGGAGAGCATCGTGACAAACTGCAGCGCCCTTTAACCCATTCTGACCTGAGATCAGATTCATATACAAGGTTTCCACTGGACACACACTGGTCTGATGAACCCATTCTGACCTGAGATCAGATTCATACGAGGTTTCCACTGGACACACACTGGTCTGATGAACCCATTCTGACCGGAGATCAGATTCTAGAAATGTCAGTCGCTCTTCGATTTTTCAAAAATAGCAGACCTACAAGCTCGTATCGCGCCACTCGGTGGCGCGATATGAGCTTGTAGATCTGCTATTTTCCAATAGCTAAAGCATGACATGATGCTGACACCAAAATGAGGTTAAACAAATATAACGTTGTTCCCAGTTTCATCCGTAGCTCACAAGGACTATACTGCCCCGAGTATCCAACGCCTCTTTTTGACTAGAACTAAGTGAACCGTGTAATGTGTTTATAACAGGTTCAGGATTTGTTTCCATACTCTAGCTACCGCTTGGTTTCAGATAAGGCTCTCAGTCAGAAGTTAATTTGGGGCCCTGTTCAGAGGGTGGTACTATACTAACCCTGAGTTCTGGGAAGCCAGATCGGCCAGAGCTTATATTCTTTTTATTTCCCCAAAAGTAGCTAATCTGCAAGCTCACAGCACATTGCATCACAATACGTTGAGAGCTTGTAGATCCGCTATTAACACTTTTTTGAAGGTTTTTTGTTTAAGGAGTTAACCCTTCGTAGTCGAAAAGAGTCATAACCGGACATACACAAAGTGTTGTCCAGCATAGTGTTTCTCAACCTGTATGTTGGGACCCCCAGGGTGGTCCCCACATGATTCTTTTTTTTTGGGGGGGGGGGTCCCGAAAGTGCTCCACACTTCCTATTAAGACACTTTGGGCACAGCCAGTTTGCCGATGGCCCAGCACATCGTCAGAGGTGAGTTACCCTAGCTCCAGGATCTATATACGGCAGGCGGTGCGTAGCCAAGGCTAAGTAGATTATCATCAAGGCCATTAACCACTGGCCTATGGGACCGTTTCCACAGTTATAGGGCTGCTGAACGGGAATTGCGCTAGGCTTGGGAAATGAACAGAAAACATATCAAAAACGATATATAGAACCAGTAACCGACATTAATCTTGGTTGCGTACAGTAGGTTAACTCATTCTGACCTGAGATCAGATTCATACGAGGTTTCCGCCGGACACACACTGGTCTGATGAACCCATTCTGACCTGAGATCAGATTCTAAAAAATGTCAGTCGTTCTTGGATTTTTCAAAAAATAGCAGACCTACAAGCTCGTATCGCGCCACTCGGTGGCGCGATATGAGCTTGTAGATCTGCTATTTTTCAATAGCTAAACACCAAAATGGGTGCCCGGTCAGAATGGGTTAATCAAATATTCAAGAAGCAGGTATTATATAGTACGTGATTTTTTAAATACGAATCGACAACATATATTTTATATTATCATATTTTCATAAGGAATATATATTTTTAATAATCAGTTCAATTGATTGTCATTAAACCTGTGCTATACTGAATGGATTTGTTTTATAGCATACTCATAGCTGGCAATGCATACGTTTTAATGAGGACACAGACACCAACGTTTCGGACAGATAATACTGCCTTCTTCAGGGTGAGGGTAAACCTGTGTTATACCATGTGGCATACACAAATAGTGAAAATAGCCGAATATATATCTCCAAGTTCACAATGCATCACATCATGACACGTTGTGAGCTTATAGATCTATTATTTTCACTTTATTTGAATCGTAATCGAGGCATTTTTTTATTATCAATTATTATATTGATTTGAAGTCATCTCACCCACAATGAGCCCTGCCACACTGGTCTGTACATATTCACCCATACAGTACCTGTCACACTGTTCTGTACATATTCACCCATACAGTACCTGCCACACTGGTCTGTACATATTCACCCATACAGTACCTGTCACACTGTTCTGTACATATTCACCCATACAGTACCTGCCACACTGGTCTGTACATATTCACCCATACAGTACCTGTCACACTGTTCTGTACATATTCACCCATACAGTACCTGTCACACTGGTCTGTACATATTCACCCATACAGTACCTGTCACACTGTTCTGTACATATTCACCCATACAGTACCTGCCACACTGGTCTGTACATATTCACCCATACAGTACCTGCCACACTGGTCTGTACATATTCACCCATACAGTACCTGCCACACTGGTCTGTACATATTCACCCATACAGTACCTGCCACACTGGTCTGTACATATTCACCCATACAGTACCTGCCACACTGGTCTGTACATATTCACCCATACAGTACCTGTCACACTGTTCTGTACATATTCACCCATACAGTACGGTACCTGTCACACCTTTACCCTTTTCTCTTCACTGTACTGTACTGTATGTTCACTATTCTTTTAACCCACACAGACACATCTTGTCACTCATTGTCTGAACTGTACATCTAACTGCAGATACAACCTCGTCCTCATACACTTTGCAACACAGTATATTTCACCTGTCGTATATTTGATCACATATTGTATATATGGCAGTACCATTCTTGTGTCTTGTACCTACAGTCTATACTGTACCTTTTTATTTTTACTCTCATTTCTATTCTTTATTTAACACATATAATTCTTAAGAAGCTTGCACAAAGGCATTTCACTTACTTCATTTATACCTGGTGCAAACTTGTGATGTGACAATAGACTTGAAGTTGAAGTTGAAGATGCAGCATTCTATTTAGATATAATGGTTAGACAGCTAGGTTTGATGTTTTCCTGCTATCCTAGTTACAGTACTTCGTATATATAGCACTTAAAGTGGGAGCAACAACATGGGCTGTGCTTTTCCGCAATCAAATTGTATAATAGAAATGAACAGATTTCCCAAGTACACACACTTTTCTATTTTAAGAGCTTTTTTAAAGGGTTTAATAGGCCCAAAAATTTGCCCAATTCACAAAGTGTCAGGCCAAAGCCCAAAGAACCTTGGCAGAAAAGCAACACGTCATAGAGAAAATGGAAGTGGGGATTATGACATTATATTGAAAATGTTGAACCATATATATATATATATTATAATTCATGATTGTTTTTTAAATAATTTCCATTCCGTTTTTGTAATATAGTGAATCCCAATGACGTGTGCATTATTGACTCCTGCATTATTTAATTCCTACAGTAGACTCTTGACAAATGTATTTGTCATAATTTCAAGTGTAGGCAAAGTTTAGACAGCAGTGATTTTACCTTGTAAAGGTTATGACTGGTCTCTGAAATAATACCCCCTATAATTATATCATAGTGTATAATTTGAGTTTTTATACTGTAAACTACTCAAAGTCCTGATATAGTGCTATAGAAAAACTGTCTACACCTCATTGCATTTATAGTACTGATGTTACTGATCTGTTGACCGACCTGACTGGCGGTACTTCATAATGAGTGTCCATTTGCACGACAAATATATTTATTCCTACCTAAGTTGTGTTCGTATTTCAGGTTTATCACCTACTTCTATTTTTATTCCTAGACTTTTGACTTTAAAGTGTTTGTGAGTGTCTTGTGCGTGTGTAGCAAGAAAATAACCATAAAAGACATTTGTTTGAGTTGTGTCTGCTGGTCGGTTGCTTGACAACCCTTGTGCAGGGGAGATTTACACAGAGTGTGATTGTTTACACCTGCGTAAATCTCCTGTGTTGAGGGTCAAGGCCTATTCATAGTCTGGATTTTCGGTGGTGAGGTGACCACCGCTCCGGTGGTGAGGTGACCACCGGAGCTGTAATAACGTTGAGCGGTGGTGAGTAAAAACAGAGAGAAGGGCTGGGGCGGTGGCGGTGGTTTGCTCTTCACCGCGGCTCCGTGATGTCATGTTGTAGTTGCGGTGGTCACCTCACCACCGATAAATCAGACTATGAATAACGCTTCAGGGGCACAAATTGGAGTTGGAGGTGTTGGAGCCCACCCATACCAGCTGCCATGGTTCAGGATCCAGGTGGGTGAGACATGGGTTTCGGAACTTGAGTCACGACTGGAGGAAACTATGGTGTTGAATGCTGAGCTGCGACCTATAAACAGCATTCTCACATCAGTTGCATTTAAATACCTTGCACGGATTGAAGGCTACGCATGTGTACTTATTTAGTGTGCACCATATTACTATTTAGGTAATCTCTTGAGCAATCATTACTCATTTCTCTTATAAGATACACTTGATAATTTCCTGAGCTCAAGGGGAGCCAATTATGCATGAGTGGAGAATCGCTGTATATCTTTGTACACTGCTATCAGCCCTCAAGAAATCAAGTCCTGGCTTAAAGCCCTGACGTATGCACAGAAAAATACTGTCTTTTTAACGTAAACAACTTGACCCTTACTGATCCATTTGGACAATTTTAACAAATTAATTTAAGTCAAACTAACCCTCAGGATTTTACTGTGGCTTAAATGAAACTGTGTTTAAAATTGATTGAACAGCCTGTTTATTTCCTCGCTTACTGTATGGGTATTCCAATTACACAGTCAGAAATTGCCAAAATGTCCTTCCCTCTCCCCCGTTAATCAAACCTCATTCCATCCTCCAACGTACTGTACGTAGGTACAACTCTAAATTTGCAGTTAATTTCATGTCACATGCATTCACATCTATGCAATGTAAGAGCCGAGGGAACTGTGATGTTTCTGTAATTAGCCTAGCTGCCCGTCAGCCCCAGCATGCGTGCAGTTAAAAACACGTACGACTGAGCCACTAAATCAATGTGTGAGTGGAGAGGTGAATTTGCAGCATATATTAAGGCACTGTCAGCCCCAGAATGTGAAGTAGCTGCTTCACAGGGGCAACAATGATAGCCATCCAAAATAGCCTCAGCCCTTACCCATTTTATTTAAGGTGAAAGTATGTGGATGAAAGCTAATCCCTAAAGTAGTGCCGAGATGTTTGATTAATGAACTACAGGAATGAATGATGGGATATATCCACTAGGTTTTGTTTTCCCTCTGGACTGGTATATAAACCCTCATACCCGCTCACATCACATACTCGGCTGTCTGCTAAACATTGACCACTCAATAATTCATTCATAGTAATTAGTAAATCTATATCCAGATATGCCACTCTTTGACAATCAACATCTACATTTATCTACATGAAGAAACAAGAGATAATATTATGTGCTGCCAAGTTGTGCCAACATTTCACTGCACACACTACACACAGTATACTATAGTTTGAGTGAGCGACAAACCTTGAATCTAAATTATTGCTACTGCAATATAATTTCTCATAAACTGACATAAATGGGGAACCCAAGCCACAGATAATACTTTTTCTTAAATTAATAATATATATAAGATTGGGAGGATGTGCACAGTATAAAAAACATGGCATAATCATAATGTTTATTCATGCCCTCAAATGTCACAATTGACAATAGCGGTCTGGCGAATCACAACAAGACCCCTTGCTTATCCATCCAGCTTGTCCATTACTGTCAATCAAACTCACTCAGGATCAGACTGGAGGGAGACACTTAAAGCCTCATGAAAGCCATGCGTTCATCAAGATGCCAGATTTATGAAAATATATCAGACCTTGATCTAGCAACTTTGATACATGAAACAGGCATGCACATGAAATGCACACACACAGTGCCCACCCCCTTCCACAAACAAACAAACTGAGTGCGTCCGACAGTTCGGCAGACTATCCGTTCTTATCCAGGGGGACTGATCGGAGTAAACGGCATGAACTAATTTATATAGTCAACAACCCGGTAAGAAAAAAAGTAGAGTAAAAAGAGAGCCAAGAAAACTGTTGGCTCACACGATGTGAATACCCCCTAGTATGTTTGTGATCATATTTATTTGAAGAGAAATAATGCACATTTGAAGTTTTGCTGCTTAAAAGTAACCAGTTTGCATAGCCAGAAAGAGAGCGCTTTGTGGTGTTTTATTATTTAAACCCAACTACGACAGTTACAACACAGTGAAAAACTTTGGCCGAGAACACTGGGCAGAAATCACGTAATATCAACACCCATCAAGGCCCAGGGCCATTGCGATGCTTCTATAATTACACAGTCGCATTCCCCTGGTCTGCACCAGTGCTAGTTGGCAGTCAAGGCAACCCTCCCCAGAGCACACCCCGCATGAGCGGAGTACTCACAGAGGGAAACAACTCCATCCCGATCCCGTCCCGCTCCCACTCAAAATGACTCCCACTCCCGTCCCGTAGTTTTTTTGTTGTTTGTTGTTTTTATTAATAAGTCATTAGGAAAGGCTTTCTTTTTTCAAATTCCGTCCTGTCCCAATTCCGGGATTAATACTAAGTTGAATCCCATCCCACAGGAATCGCACGGGACCCGCGGGAATCCCACGGGAATCCCGAAAAATGTCATCCTCTACTAGTGTCCACATCACTGAGAGATTCACAGCAATGCCTCTATTATCTCAGGTGACTAAGAAAGTTTAAGGTGGGCCTCAAAGTCTTACAGCCCTTCTACAGAGGTTCCACAGAGAGAACCTGGTCTGGCTTCATCACTGCCTGGTCTGGGGACCGTTTACCTACCGCAATCGCAAAGCAATGCAGAGGGTTGTGCGGACAAGCCGAGCGCATCAACGGATGTGACGCTTCCCTCCATCCAAGACATATACGACTCCAGCCACCCCACCAAGGACTGTTTCAGATGCTACCAAGAGGCACGTGGCTTTGTAGGCTCAGAGCCACTGGCAGTAGATGGCCAAACAGCGTTTTACCCCAGACAATCAGGCATAGACCAGGAAAAGAAAAATAAGCTTGGGGAAATTATTTCCAATCAGCTAAAGCACTATACAGTAGGTAATGCAGTGCAAGGAGTTGCACACTGGTAATTATTCGTTGAGAAAACAGAATTACCGCTAACAAAGTGCCAGAGGTTAAAGTACTTGTCTGAGACTAAAGGTTCTTGAGTCCCCCACTAGGGCAAAGCCATTCGCCATTCGCCACACACACACACACACACACACACACACACACACACACACACACACACACACACACACACACACACACACACACACACACACACACACACACACACACACACACACACACACACACACACACACACACACACACACACACACACACACACACACACACACACACACACACACACACACAGTCTCAGTTGTTTCCCCTCCTAATTATTTTGATTTATCCTTCTCATCCTTGTTGTTTCACACAGACTTTTACACAACTTGGCTGTTTCGATCTGGTCTTTTCTTTTAACGTTTAATAGATGTAATTGTTCACCCCCCTCTCTCTCTCTCATTGTGTGTCTCTCTGTAGTCTCTCTTTCTCTCCTCTACAGCTGGACACCAGGTAGTCAGCTGTAAGCTTCTCTGCCATTAGAAGATATAAGGTCCATTAGGCTCATGTTGCTTTGCATAGGCTGAGAGTGTCTACATCAGTACTGATCATGCGTAAGCCCCTTTAACCAGTTAAAGACTATAGTCCCCCAGGGCGCTATACCATCACCAAACCAAATCCCTTTGCCTTGCGACGTGTTGTGTATAGATCTGCTATTTGTTTTTGCGGTGCACAACGCTCCAATGACTGGCCGTGTGTGTCTCTATGTCTGTCTGTCTCAGGGACGTCGCTGACCCTCCCGACGCTCAGGCAGTTTGGCTATTTTCGCTGTTTGCGGGGACGCACACACGGCTGCTCGTTATTACGCAGCGGAGCCGCAGAGTCAACTGTTATGAGGTTCGGCTTGGCACTTTTTGGCACATTTTGGCATCGGCATGTTGCCCTACTCGCAGTGCATATTGCGAGTATATGTAGCGACGGCACTGGTCTGTCTGTCCGTTTGGGGTATGAGCAGCTGCAATACCACTGGGTGACCTCTGTTGAGCAGCCTAAACACGAAAAGTATAACTATAACAATACAACTACTGTACTGTACAGTACAGTTAGGGTTGCACCGCTCAGTTCACACAGGTGTAATTTGTACAAGAATGTTCACCCCAAGGTGGCTAGTGGCTAGGGTTCATATGGTTATAACATGGCGTGGCACTGGAGGTAGTCACAGAGCCAAATCAAAGGAACAAAGGACAGGGCTGTGGGATCTACGGTCTGTGCACCTTTCTGCTTTGAACCGGTTCCTCCCTGCGCTTGAATGTCTCCTCCAATACATTTCTGATCGCACAAACATGTTGCTTGCACGAATCCCTCATTAACCTTACATTACGTCACACATTGAAGGAATGTTGTTCCCATCTCTCTCTCTCACACACACACACACACACACACACACACACACGCACACAAGTATGTTGTGACACGAGTGAGTCCTGTCCTTGCAGTTGCATTACGAACAGTCAACAGAGTAAAAGCGGCCAAATCTGCGCGGCACTCGAGCTGTTATTTTGAAAGAAATCCCGGCGCTGATTGTGTTAACAATCAGGTTTGGGGATTTGTGTGAGTCTGTATATAACAATATTAATATATTATATGAGGGGAAATACACAAAGTAATAGTGCTATTGATAGAGAAAGCAACAACAACAGAATAATGTCCCTTTTCAATGTATGGAACTGTGAAAATATGAAAAGGCAAAAGCGTACAGAGAAAGGTCCAATAGACTAGTAGGAGAACGACAGAGGCTTCATGGCAGCCTTGGGCAGCAACCCTTCACCTGAACAGGCTATATAATAGTCTCCTGGCAACTCATTACGTGGGAAGAGATCCGCTGGTAATGTGTGTTGACTCAGCTCCCCAGGAGACATCACTATATGTGTGCACCGATGAGATAAATGCTAGGAATTAGTGGGGGAAACATGGCAACATGGCTGTGTTTGCACCTTATGGGGTTGCCAGATTCACAAATTGCTGTTGTGTTCCGATGCAGTCACAGTTTGAGAGGTAGAGGTGGTAGAGGGTGGCGGTTTGTCTCTGCAAAGGGTTGTTGGTCTGTTGTCTTCCTTCTTTACCGTTTTCCCCACCAGCAGTAACCCGCCCGCCCCCCCTCTCCGTCTCCGTCTCCCTCTCCCTCTCCCTCTCCCTCTCTCTCTCTCTCTCTCTCTCTCTCTAAGCTTGCTCATTAATAACTTTGCTTATAGCCCCAGGCCAATTATTTTTTTGTGTGTTACATTTTTTATCTGTTTAATTGTATTGAATTTGATTTAGCTGTCAACTTAAATGCTGTTTGCTTGTGTTGACAGGCTTAATGTTTGTTATTATTGATGAAATTGTAATTCATATTGATAAAGTTTATTTTTCTTTTAATAATGTGTTTTGGTGACGAGTAAGATTAGCTGACAGCCACGGCATCAGTTAATGGGTATCCTTTTGAAATAAACAAACTCATAAACATAAACCCACAGCGAGTTGCGATGCGACCCCTTTGAGCTTGAATATTGGATATTTCTGCAATTAAAAAAAAAGGAGCTTGAACACTTAAAGCAGTCTGGTCTTGTACCTTAATGTCAACAGAAGAGAGCAGTGAACGGAACAATCTTGGAACAGTACAGCACACCATTTTTGAATTGATTTTAACTTGTTATTGATTACTTTTTAAGCACAACTGTGCCTGGCTCCTAGCTACATTATTGACTTTTTAACTCCACATGAGCCAGTGCACCGCCAGAGATCTTCCCCTGAAAACTCATTTGTCGGGTTTACGGAGGCTTCAACCCATAGATTATGTAGAATAGGCATTTTCCAATATAATGGAATCTTATTCCTCTGTCAGTCAATTGATAACAAATCGGAATGTGGTTTAAATCTACATTGTGCAATATTTTTTGATAGTCTGAAAATAATATGAAGGTTTTATTGAAATCAGTGGTGGAAAAAGTATACATTTCAAGTATTAATACTGCAATGTAGAAACTTCTGTTAGAAGAAAAAGTCGGTACAAAATCACAAATCACATCCGAACCTTGGAAGGATGGATGGATATGAGGCATTGAAAATCCTACTTTGAACGGAGGTCTATGGGAGCCGTGTGCAAAGATCCTGGTGCTGGGAAACGGGGCCAATGTTAAAAGCTGATTCTTGGCTAAACAGTTTCATATTTTGTGTAAACACAATTGGCGGTGCTGTGTTTACACAGTAGGTACGAACGTACGAATGTTTGTACTTAGCAGTAAAATAATTAAGTGCAGTACTTGAGTACATGTACTTATTTTAGACCACTGGTCTGAATTCAGACCAAATTTAAGACATATCTTTCCTCTCAGCGTCATGTTACCACCTCGGAACCTCCATAGAGTTTTAACTAGAACTAAGATGAGAGAACATATTACTCCAGTTTTGGCATCACTGCACTGGCTTTTAGGATTGATTTTAAAATTATTTTACTTGTCTATAAAGCTCTCAATGGTCTCGCACCTTCCTACCTACATGACTGCCTGCCTAAATATGTCCCAAACCGGCCCCTAAGGTCTTCCACTGCTGGCCTGCTCGCTTTGCCTAAAAAAATGGCAACTAAAAAATACGGGGAAGCAGCTTTTTGCTTCTACGGGCCGTCAGCATGGAACAAGCTCCCACTGTACCTTCGTCAGGCAGCCTCTGTAGACATTTTTAAAGCTCAGCTCAAGACCCACTTCTACAACATTGCTTTTAATTGATCATTTTTTTGTTTGTCCTCACTGTATTGCATTACTGCTTGTTTTTTTAATGTCGTTGCCTTGCTTTTCTTTTATTCTCCATTGTTCTGTAAAGCACTTTGAGCTGCATTTCATGTCATGAAAGGTGCTATACAAATAAAGTTTTATTATTATTATTATTATTATTATAGCTCTGTAAAAACTGTTACTCCGCTGACTTCATGGCCACAATCATAGTATACCCATATACTCATTAACAGATTTTCACATTTACACTTTGTAGCAAACACAATATCAGTTCTATATACGGTGGACATTTGTATTAAACTTATGGTAATGTATAGAGGTACTATCTAAGTGCTTTGTTGGTTTTCATAACACCGCTCGTTCATATATTGCTGGTGCTTTCAAATTGTAATTGAATTGTTCTTATAGCTATACAACATTTACATTTACTATAGGCTGATTGCCCACGCGCATGCTCGCACACAATTGTATTAACTTGGTAATTCCATAACAACAGTTTGCAGAAACCATTCCCAGGGCCCCCGTTGCAAATCCACGAGCAGGATATTGTACAAAGTGGAGACCAATTTGAATGAGAATGTATACCACCGCGGAGCCATAAATCATAGGCGATATTGAATATTAAAAACCATACCTGTGATGCTGTGGGGCTAAATAATGAAATGCGCTTCCGCCGCCTCAAATTTCACTAAGGGCTATTGATGTGGGGGAGTGGAAGGATTTGAGAGAGAGAGAATAAAAATGGAGGTGAGGGAGGGGGACGTATGGGCCTCAATCTACATATCAAAGATGATATGGGAGAACTTGGAAGTATATATGATGAAGAATATAAAATAAGAATATAAAATGGCATATTTCTGTGATGAAATGGAGGGGTTTCTGGCTATGGAGGATCTTTGAAGGCATAACAGAGAGACGGTGAAGAGAACAAGTTGCAGCGAAGGCCAGACTATTATTCTCATGACAAAAGAGAGCGGCCTTCAGAAGCGGATATATCTGCTTTGATGAAATGACATGCTCTAAAACATACATTTAATTAGAGACAGGGGGAATCAATTATGATATTCCAGTATGTTTTGCCTGTCTGGGAGAACCAATGGAGAGGAATGATTCCAGATGAGTGTTAAGACAGACGCCTTTCAGCCTACTAAACACCAAGGTTGGCTTTCACATCCCATAACATAAATGGATGCATGCCATACTATGTGTGTGTGTGTGTGTGTGTGTGTGTGTGTGTGTGTGTGTGTGTGTGTGTGTGTGTGTGTGTGTGTGTGTGTGTGTGTGTGTGTGTGTGTGAGTGTGCGCGTGTGCGTGTGCGTGTGCTTGTGCGTGTGCTTGTGCTTGTGCGCTTGCGTGTGTGTGTGTGTGTGTGTTGCTTGTTCGACAAGGAAGCATACTAGGGGCTTTACTGTTCCTAATATATGTAAACAACATGACATCAGCTTGTGACTGCAATTTGTTCCTGTTCGCAGATGACTCAGCACTGCTGGTCTCGGACAGTAACAAACTGCAGGTTGAAAAGGCCCTCAGCTCTGAACTAGAATCTGCACCTGGCTCGCAGATAACAAACTATCTTTACACCTGGGAAAAACTGAATCCATTCTATTTGTATCAAATAGTAATCTCAGCAAGGCAGATGGCTTCTTGGTTAGAGTGGGTGAATTGTCACACGAAAAGATAGGTTCCATCCTGGAGGCAAATCTTTCCGGTGATAAAATGGCCACCAATGTAATCAAAAAAGTCAACCAAAGAACAAAATTCCTATACAGGATCTCCTCACTGGTCAACAAAAACACCTTGAAGACCCTAACAGGAGCCCTCGTACAAGGTTTCTTCGAATATGCATACACCACCTGGTACCACAGCACCTCTAAGGCCCTTAAAACAAGGCTCCAGACTTCCCAAAACAAACTGGTCAGGCTACTACGTACTTGGGCTTGGCCTAACTCCCCGAACCCACCTCACCCCTGCCCACTTTGACAGGCTGGAATGGCTTAGGGTTGACGACATCTTGCAATGGGTTAGGGTTAAGGTTCGCTACAGCAGTCAAATGTATACAAATATTTTGAAAGTAGCATCTACAAGCTCACAATGCGTTGCATCTGCTATTTTCAAATGGCCGAAATTAAGTGGCTAATGTATATTTTGCCATAACAATCAAAATCTACAAGTTAACTAAAGTTTGCAAATGATTGTAGTGGAGTAAAAGTACAATATTTGCCTCTGCGATGTAATGGAGTAAAGTGCAAGTATTGAAAAATGGAAATACTCAATTAAAGTATAAAACATAATAATTGTACACTACTTGAGTATATGTACTACCACTGAAAAACGGCCTTTGTTCCGGTGAGTAGCAAAACAGTTCTCTTTATTTCCCCTACAGTTGGAGACCTGGCATGGCAGTGGAAGTTTGGGTCCATGGGAATAGCACCGCTCCTAACAGAGGGTTAGAGACAACTCACTGTATTGCTCGAGTCTGGACCAGAGCTACTCTAAAGCTAGAACATTTTCCAAATTGCCGAATTATTTTAACCACAAAACAACCTTGTCTCTTGTGAGGACTAGGGGAATGGTCCTCGCAGTCTATTTCTCAAAGTCTACTATACTTGTGGGGATCACTCACGCACGCACGCACGCACACACGCGTCACACACGCGCCTACTCTTTGCACTCTCCTTCTAGCACATTCACGCACGCACGTGCTGTAGCGCCCTAATAGAAAAAGCTCACTACTGTGTCAGAGCTACTGTATACTCCATAGAGAGGATCTCCGTCATCTCGCTCTCTCTCACCAACACTGATAAAAGAGGACACGTTGCACTCTTTGTTGAGTCCTCAGAGACGCAGAAATGGAGGCAGTTGAGATGTTGGAGCAAGTTCTCCTGGGAAGTCTTTAAGCCTAATGCACACCTGTGGTTGGACCCGAATAAAAGGAAGGGGGGAGGGGAGTGTGGATTTTTGTTCGTGTCTAGAAGACTATAGGGTTTCCAGACATATGGGAAAACTGACACTGAATACATTGTGTCAAGACATTTCTTTTTCTCTCTTTAACTATTCATTCATTGATAATAAAAATACAAATATAATTTAGGTCATGTCGTTAAAGTATATGTGCACCGGTTTGGCGTTATAGTATTTTGGCTCTTACACTTACATTTGAGTATTTAGTGGGCAGAGAGCATGCTCACTGTCACAAAGTCAGGATATATTACACTGCAAAAGGGTTATAAAAAGAAACCTCTTTACAGATTCTAGCATCAGCTCAGAGCAGCTTGTAAAGAACCTGCCTGCATGCACTGGGCCTCATCTAGCCTTGGATTACAAACTTGCTATCAGGCAGGAAACAGTGTGTCTCTGTAAGCACATCTCACACGCCCCCCTGACTCCCATAGCACAGGTTCCACTGGCTTTGCTCCTATACTGTAGGTTAAACCAGTGATTCTCACAGTTATATACAGTATACACACATTGGCAATGTGAAAATAGCCCATCTATGCGCTGTGAGCTTGCAGATCTGCTATTTTCCCCCAATAATCTTAGTCATTTTTGGGATGTTTTTTTTTTTATTTTTTATTTATTTATGGGGGTCCATTCATGGAACAGATGGGGGTCCACAGCCAAATACATATTCATTTGGGTGGTCCTTCCTTGACATGAAAACGTTTGAGAACCACATTACCACTGTAAAACACTGTAAAAACAAACAAACGTTGTTTACTGGTCGGATGAGTCCAGTACCAGCTGGGATGCTGGTGGAGCCACAACTGGGGTACAGCTCAGAAATCACTAAACACAGTGAAAAAGCCTATTCTCCTGATAAATAGTAAGGTACTTATTGCAATGGGAGGTGAGCTGAGCCGTAAAATGGTCTACTAAAATGGTCACTACTGTTTAGTGGTGCACTATTTGCTTTTAGAAGCTTGCTCTAGTCAGCGAACATCAAGAGAAGGTCCTAATAAATGTTACATTTAATATACAGTATATGCGATGGTGTGGCACGCTACAAGCTCACAACCCGAAAGCTTGTATATCGGTGCTTGTTTCAGCACATGACACTGGCGTGCAAGCAAAGTATAAACAAGGCTTAAACTAAAGATATATAGCAAATAAAGTCTTATCCTGTGCGCGTGTGTGTGTGTGTGTGTGTGTGTGTGTGTGTTATCCTGTGTGTGCGTGTGTGTGTGTGTGTGTGTGTGTGTGTGTGTGTTTTATTTTTTTCATTTCCTGGAAAAGTTTTTGGACGTATATGTGGTCGTGTGTGCGCACCTGCACATGTGTGTGCACATGCACGTGTGTCTGGGTGTGTGTCTCTGTGTGGGCACTAGTTAGTTACCGGAAGGTCATCTGGAATATCTGTCCCAGGTTGACTTGCTGGCTCTTGTTGCTGTGTCCACGCAGCATTTCAGCGAACAGGGTGTCATTGAAGCGTACATCCTGCCGCGGGCACTTTGGACCCTCGCAGTTCTCCGACTGCAGGACGCACGAGCGCCCGTCCGGCGCCAGCTTGTATTCTTGTACACACCTGGGCAGAGGAGAGGAGACTGTCATTGTGAGGCATGTAAAACAGGTCCGCTCAAGGGGGGGGGGGGGAGGCCACAGTAGCCCTCACACTGGCAAACCCAGACGAGACAGGGTTGTATATAGCGTAAAGTACCGCTATGCTACAGCATACAGTTCTCAACGTTTTTGGCTGGGGACCCCCGGAAATGCTTTGGCAATGTCTCACGCCCCAATACAAGCTGACTGCAAAAACAACCTTATTAGAGAAAATATATCATGAATAAATAGTCTGAAACCAGATATAATCATTAAGGAAAGTTTATGCATGTACCATGTGTACTACTCATTTCCATTTTCCAGCCATTCAGTAGCAAAAAAAAGAAAAAATGGGAATATAATTTGGGGGACCCCCCCCAAATAATTTGACGACCCGCTTAGGGGTCGCGACCCACGTGTTGAGAACCCCTGTGCAGCTACAGGACTCTTGTAGTTGGGTGAGTTTCAGTGGAGACTCTTGCTTATTATGGGACACGCGGATTATGATTATGATGCCGATGATGATGCGGTAAAACGCAAAATAGCTTTATCCACTTAAACCCCATACTTGGCTTACCGGTATCGCCTTGGGCTCTATACTAGTGCCTTTTCTGTTCTCAGTCTACATTCAATATCTTTGCAGAAATAGCCAATCTAGCAGCTTGTGAGCTTGTAGGTCTGCTATTGTCTGCAAAGGTTTCTCCAAAAATATGGATCGATGCTACAGTAGCTGCGGTTTAAGTGGAAGGAACACTTTCACCCAGTTTCAACCTTCATAAATGGTCGTGACCAATGCTCATTATAAGATGGCAACATTTCCGCCTACTTGCTCTGCGTGGGCTATGGACCGTTTAGAAAACATGGGTACCAATGGCGTCGGCGATATACAGTACAGCCATTATCTTTAATGAAAAGCATACAATGTGAAAAGAAGAAGTTGTTTTGGTGTCGTTTACGGGATTACTGCCAGAAAAAGAGACCCAGACAGACACAAAGACTCTTATACTGTAGATTCCTAGACATAGAAAAGGTTTAAAATGTTAAAATTGTTTGAAATGACCATTGATCATGTCTGTGACACAGCATGCAGACAGAAATGGGCTCCCTATTAGTGAGCAAGGGCATTAGTTAGGAGAACTTATATAGACCAATATACAGTGCAGAGATGATGCTGGAAAAAAGAAGAAAAAACCACTACAAACACAATGTGTAGATGTTGACGTAGATAACGACCAAAGAAAATCACACGTACACAAACAGAATGCCGTTTCGTATGGCAACTGCTTTTGCTTGAGTGAGCATACAACAAGCACACAAGCGTGCGAGCACACAGACAGAAACACACACATACGCACACAGACAGAAACACACACATACGCACACAGACAGAAACACACACATACGCACACAGACAGAAACACACACATACGCATACACTGGGTCACTTTTCATATACAAACTCGGTCAGACAGGCTTTAGAAGAAGGGCGATATGCAATATCTCCCAGAGGGGAAAAAACAAAGGAGCTCAAGAAGCTAATAGATCACAGAGAAGCTGCCATTGTTTTGCCGTCTAATCTTTCAATTGGAATGTCCCTCTGCAAGTACCACAGAATGCTTAAAAAAAACACACACACACACACACACACACACACACACACACACACACACACACACACACACACACACACACACACACACACACACACACACACACACACACACACACACACACACACACACACACACACACACACACACAGTCTATACATTTAATTCAGTTGGGCCGGCCGTGATAAATATGCACATTCAGCATTTACCCAGCTCAGAAAATGGCTGAGAAGCACAATCCACACAACACTCACTTAATGGTAATGGGACATACTGGGACTGCACAGCACGCACGCGCGCACACTCGCGCACGCACGCACGCACACACACACACACACACACACACACACACACACACACACACACACACACAGTCTCATGAAGCAGAATGCTCCAGTCAGTCCTCATAGCATGCTTGGGCTGTTTTCAAAGCAGAGGTGAAAATTGGATTATAAAGCTATATCGATTGGTTTCCAGGTTGCTGTTTGCCGCCTTTTTATTCATGGCCCCGCTTTAATGCATCTCATGTTTGCATGAAGGAACACGCCTGACAACCTTTAATGTCTGCATTTGCTCTGCCGGCGATGTATTATACTCGTATATATATGTGTATTTGTAATTCTCTTGGACCCCTTGCTGTTGTAATAGTCAGCATTCAGCATTCTTTCCCAACTGCAGCACCATACATTACTTGAACATCAAGGAAAGGGATTTTCACTCTATTCACCTTAAGGGCCTAATTTAAGCTTGGGCCCTTATAGTTGCGCGCCACTGTCGCACACTGAAGATCCACAAGTCACACTCTGAGAGTTAAATTAACACTCATTATTTCACTGTGTATTAGAAACAGCCACTGTTTCTGGCGTACAATGAGGAATTTGATAATAATGTTGTAGGAATGTTGTAGGAATGTAATTCTCTGACTAGACAAATTAAGTTGATCTACTTCATTTCATATATCAATTGATCGATCAATAGGTAGATGAGATAAATGAATGACTGACTGACTGATTGATTGATTGACATTATGGAAACTAAACTTCGGCAATGACAGAGTACCGAAGTCTGACGTCAATATCGGCAGAGGGCGCTGTTTCTAGGGTTCGTGCACGTTTGCATTTGTATTATAATCCCCATAGGGGGATCTTAGATCGCCTCATACAAGAACTGTGTTTCGCGGCATTCCGACGCATCGCCATTCCGACCATTGACTTCCATTGATGGGAATGGCGGGGTTTCTCCACTTTTGTAAAGACCCCGCCACTCCGACGGCACTGCCTCGGAATGCCGGTGTGTAACCCATGTGTATATATCCCACTATTCTTAAAGGTGATATAGACAAGTTTTCAGCCATAATTTAAAATATATATAAATGTATTCTTTTGGCCTTTTCCCCCTGTATCTTTCCCTATTTTATGATGCTGAGGTGTTCTCCTGCAACAGCACACTCCCCCTTTGCCCCCCCCTGTGGCTGAATGCGCTGTTTATATCCACTACAGTTTACTACTCGGGACGTCGGAGGGGATTTAAACTTTTAGCCAATTGCAGCGCGAGGCTGTGACGGTGTGTTCAACCCAGCACTGCAGTATTATAACGAAAACGCGATGCGATTTCAATTGCAATGTATAATATTATCCCCATATCTTAGTTTCACTAACATTGTTCATGTGAAATAGTATGTTTATGATTTAATATGTAAGCCTATTGAAATGATGAGAATCGCTATGTATAGTGCATGGTTGGGTGGTGTGAAACTGAACAACACCAGCAGCAATAAGCACGCCACAACTCAGACCCCAATAAAATCTCCTGTTTAGGCCTACATCAATATCGTTCTTGTTCATGTGGAGTGGGTTGTATGTGCTTTTGTTGAAATGGTGGAAGTGAGTAATAGTATTTCACCCTGCACCGCCGCGGCGACTGCCTGCCAGCCGGCCGGCTTGAAGCGTGCATTCAACCCGTGCTCGCCAACGGTGACAGGCCGTCGCGGATCATCATATCGATTTTTCTTCATTGCAATGAATAACCGTGGACAGAGTAGTTCACATGAATGAACGATGCTGTAGTGGCATGGGGCATTTTGAGGGGCAATATGTTTTATATGCACGATTACAAATAAAAGAGAATTGAATTGAGAGCCAGTGAGTCTCCTCTACTTCCTACTTCCTCATTTGCGGGACTCGGTGTGATATTGCGATTATGCTACAGTTACCCTTAAAAAAACATGTCAACTCAATGTCATTGTTGTAACTAAGATATCGATAGAAATTCATAATTTTGTAATGTCATATTTAGCCATACGAGCGCAATATCCATAGCGTCCCTCCCAGCAGCAACAACAATCCCATGATTGACCTGGCTCAGCCAATAGAATGAGGGGGGGAGGGGGGTGGAGCTAGATATGCATTTGTTTGGAAACACTCACTCACTTCTGCGTACAAACACTGGAAACTTGTCTATATCACCTTTAACCAATGGTCCATTTAATGTCCTAATAATAATGACTCAACAAATCCAGTGCACTTCCCCCTTCTAACTCCCTTTTTCTGTTGAATTTCTTGACCTCCGACTTGTCAGTAAAATGACTACATTAACGGTCATCATAGGTCACCAGGTCATTCACTTCTTATATCACCACAAATCTTATATGAGACGATTTCAAGATGACCCGATGTTGTTCTCCATAGAGAAAAACCTCCGCTAACCCCTTGGAACCAGGGGATGAGCGAGTGACGTCAGGACCTCGGCGCTCTATTATTCTTTTCAGCCTGGTGGGTGCATAGCAGTATTCACATTTCCTTCAATGGCCACACCGAAGGTTAAGATGAGGTTGGGATAGCTAATGGGATAAGCCGTTTTTATTCAATTCTATTTACATATCCTGTGGGCTGCCACTCGCACTCACCCACAGAACATGAGCACGTTGCTGGAACCCGGGTCTTCTGCCAGGGGCACCAGCTGCTGGAGACACAGCTGCTCACAGCCCCCGTTGAAGCCATCCGTGCAGTCAGTGCCCTTGGAGTAGTCATAGCAACCTGACCCATCCTTCATCGGCCTCAACCCCTCGGGACACTTGGGAGGGAGAGAGAGACAGACAGACAGACAGACAGACAGAGAGAGAGGTAAAAGAGACACAGTGTGAGAGTGTGAGAGCACTCATCAAAATATGCATTTTTAAATCAAGATCAATCATGAAGCGTTAAGGTTTTGCTGTCCAGTCGTAGGTACTGGGTAATATGTACTGTAAGGGTCAACGGTTTGGATCATTCTGACCCAACAGCAGCATGATGAGGCGTTGAGCTTCTATTCTGCACTGACTGTTCATGTCTTGTTTTTATCTGGCCACAGAGAGTTCAAAATGTTCAGGTTTGGGCATTTGGATGAGCGTTTTAGAAGAGAGCGCCTTGAATTTCCGGCTGAGTGAGTGGTACTCATACTGTACCTTTTCATGTCAAGGGCCCTCAAAAGTATATGTATTTGGCCGTGGACCTCCAGGGACCCCTCGAAAAAAATATTTGAGCTATAAATGTTCGCTTTAAAAATGCATGTATTCATGCGATATGCGGTTGTATATTTTTGAATAGCCAAAGTATAAAATAATGGTTAAAGGGGTTATAATACAAAATGACACAGATATGCTGTCCTTAATGGGTTCAAATGTTCTTCTTATGAGCTGAAAGTTCTGAGGATGTAAGCACAAATGCAAGATAATCATAATTGGAACACAATTATCCTAATTATCCGTTCTGAGCCCTCTTTCATTTACTCAATGCAATGACAATATTGCATGACTTGACAATCAATAGTTTTTAATCACATCACTTTCTGGCATCTGGAAGATAGCAACTCTCTGATGGAATAATTAAAGATCCTCTCATTACTTTGTCACTGTACCTGTCTGGCCCTAGTGTGCCTTCTCACCAACAAGTGTTGTCTTTGTTGTCTCTACAGCTCTTTGGTGTAAAATATTATGCACACTTTCAGGTTAAATGGCCACATTGTAGTTTAATAAATCAGTCAAAGTTTCCCATTTAAATAGTCATTCATCTTCCCTTGTCTTGCAGCTTATACTCCTTGAAACTGGCACAGCAGCCCAATTAAGCCCCCTCTGTCTGCTTGTGAGAGGAGCAAACAATGAAACACGTCATTGAAGCTTTCCCTCTCCAAAGACTAAAAGCAGGATTAAGCCAAAAATAGCTGATCTACAAAGTGTTGCATCACACAACGTGTTGTGAGCTTGTAGATCAGACACCCCTCATCAGTCACCCTCCATGCAGAAGACAAGGGCAATAGCTTGCCTCGAGGACATTCTCTAAATAAATTAATAAACTCCTCAAAATGCATACTAATATCAGCCCAGGTGCTCCACAACCTCCTGCTCAGTATACTGTACACCTGGATTCTAGGGACACAAAAAATGCTTGGTAGGTCAGCAGTGGTTATTTGTGCAGACACAGATGTATTGGGCCCACTGCAAAACACAGTGCCAGAGTGACAGCGTAGCGGCAGTGGCTCAGGGGTAGAGTGGCTGGATCGAACCCAGGCTCCCCCAGAGTATAGTGTCCAAGTGTCCTTGAGCAAGACTCTGAACCCCTATATAAAGGGACACAGAGAGACAGATACAGAAGTCTCTATATATGGGCATAAAAGGGACACGTCTAGTTAATTAAAATAAGTCCAGGATTGTAGCTAGTAGAAAACCATGCTGTACTTCAATTTCAAAATCAGCAATTTAATGTATTCAGTTTTTATTTTTTGTCTTGTGTGGCTATTTTTCCATTTTGGAACAGTAGGCTACTCTTCATTCATAATGTAAGCTTGTGGTGCATCTAAAGGCTTCATCTGCTGTGGATGATGGGCAGGTGTAATACCAGTGACGTGATGTCTATGTCAGCCATAGTGCTGGCTGACAGACACTCCCATCATGATGGATGTCCAGAGATCCTCTGCCAACCACCAGCCCCTCATGGGACTGTGTGACTGAATGTTAAGTGCTCTGCTGGATTTAGCCTTGTTTTCTTTGTCGTTCGTTGTCTTTTTTCTTTTCTAGTCTAGTCTAGTTTTGAACATTTTGACAATTTTCTATACAGTAGTAGGCTATGTCCCAAAAATAGGGATGCAAGATTTTAATTGTTTTTTGAGTGGTGCAACCACTCGAAGGGACAGCAATGTCCGTGTTCACCTACCTATGTGTTGGTTCACCTATGTGTCTATGTGTTGGTTAATGAGCACCAGTATATGACTCTGAGTACCAGTAGAGGCGCTGTTGTGCCATAAATAGAGAGGGATAGTGCTGCACTGTTGCCTGCTAATGAGAGAGAGAGAGAGAGAGAGAGAGAGAGAGATAGAGAGAGAGAGAGGGGGTGGGGGGGAATTGCACCACTCAGTTCACACGGGTGTGATTTTTTCCATGACATAAGACTTACTCAGGATCAGTAAAAAAAAAAAGGAAAAGAAAGTGAAGGAAAAGGTTAATTGAATTGCATGGACTAGGCTACTTTGCATTGACACTATATTTTGTAGAAGCTATGCAGTTAACACATGCATGTACAAACACAATCACAGTGGCCAGCGGTTCAACGTGATCAATAGCACTCTCCTTTATGAATGTGTCATCCATTGTGAATGTAAAAGCATGTCAGACACTGAGACACTGAGCTTCCTTATCACATGATAATAGCGTATGACCTCACCTCTGCATCGGCACTGTATACACAGGAAAAGTCCTCGCTGTTCATTTAACCTTTTTTCACCCTTTTTGTTGGGTGCAACCACTCCAAGGAACAGCAATGTCCCTATGTCCCGATGTTTAGAGTACCAATAGGGGGTGCTGTTGTTCAACTCAGATACTGAAAATCACACCTGTGTGAAGTGTCGAATTTATATCAACCACATGAGTCATGATGTCATTTAGTGCCCAAAACAAACATTAAAGTCCATAGACTTGGCTGGCTCTAAAGTGCTCTCCAAAGTGCTGGCTGGCAAATGATTTACATCATACTGTAAGTGCTCTAAACAAACGTTAAAAATCCCATAGACTTTTGCTGCCATATGACGTAATCTTCAAAAGCCATGCATTGGAGTTGCTAGCCGATACGTTCCAGTTTAGAGTTACTGGTAGGTGATGTCACCCATAGATGTGCATCACCCAGCACTGCAGACTGGATTAGAGGCAAATCAAGATGGTATCAGAGTGCAGGCCATCACGCTTCTAGACAAGATCACATTGTACACTGGCCAGATGGCCGCGCTGATCAATACCACAGCTCAACTCAGTCTACCCATGTGCCGCGTGGCCATATGGGGCGAGGTGCACATGTGTGTGCGTGTGTGTGTGTGTGTGTGTGTGTGTGTGTGTGTGTGTGTGTGTGTGTGTGTGTGTGTGTGTGTGTGTGTGTCTGCATGTGTGCGTGTGTGCGTGAGTAAAGGAGAGAGACATGGAGACAGAGATAGATGAAACAAATACTGCAATTATGTGTGGATTTTGGTTATACAGTAGGAGATTATACGTTGTGCAGAGACAGGACCACAGGATCACAATAGAAATGACTTCATTATGTTTTATTCTCAAATTATTTTTTTAACATGTTTGATGTGTGGCTTATTCTCATTTCAAATAAACAACATTCATTACAGTGTCAGATGGTTAGAAAACAGTGAGACATGTGCAGGTTTCCCACATGCACCACAAGGGTGACAGCTGAACCATCCTATACTCTGTCCAGAGCCACGGCAATTTAAATTTAACCTGTTGGATTTAGTCAAGGCAATATTAATATGGAACATTTCAACAACATGGCAATTCAATGTGCTTTACACAAAACAATAGGCATCCAGCAAAATATCCAATTATCGAAAAGAAATGACATCAAAACAAGCATCACTTTACGGGGGAAACGCTGCTTTGTATTCAAAATAATACAAACCACAGGTAGCCTAAGTTTCACTTATTTTTGAGTGGATCATCTTTTTAAATAAACAAAAGGATTTGCTCTGAACCCATAGCATAGCTCATGAAAAGAAAACGTGGGACTCCACAGCGCAGTGGAAATTATTTCCTGAAAGAAAATGTCTGTGTTGAATGCTTGGAACGGCGTTCACCTTGTGGCTCTGTCTGTCATGAGACGCCTGGTGTAATTTGCTGCACTCATGTACTGACGACAGATGCACTATGCTACAGTTGCCCTGATTGCAAGGTTAATTTGTGTAAATACGATGTCACGCTATATATAGTAGATCGCATTTACGGCTGTCAGTCGTGCCGCACACGCGCACATGCACACGCACACGCACACGCACACACACACACACACACACACACACACACACACACACACACACACACACAATTACATAGAGAATATCGTCGCTGTCGGGCAGAAACCTCTCATATGCATGTTTTAACTTTTTGTGTGTTCTTTTTTCCTTTATTATTTTGAATAAATAATTCCTCGACTCGATCATACTACAATCACTGTCACACGAATGCATCAAAAGTAACGGATCTGCTACTTTTTGCAGATTTTGAATTTGTCCCAATGTCTGGCCTGTGCCCAATGTCACAGGCCAGTGTGTGCGCTCCGGAGTGAGCTGGCACATACAGTATGCTGTCATCAGCAGAGAGTAATTTTTGGCCTTTTGCTGAAATGTGAATGATGGGAAATTAATGCAAAGTGAAAAGCATGCTATACGGTGTAATTTCTGACGGTAACACCCCAGGCCTCAGTTAGATGCACCTCAGACAAAGACAAATGTCTGATAATCTATACATCACTTCTATTACATCTTATGCAGGTAAGACAAGTTACCATTTGGTGTTTAATATAAGGTAAGATACAATTTCTTTCCCTGGAGGGAAATTTGGGTGTTAAAGCAGCAACATCAGCAAGGTTAAAACAGAGGAGAGTGGACTTTTGGATCAAATGTTTATCAACAATGAGTGAATTAAGTCCTTCAACACTCATCTTAATGAATGAACAGTCTATTTAAACTACCATTATTAATATATGAATCGATATCTGTACAGAATATCAACATTCAACAGTTAACCTTTCAGAAACAAACATTATGTCAGAGTTCAGCTATGTTCATCCTAGTAGTCCATGTACAAGAGTAACTTCTTGTGCAGGGGTATAGACACAAGTGTCCGTACACAGACAAAAGTGTCCGTGGCAAATGTTTGATTTTAACACGCCATTTTAATGTTCTTATTTTCATCATAAGACACAATTGAGCAGTTAAATAAATAAGTAAATAAATAAATTATGGATAAGGGGTCAGGACAGCTAGGCCTTTTCGGGGAGGGGTCAGAATAAATTATGGATTTAGACCGTTGTTATTATTAGTGAATGTCAAGTCTTCAGAATATGTATGACATGTATTTACTATGACACCATTTGGTACATTAGGAGTCCAACTAGCACTAGTCGTTCTATGGATGGATGTTTTATTTGCAAAGACCCTCTTAACTCTGAGAGTGTACAAATGGAACCAAATTGACCAGTAAGGGTACATTTGTTTCACTCTCAGAGTTACAGAACTGTTATGGTCGTGATCAGGGCTATCTCAATTGCCCACTCATTTCTGTATGTCTGTGGCAAAAATGGAATTTTGACAAAAATGTCCCCCGCAAGTCATCATGCTGATCATGGCGATGACCCCTGGTCACAAGTCAATATTCAGTGCCAAACCAAGGAACCTAACTAGGTTGCAGCTTATTGCTTCCTGTAATAAACTGTAATAAACATACACAATGTCATTTCTATTTCATTTCAAATATGCAGTTCATATAGAGCTCTCAGCGGGGACGGTCTCCAGGAAGGTAAATCCACTTATGTCCCCTCCCTTACTGCAGAGGACATTATATTAATGAAGGTCCTCTTAGTGACTGACATGATAAGAATGCTGCATAATAGCCCAGCAATTCAGCGAGGGATAATCCACAAGGAGCAGTGTTATCGAAGAATAATGCATGATGTGGAGTCTAATGACCCTCCAATCCAAAGTGGACAGGGGTTTGCCTCCATGGAGCAAATTATTTTATCATAAGCACATAGTGGCTCAGAGTGGATTATCCCGCTTATATAGCCATCTTGATTAAGATATTAAAAGTAGTGTTTATTCATATTTTTGGGATAATACATTCTTAACTAAAAAAAAGTTTTTGTGCTGGCACTACTTCTTTTGTGTTTCCCAGAAAGTTTGAACATTTATTGAATTCCCTGCTTCTTAAGCACTTAAACCCTCTATTTTTAGTATCAAAAAGGGGCTTGTAGATACATTCACATTCATACCAAATGGTAAATGTGTGTTTGTGTTGTACAGTATGTCAGTGGTTCTCAATCAATTTATTTTGTCAATGATCTGCTAATTGGCATAGATCTCCCATTTGAAGACTTGGGATGCCAATCCAAGAAGTTTGAAATTGTGATTCAGAATTACATAATTGTCGAAACACTTCACTAATTTACTTATAAATGAAATAATGATTAAGTTTAAATATCAATCGTTTCACCGACCCCGGCGCAGCCCGTCCGAGGACCTCACTAAAGGCCTATTCATAGTCCAGTTTTCGATCAGTAGTAGCAACGGGCGATGTCAGTGTGTACAAAGGGCATGCACTTGATCAATGCCAGTTGGTGACTTGTGCTTACTGATTGATGAGGAAATTCCACGGTTTGTATTTTGTTGTTCAGCTGGTAACAGGACGTGCTTTCGATTCTCAGACTCAGGACAGTGTGTGGGCATGGGGAAATCATGGAATGGTTTTAACTAAGATAATGTCTTATATCATAAGCACATAGTGGCTCAGAGTGGATTATCCTGCTTATATAGCCACAAAAGTAGTGTTTATTCATATTTTCTGGGATAATACATTCTTAACCAAAAAAAACTTTTTTGTGCTGGCACTACTTCACAACATTGAAATAAGCTTAACTAACTCTAGTATACGACCTAGAAAAGATTATTAGCTGACAATTCATCTCTATCCTTTCTTCATCTGCTTTCATCTCATTCCTCACTTTTCTTTTGTGTTTCCCAGAAAGTTTGAACATTTATTGAATTCCCTTTAAGCACTTAAACCCTCTATTTTTAGTAAAAAAAATATATGCTATTTTTGGCAAGATTCCCCCCCAAGTGGTATAAGCAATAACAAAATAAATATTTGCATATTAATTTTGAACAGTTATTGGGCCACTACATCAAAGCTGTGCAGTCATCTTAAAATATTTGCACACCCTATGGCCAATGAGTCGAGTATTCTCTGTGGCCAAATAATAATGTGTGCCAGTGCCACTATTAGAGTCAACACATCCTAATAAGAACACCCCCGGCTGAGGGACTTTGGGGAAACTAATTGGGTTACTGAGTACACATCTTTCACTAAGAATTAAATGTTCTCTTCTCTTCATCTTCTAAAAAAGTGTCCAAACAACGTAGCTCATATATCTCATAGCTGTATTCTGTGCAATAGCCTCAAACTCTTGACGCACAGTCATCTCAACATGTTTTTGCAGAACAGAGTTGAGGTATTAAACTTCTGTTGTTCTAGACAAGGAGACTTGAGGATTAAAGTTAAAGGCCAATGCTTCATAAGAGAGGCTAGAGACAGATTAAAGCATGGGCAACGCAGACATGTGCCCATAGGGTCCCGGTGGCCAATTGGGGGCCCTTGGCCTTACAATTTATTGTTGTAATAAAGGTTGCAGTAAATGTATATACTGGTATATTGTAATAACTGGAGTCAATTTAATTTGTAAAATGTAGGATGATTATGGAATTGTATGAATGCTTTGTAAATTATGAACCGATTAAAGGACCTATAACATAAAATTCAACTTTTTCAATTTCTTTTGTGTTTCTGGGGCTCCCATGTGTGTTTTCTATCCCCACAAATAACCAATTTTGAACAATCAGGCTTTCATGTCATATGGGTGTTTTAATGGAAATTGCTCTCAGGAACAGCTCGGCTGATTTTGGCCTCATCGTGATGTCATCAATGTCACCCTACTTTGTATAATTCCTCCTCTTCTTCAGTCTTCTGTTCCAAATTTGCATTTCCACTTGTTTACAATGTCCACCATTGTTGATTTTCCAAGCTGGCATGGGATGGAAACAAGCCTGGTTTTATCTAGCATCAGTATTATAATGACTCAAATATTAAATAATCTGCATATCAGCACCCCCACCACCTCAGGACATTGTGGTACTGCAGCTAAAAGTCCAGAAAGAAATGACAAGGCCTGGTTATATCAGAGTGGTGATTGAGGCTCAAACCATTAGAAATAACTTTGAGGGACATAGACAATATGATTATTAAATATTAAAAGCAGTTTTAAAATGCATGTTATTTGCCCTTTAAATCACACAATGAGGGCACTCGGGTGGTGCAGTGGTAAAGTAGCTCCACAGCATAGTGGAGTCTGGGGGTTTGAATCTACCGCACTACGTTATGAATAGCCCATGGCCATCTAATATACTTACAGATACATCTTCTTTTTGTCTCTATTGAAATGTCTCAGCACAATGCTTGATTGTGGATTGCAGTCAACATAACTAAGGACGAGTATGACACAAACACACATTAACATTCTTTCACTCATGGCCATTGATTCAGCACTAGTCTTTAATGACTTGATCGATTTCTTCTCTTCAAAGGCCAGAAGAAAAGCTGGTGGGAATTTAGGTAGGGTTTTTATTACATTTATGCCCTGCTCAATCTGCTTACTATTCAGATATGAACAAACCATGGGATTTCCACTGCAGTTTTATTTAAATTAAGGTGTGTGTTCGACTCCTTAATATATAATTTAAATAATTCATTAGTCTCTGTTTATTTAGTTTAGAATAGGCCTTGTGATCTTGTTTTTGTTTGAGGTGTGCAGGAATATTTCATTATGGTAAAGACAGGAAGAGTTGTCCTCAAAGGACAGCAGTTTTTGTTTTGAAAAAGACAGAATGTGATGCCTCTGTTAGGCTGTTACATTAAGCAAATTCATTTCTGTCTGCAGGACTCAATTTATTCTCCTTAAAAGTTAGTTAGCGCAACGTTAAATAGCTGTACATACATGTATAGAACAGACCTGAAATGGCCGTAATTTAACTGTTAAATGATTGCCATTTCATGCAAAATTTTAACAAATATAAATTTAAATAAATACTGCGTAACTGTGGGTTGGTCTGTGCTGCATTGTTCAACCAGACAGTGTGCTTTGGAACTACACAAGCGTTTGTCACAGCTAATAGGCTTTAGCTGCGGCTTGGTTCTCCATCAATTTATTTTGTCAATGATCTGCTAATTGGCATAGATCTCCCATTTGAAGACTTGGGATGCCAATCCAAGAAGTTTGTAATTGTGATGTGGTCCAGAATTACATAATTGTCGAAACACCTCACGAATTTACTTATAAGTGAAATAATGATTACGTTTAAATATCAATCGTTTCACCGACCCCGGCGCAGCCCGTCCGAGGACCTCACTAAAGGCCTATTCATAGTCCAGTTTTCGATCAGTAGTAGCAACGGGCGATGTCAGTGTGTACAAAGGGCATGCACTTGATCAATGCCAGTTGGTGACTCGCACTTACTGATTGATGAGGAAATTCCACGGTTTGTATTTTGTTGTTCAGCTTGTAACAGGACGTGCATTCGATTCTCAGACTCAGGACAAAGTGTGTGGGCATGGGGAAATCATGGAATGGCTTTAACTAAGTTAATGTAAAAATAAGGCTTTTTCACTAATTCCAGTCTTGGAATGACTTATTATTTCACAACATATTCCCCCACTTCCACTGGGATTTATGGGGGGCATGAATGAGTGTGGCAACTTTTCTCTTCCTGTCATAGTGACACTGTCCTGCATCAGAGCATGTGTCCCTATCCAGATCAGGTGCAGGGGTGTCCAAACCTTTTTCATTGGGGAACCGGGCCATATTTGAAAATATGAAAATACCGCGTATAGGGCCATCCGCATCTCCTATCATACTTTATACCCTTGGGCAATAAACAAAGTCACATACAAATGCTCATCAACGCTCATTATAACCATTTTATTTAACTACAGTGTATTAATAGCCTTTTGTTGGTAGTGTGAGCCGCTCTTCTCTGCTGTGAACAAAACAAATACAACTAGAAAAAGTGCCCCTCGGGTCAGAGGTCTCCACCAGGGCAGGTCAGGTTGTGGCCTCGTGGTGGCGCTATAATAGGCCAATGTGAAAAGGGTGGCATTTGTTCTTATGCCTTTGATGGCAATTGGATGATTTGAGGCATTTTGTTCCAAAAAAATGTTTTGCAAAAATCCACCTATTGGTGGTCCAAGCCAGTGTGGAAAGGGTGGGATATATTCCTCAGCCTAGTAGGAAAGTGTGTGAAAGATTTCACGTAAATTGCATGCTGCGTTCATGAATTGAGGCTTTTTGTTTTGGGGCAGAGGTTCATCGTTGGCATCCAGGGAGTGTGCAAAATATGGCATCGACCTGGTTAACGGTGCCGGAGATCTCTCACTCACTCTCACTCTCACTCACACACACACACACACACACACACACACACACACACACACACACACACACACACACACACACACACACACACACACACACACACACACACACACACACACACACACACACACACACACACACACACACACACACACACACACACACACACACACACACACACACACACACACACACACACACACTCCGGGCCAATCGCAATTTGCGTCTTCACATTTCTGCCCTCACTTTTTATCCTCAATATGTACTTTGCTCAGCCAATCAAGTCATCGCTATGGGGTGATCAACCAATCAAATCATTCACACAAACGCACAAAGCTGGGCATAGGAGGAGCTAGCGCCCCTCAATACAAATAACCAGCTGATAGGAATTCTTTACACATTCTACTGCCCCTTCAACGTATGAATTTCACATGACTACGGCCATAATACATAAATAATACATTTTAGGAAGGAAGCCTTTTGGCCGCTGGGCCGGACTATTGACATGCCTGGCATAATGAGATTAGACCCATATGTACAGCGACAAAGAGAGAGTCAACCAGGTGCTCGATGGAGGTGCAATAAAATTTGAAAATAAAGTGGACTCGTGCTACAAAGATCCGTTGGACTGGAATACTTGAAAAAAGGGGCGGCGATCCGAGCACTCAAAAAGGTAAAAATGAGGAGAGGTTCATTTAGAAGTTAACAGCACACATGTTTCGACTCACAGGAGTCTTCATCAGGGCAGGTATAGACCCATATGTAGCCTAAGATGGTAGAATATAACAGGCAACACTCACAGTGGATCTATTAAATATACTATACGGCAGGGGTAGGATGGGATTATTTACCTGGCCGCACACAACAGTGTTCAAATGCCAGCTATAGACGAATCCATGGAGCAGTGCCCTGTAAGCCAGGTGTAGCTAATCAGCCTCTGTGGATTCGTCTATAGAGAATAGTAGTGGCGGCCATTGTGTGGTTCTTTGGCTGCAAAGGTAGAAGATAGCAGGTAGCAGATGTGAGATACGTATTATTGCACAATAATACAGCCATTAAGAGGTAACTGTCGCGCTAATTTGTGTTCGCTTGAGGAGTCAAATTGTCCCTCTCACTTGCATCAATCAATCTTTACGCAGTAGAGTCCCACAGCACTCGATACGGACAGCAGGGGTCATTATCACTGGGAACCAACACAGGACAATCCAGAGTGACACTGAATTCTACTCTGATAACTGATCTGTCTAGGTCAGGGTTACATAAAAAAATTGCGGTGAAGGTTTCAGAACTGAAGCATCATCTTTTCCTGATGCTCTCTTCAGTGTTGGCTGTTCACCAGTATCTGTGAACAGACCTATAACAGGCCCTTGGGTTTCGTATAAGCCAATTAAACTATGCTCCCAGGAGAGAGAAAATTAGAACAATTCATATTTTCTTTGTAGACAAAAACATGTTTAGAGTGTGCCTTAACATTGGTCTGTTACACTATAGACTAGAGCAGCAGTTTTCACCTGGGTGGCTTGTGACCCCCAGGAGTCCATGAGGGGGTTCCAGGAGATTATTCAAAAATGTTTGTGCTTTTGTGGCATGGCTCTACAAGAGGCCTTATGTCAGACCACAAACAAAGCTCCACTAGCATTACTATCAATATTTTTTATACTTGGTCCATAATAGAAGTCAATGGTGCCGTTATCACACATAAACCGTGACCACATTTTGGAGTCATACATCATAGATTTAGGGACTTACGGGTCTATAAATAAGAGTGTAGCCTACAAATGGAATGAGAGTTCAACTGCTTGTCCCCCCCAAGTATTAGTGTTGAACCTTTTATAATACTGATCAAACTTGGCTGACCATGCTGCCCTACTTACAAGGCTTCTGTGTTTAAATAGCATACCAGTAGATGTTCTAATTACTGGTCCCAGTAGGCATTAACTCCTCTGTCGCCTTGCCGGTTCTTCCACAGATAAGGGCAAAAGAAAGGAGTGTGCACTGAATTATGATACAGTATATTGCCCTTGGCCTTCCTCCTCTTCGTTTCCTGTCTCACTAGTTCTCAACCTGTGGTCCCCACATGATTTTTGGGGGGTCCCGGTCCGCAGATGACAGTGAAGTGACTTTTAAGACCGTTTTAATATCTGTGAAGACGCAGAACAAAGACATGCAAACACGTCTGTCTCACCGATAAATCAAATAATCACACCCGTGTGAAGTGAGTAAGTAAGTAGCCATGAGGCCCATAGGGCAGGAGCCTATCTCCTGTTTCTGTACACCCCCTGGACATGACGCAGGGACGACGTGTGAAGTGAGGGGCGCTCAAATCATCATTCATCATACAATTATTATTATAATTATTACTGTCCATTATGTAATAATTAGGGGCCGGACAGCTATATGGGTCACGTGGTGCCTACGTCACTCATAGAAAGTCAGCTGTTTGCAAGGCGGCATTTTCATGAATGGAAAGAGAGAGGGGGTGACCGCAATCGCTATTTACTATGCTGTGATTCACTGTGGTAATGTTTGCTTTAATAAACTACAACAAAAGCAGTACCCTGGCCTGGAGCAGTGATTCTCATGCAGACAACGACTAAGCATCGAGTCTGACAACTAAAACGTTTCCCCGCTTTAGCCTCTCGGTGTCATACGATATAGACGCCATACATTGTCAACAAGTACATCATCATACATCACATTCCGTGCCCAGCCAATCAAATAATTTCTGTCGTACACAAAGCTGGGCTTTGTGTGTATGGACACATTTGTTCACGGAAACCTGCTGCATCTATTGATGCAGCAGTTTTTTTATTGATGCAAAAATTATGCGATGTTTGATATGCTGTTGATAAATATCAATACAAACAACGTGAGCTAGAAAGATTTCCTCTGGGAAGAACTGAGCTATATGCACGCAACAAATAAGAGGGGAAATAAACAGAAAATCTCCAGAGCAGCAGAATGAAATCTCACAGGCATACTGACAGCTGGGATTAATCAAATACTGTAAGCGCTTACTTGACAACATATGGTTTGCTGAGGCAGAGATACATGGCCCGCGGCTCTGCTAGTCCTTTACAAATTAGGTACAACACCTTTATTGCCAGAAGAGAAAGCACAGGACAACAGGCAATAGTCTCCAGTGAGGAACAGCAACGCTCGACCCAGCTGGTAGTCGTTCATAATTTGATTACAACAATGAATCAACACAAAATGGATCGACAGTGATTGTATTGCCCCAAAAGTAAAACAGCTACGTCTAAATTCATATTTATTATGATTAGCATACCTTTTTTCATTACACTGGGTTTTTAATATGCCATTGTATACAGTAGCCTATAGGTCTAAAAACCTAAAATCAATATGTAACTTTGTGTTCACTGTTTGAATTAGTCATAGACCACCGATTACAATGATACATTTAGCTGTGTGTAAAAACATGCAACATACATACAAGCACACAGGATGCAGCACAATGAATACCAGCAGGGTCTGCACACAACAGAGCAGGTGAGCAATAAAATAGACTTCCACCACCCTCCATCTCCATCTTGTCCCGGAAGATAACAGATAATATCTGGATTTTATGTCATACACCGGTGCCCCCGCATTCATTAAGCTATTAGAACAGAAAGGAAATTGAAACAGCAATCTTTCTTGGGATATCTAGCCCGGCACCACGCTGCCGGTTGGGAATAGTCTCTGTGATTTAATACTCTTTCCCAATCCGTTTAATGTTTGGTCGAGCTTGTGACTGAACAAAATTGAATCCCCCTCCTCTCTCTCAGACCCCCGACACGATCTTATCAGTGAATACATTAAAAGCAGGCCCTGCAGGGGGTGAGAATTCTCCCCTAAACTGCTAGATTACCGTGCGATTATGGCATCAAACAAAAGCACTGATTCAATTGTTCCCCTGTAGCAGCCTTGATCCTCTGCCTCAAAGAGAATGCCTTGAATAATCAATGACTTTGAATGCCGGGTTCAAGCGTGTGGAGGACGGGACGACACCACAATTACGTAAAAAAAACCGTACACTGCTATTAACCGTACACGAATATTGTGGTTTGCATGGGGAAATATATGGGAGAATAAAATACTGTACCTAAAATAATTCACAGCATAGAAAATAGTTTACAAAGTGTGAGGGCAAAATGCACACTAACCTTTCTGACTCTGTACAATTATGAGTCTTCAGCAGACCCTATAGACAAAAGTTTGGTATACCGTACAAGCATCATCATATGCCAAAAACAACATTGCTGGGTTAACGTCAGCTCTACGATTGTTACTGTGCCAGTGTCATCTTGGATGTTCATGTGAGAAAATAAATAATACACGCCTTTGTGTAGTCAGTGAGAGAAATTGTCTGTCTCTGCTTTCCCACAATTTCTACATGGGTGATCGACCCTGTTTGTCTGTGGGACATCACATCTCCAGAGACAGCTCTTCACGAACATGACAGCTAAAATGTGGTTTCTCTCATTCCGCCAGAGTTCTGGTAGTCATCAGCCTTGGCTTATAGCTCACCCAGACAGAAGCAGCAGTTTGCGTTACTTGTGGGAGACAACCGCAGATGCCACGCCATACTATGATGTGGTGTCGACCCGCGGGAGTTCGACAGCGACAAGGCTGGTGAGACTACTCAGAGATCCTCCACAGCAAGTTATAATACTCTGCTATTGGACGGATGGATGCACACACACAGAAAGGCTTAGTGTAATTGCCTATATAGAATCTACAGTACAACAAACTATGTCCATAGAGTGCGCTATGGTTGTTATTGTGCAGCGGTAGCCCCCGCGTAGCCAGCCTTCAATCTGCAATTTGCAATGCATATTGCCCATCAGTGATATTAGGCTAGTGCAGCGAGTGCAGTACTTTCATCCGACGGATCATTGGTCCGAACGACAACCTACCTCCTCCCTCACCCTAACCCTAACCTCCCCCGGGGCAGACACCTAAACCTAACCGCAACCCTCTCCCGACCCGCAGCGCACCTCGGAGCATTGATCCTTCGGAGCAATGCTCCGTCGGATGATAGTATGCCTCCCTAGCGCAGCGCCATGTTGAGCTTGGTTGTTGATTTTGCTAAATAACTCATTCATATAGTCAATTGTCCGCCTATAGACCGATTCCGTACCGGTTTCATGGTCGCAGCCTACGTATTTCCTGTAGGCGGACTCGACATAGCTGCGGGAGTAAAACCCTCACCAGGCGCACCTCTTCCACTACAGTGAACGGCAGAGTGACTGATGTTAGTTTGCCTCAAACTTTACTCCTTTACCTGCTGTTTTACTAACACTAACACTACAAAGATGCCCAGAACATCGAGATGAACCTGTGTAGTTTATGGCTGCTCCAACAGTAGTGGCAACATAAAAAAAAAAAAAAAACTGAATGTCTAATATCCACCTCGGTGGCGGAGACCAGAGCCATTGAGTAATGGTTGAGACAAAGCAGTGAAGGGTCCTGAAAGATACGTAATTTCAGTCTTACCCAATACCCAATCTTTCTGTTTTATGAACACAAGGCTGCTGTATTTTATACCTCATACTAAGCATTTAAAGTATGAGGTATAAAGTACAGCAGCCTTGTGTTAATAAACAGAAAGATTTGGTATTGGGTAAGACTTGCGTTATGTATCTTTCACTGCTTTGTCTCAACCATTACTCAATGGCTCTGGTCTCCGCCACAGCGGTGGATATTAGACATTCCGTTTTTATTTTATTTTTTATGTTGCCACTACTGTTGGAGCAGCCATAAACTACACAGGTTCATCTCGATGTTCTGGGCATCTTTGTAATGTTAGTGTTAGTAAAAAAGCAGGTAAAGGAGTAAAGTTTGAGGCAAACTAACATCAGTCACTCTGCCGTTCACTGTAGTGGAAGAGTTGCGCCTGGTGAGGGTTTTACTCCCGCAGCTATGTCGAGTCCGCCTACAGGAAATACGTAGGCTGCGACCATGAAACCGGTACGGAATCGGTCTATACTTTACCTTTGCCTCAAGTCTCAACTTCTCCTATACATGTTCATGCCATTTAAACAGAGACTTTCTAGTCCAGCCACGTCACTTCTAGAACGGAACCAGCATCTATTGTTGAGTAAATCCTTTATGTGGGCCCTCAACCCTGAAAGGTTTGTGGATATTGCAAAGAAGAGAGAAAGGAAAAAAAAGACAAACATTGAACTAAGTTTCTCTTCAAGCTAGAGTATCAATCATAAAGATGAATGTCCTCCCTAGGGTTAATTTTGTGAGTTCTATGCTCCCACTGCCACCGCCAGCACAGTATTGGACTAAGATTCATTCTGCTATATCCAAATTTGTGTGGAATAGGAAACGCCCACGTCTCAAACTTTCCTTGTTACAGCGGGCCAGAGCTGATGGCGGTCTCTCGTTGCCTAACTTCAAATTATACTATTGGGCTTTCACTCTTCGCCCCCTTTTAAGATATTTCGACTCAACTATAAAGGTCTGTTGGCGAGAGCTTGAGGAGAGTTTGGTTCATCCTGTTGAATTGAGAGATCTGATCTATTCAAACATAACGAATAGTCAATGCAAAGTTCGCTTTGGGCCAATCATTTCTCAGTTAGTGTGGAGAGCGGCTGAAAAATTGTGCAAGATTGATTTGAAATGGAATTAGTTTTCCCCAGTGTTCAACAATGATGGTTTGCTTTTGGACAATCGTCCTATTCGTTTTCCCAGATGGAGTTCCAAGGGGATTCATACTTTGGGTGATTTATTTGATGTTAATGGTTTACGTTCTTTCCAGAATGTATGTGATATTTTTAACTTGCCTGGTAACTCTTTTTTTTTTTTTTTTTTTACAATTGAGAACTGCCATGAGGACATATGGGGTTCCATGGCAGACCCCCTTGCAATGCACCCTTTGCATAGACTTATCTGTGATGTTAGATCAAGAGGTTTTGTTTCCATATTGTATGATTATTTATCAGAATCTAGTTATGGGACCTTGCTTGTCGATACTGTATGGAGGAATGACATACCAAATCTAGATCCAGATTGGAGCTGGGATACAGTGTGGTCTAATGTTGTCCTGTTTTCTAGGAATCCTGATCATCAACAAATTCATCTAAATTTTGTTCATCGGACATATTTAACCCCCCGTAGATTGTGTGCTATGCAGATTTTAAATAATCACAACTGCACTTTCTGCACTTCGAACACCATAGGTACATTCTTTCATATGGTGTGTGGGAGTGTCCGAGTGTCCTCACATTTTGGAATTTGGTTGCTGCTAATCTTTCGATTATTCTAGAAATTAACATCACACCCTCCCCATCTCTATTCTTATTAAATGATGTATCCCAGTTGCCATTAAATAACACCCGTATTCGTGTCTTCTTTGCTGGCGTAACGGCCGCAAAGAAGATGGTTGCTTCGCACTGGAAACCGCCTCATACATTGTCATTTCGCCAATGGGCTTTGACCTTTCTAGATATCATTTATCTAGAAATGTCTACAGCAAGATTGCATGGTGCAAAAGAGGAAAACTGAGAAAGATTTGGTCTGGTATTGCAGATTTGGTTAAGGGCATGATTTAGTCATTATTATTATTATTATCATTATTTATTTTTCTTTCCCATTGCACAGTAGTAGGAGTACTGACATTTTGTGGCATCTTTGGTCCCGGGGGGAGGGGTGGGTGGGATTGTTTGTTTGTTTTTGTGTTCCTTGCTTTTGCTGTTATGTGTTGTTTTTATATGTGTTTTGTTTTAGTTAAACATTCTTGATTTAAGACAATAAATCACAATAAGACACGTTAAGTGTCTTATTGTGATTTATTGTCTTAAATAAAAAACAATTGATAACAAAAAAAAACATTGAACTAAGTTGTAAACATAATACAGTAGTAGGGACTAGGGATGCAGTTGCTCTAGGCAACTTAATTGTCACCCTGACCTTGTTTTCCATTAACATCGCATCTGCTCAATCTACCTTGCATATGGTTTGGGTTTTGTAATTGCAGCAGAATATGAATTTATATTCCCCCCCTCAAGAGATGCCTTTAAATTCCATTATATAGAGCCCTAAATTATCACCTTTAGCTGCTTGTGGCAGATTGTTATGCAGGTCCCCGTGGCACACTAAATGACACGCTTGATCCCCCGTTTAACCACCAGTGACTGGGAAATGGAGAGAGAATTATTAAAATGCATCTGCACGAAAGCATAAGGCATTGAAATGGTATGGTAATGAGGCTAGCCGAGTTGTGCTGTTCAGTGGAGCAGAGGGAAAGAAAGTCGTGATGCTCATCTCTCCAGAACTTAAACCACAGGGACACAGCCATATAGGAGATACAGGGCCGGTGGGGGTTTGAGGGCGTGTGAGACTGTGCATACGTGGGAAACAGCGAGAGAGAGAGAGATATGAGTGTATGAGTAAATGTATGTAGTGTTGCTTATTTGGGCTTGCTTCCGAATGTTTTGATTATCATTTTCTAAACCAGGTTCTCAAACCGTTTCATGTCAAGGACCCCCAAAGTAATGTGTATTTGTCTATGGACCCCCCATCTGAAATGATCATTTGTACCTAGGGACCGGCGTACCAGATACATTTTCAAAAATATTCCACATTTTGCACTATGTCTCTGACCTACTGAATGAGTTACGAAATGACACCATTGGTCCGCCAGTTAGCCTAACAACAACGTGCCGCGTATATCGGCTCTTTTCAAATAGCCAATGTATAGGTTTGAAGTGCTCATCATGTGGCCTAGTTAGTCACTTCTTTTGGGCTTGTTCTCACAGACCTGGCCGCTTATTTTTCTCGCAAAATGTGGTAACAGTGGTGAAGTTCCATTTTCCTTTTTGGAAAATAGCGGGGCAATTGTCTCTGACTGACCTACTGAATGAGTGATGTTACGCCATTGGTCAGCCGGTTAGCCAGTTAACAACAAACTGATTGCAGTCCCTCTAAGCGATGCCCTTCAGACCATAGTACTTCACTTGAAAAATTGATAATACATCCAAAATGAAAGTGGAAATCAGAATCCATTATTATAATAAGTGTGCATTGTGCTGGACAGCATGTGCCAGAGAGAGAAGCAGTTGAGTGAGAGAGAAGCAGAGAGAGAGAGATAGAGATAGAGATAGAGATAGAGGTAGAGGTAGAGGTAGAGGTAGAGGTAGAGGTAGAGGTAGAGGTAGAGGTAGAGGTAGAGGTAGAGGTAGAGGTAGAGGTAGAGAGGGAGAGAGAGAGAGAGAGAGAGAGAGAGAGAGAGAGGTAGAGGTAGAGGTAGAGGTAGAGGTAGAGGTAGAGGTAGAGGTAGAGGTAGAGGTAGAGGTAGAGGTAGAGGTAGAGGTAGAGGTAGAGGTAGAGGTAGAGGTAGAGGTAGAGGTAGAGGTAGAGGTAGAGGTAGAGAGGGAGAGAGAGAGAGAGAGAGAGAGAGAGAGAGAGAGAGAGGTAGAGGTAGAGGTAGAGGTAGAGGTAGAGGTAGAGGTAGAGGTAGAGGTAGAGGTAGAGGTAGAGGTAGAGGTAGAGGTAGAGGTAGAGGTAGAGGTAGAGAGAGAGAGAGAGAGGGAGAGAGAGAGAGAGAGAGAGAGAGATGGAGATATTACAGAACTTGCAGGCACTTCACACACTTCTTTTTTTATCGTCTATGGAACAATCATTGCTGGTGAATAAATGACACGATTAAGAAGATTACAGACATCCTTTATCATTGCTGGTGAATAAATGACACGATTAAGAAGATTACAGACATCCTTTTATTCATAATGGTGCATATGGCTCCAGTAGCGAGTTTTGTGCTCATTATAATTTGATAGATGTGTGTGAACTGTGAACTCATCTCATGCAGCCCCATCAGTCTGCAGCCTCTGTCTCTGCTGTGTTCAGCAGTCAACAGAGGACGCCGGGGCTACGGGCACAGCCATGGTCAGCCATAGGAGCACGTACCTTATCTCAGACTAGTTCAGGCACAGCCATGGTCAGCCATAGGAGCACGTACCTTATCTCAGACTAGTTCAGGCACAGCCATGGTCAGCCATAGGAGCACGTACCTTATCTCAGACTAGTTCAGGCACAGCCATGGTCAGCCATAGGAGCACGTACCTTATCTCACTTATCTCTTACCTTATCTTATATATACAAATATATATAATCTCTAGAATCTCTGCCCAAAATGAGAGAGGTCTTCATAAAGTACAACACTGGTGTGCCAGCCAGTGCTGCATCCGAGTGGCTTTTCAGCATTGGCAAGGATGTTTGCAGTGCCAAATGGAACCGCATATCTGATGAGAAGTTTGAGAGACTGCTCATGTTGCGTAGGCTTACCATACGTCCTCTTTTGCCCGGACAAGTCCTCTTTTGGGGGGCTGTCCGGGCAGACCCGGAGGGTTTTATAAATTCGGGGGTTTTACACGTATCGCCTGTAGTGTATCGCTACGCTCTGATTCCATATTTCCATTTGTACAGTATCAGAGTTAAAAGTTATAAAAGGATCCATTTGTTTCCATTTGTACTAGTACACTCTCAGAGTTACAGACCTGCAAGGGTCCATGATTTGGTTCCATTTGTAAACTCTCAGAGTTACAGACCTGTAAGGGTCAATTTGGGTCCATGTGTTACACTCTCAGAGTTACAGACCTATAATGGGTCCATTTGGAACCCCCTCAAGGAACCATGAGGGTCCCTGGATCACACCTTTGAGATCCACTGCTTTAAATAAATACATAACTAATATAGAGCATATTTGATCAAATTTAGGAGCATAACTTTTTTGTTATAGATTATTTTGACATCTGAATTTAATTCAAACACTCCTCTTTTAGGTAATTCAGAATATGGTATGCCTAATGTTGCGTAAACAACTTAAACAAGTGATTCTGTCCTGGCATATAAACAAATATAGGCCCATTTTCTTCACAGTTTTACAGTTAGATTGTGTTAAGATTGACGATCAAATGTCATATTAACAGTTTAGTTAAAGGTATATTCAGTGATTTCACTCAAAAAACCTTAGGTTTCGTTTTTGGCTGTGGGACCCAGCCTTTCGTCCAATCAGGATAGAGAGTCAAAAACGAAACCTAAGGTTTTTTGACCCCCAGGGGTTAACTGGGGACAGGGAGGGACTCCTTATATGGCCAGCACACTCTATATTAGGGAGGATTATCACAACAAAACAAAAAAATAAGTGATATTTGAATTAAGTGAAATCACTGAATATACCTTTAACAGTTTGACTGTTTTTTACGATTAACCCGCATTTTAATCAACCCCCCTTCACTGCCGAGATTGTTGTATTACCTTTAGAGCATACGCTGAATTATTTGGGCTTTTAATCCGCGAAAATCCATCAAAAAAAGCTCCCGTGGTTTGTTATGATCTGTGTGTAGCATCCACCATCTTGGTGCACCCGGAAGACGCACACAAGATTGGTTTCAATGAGGCGTTGCAACCAATGCATTTCCATTGGCCTCAATTTCCCAGAAGCCCTAGCAGCCCACAGCATGTGACGATTTCCGGTTTCGTCATCAAAGCGAAGCCATCCAGTCTCATACTCCGCGACGAAGACGGATTTTCTTTTGATTCATTACATTACGGCGGATTAAACACATAAAACAAAAGGCGGGTATGTCCGATACGGCAGCGACATTAACCTGGAGTAATCCATTCGCGGCACGGAAACTGTTAATATGTATAGGTGTAGCTACTAGCTATCACTTCACAATACAAGAGACCAGCCATTGTTTTGTACAGTCAAGTTACAATTTTACAGATGTGTTAATATGATGATCAAATGTCATATAACAGTTTACCGTAGTTAATATGTATAGGTGTAGTAGCGATCACTATACAAGAGACCAGTCTTTTAAAGCTCAGTAAAACTAAAATTGAGAGAGGCATATTTCTGCTCAAGTGTAGCTGAGCTACTTTTCAAGCTACATTTCTCCTGGGACAGAAATGTAGATTGATCAGCTACTTCCATGGTGAGCTACTTTCGAAGTAGCAGACCCAACACAGGACACAATTAAGTCCAGAGGTGCTGCAGAATAGTTAGACCAGCTTGCCTGAGTTGAATTGTATTGGGTGCGTCCTTTTCGACCTACTCCAAATCTCTTTGCCAAAAATAGCCGATCTATAAACTCACAACGTGCCATGCTGTACAAGTTGTGTGCTTGGCTATTTTTGGCTAATGTTCCCCTCAGAATAAGAGCTTTTTTATCCCAAGTATGTTAAGCAGAGGCAACAGAGTACACTCACCTTCATGCTCAGAACTAATGGTTGAATTCTTCACTTGTGGCGTGTGCCACACATTTTAATGGACTTGCAAAACAGAAGGTAAGTGCCTTGTAAAGTGGAAGGGAAAAGTGCTCTGTCTTAGCTAAGCTCTCTAAACTAAGCACCGGTGCCTGGTGTCAACAATACATAAATGCCTAATAAACAGTACAGTCTGAGTCTACTCCAGGTGTCTTAAACGTTTTTCAGCCCAAGGACCCCTAGAGAGAGATGAAGCAGGGACCCCCATTACATATTGTGTAAAATTGTATTGCAGATTAAACTTTTTCATATATTTCATAGGTAGCTTTCATAGGTACTTCTATAGTAAACCTGACCTTTCACTCTGTACTTGGTCTGCTCTTTCCTCCCCTGTACAGTGTACACCAGTGTCGAAAATAGCCGATCTACAAGCTCACAACACGTCACAAAGCGAGGTGTTGTGAGCTTGTAGATCTGACTAAAGTCCCCTCAGAATAGGGATGCTAGGATTCAAGTGGTTAATGTAAAAAAGGATCCTACACTAAGATTTGACGGCCCCCCTGTAGTAACTCTGAGGACCAGTTAGTCCTCCACTACATACGAATTCCTACACGGGTTGTGCGTATAACCACGCCCCCGGGCAAGTTAAGTTTACTGAGGTTAAGGTTAGGGTTAGGTTTAGGTATAGTTTTACTGAGGTTAAGGTTAGGGTTAGGTTCAGGCTGTCAATCACAGCGACTGGCCAATCACAGCGTGTCGACTGCACAACCCGTGTAGGCTTTGGTATGCCGCGTCCCGGCCCCAGGGCTTCTCTGCCACGCGACGGCGTCCCAAGCCAAAAACAGCCGATCTACAACTTCCGTTGCTGAGTAATGTGCGATGTTGTAGAAGAGCGACAGCTATTTCCGTTGCTGAAAGATGTGCCACTAATACCCAGCCATCTGCTCTCCTCTCCCTTTCACTACTTCCATTACAAAGACAGATACTATTGCTGGCTACAGCAATGTGTCATAAATACCACACCGCCCCCCCAGGGCGGGGACTCTCTGTAGCAATCATTGAACATCCACTTAAAGATGGCAGCCACAAATAACAGCTGAGTTTACACACCCTCATGAAGTTCACCCAGTGTCCCTTGGGGACATCGTTGAACACGAGTGTGTGTGTGTGTGTGTGTGTGTGTGTGTGTGTGTCTGTGTGACTGTGTGTGACTGCGTGGCGTGGCGTACGTGCGTGCACAGTACACAGATCAATGTCCACATACTGCCTGGTGCTGGCTTCACAAATTGAAAGGTTAGCTTGGTCTTTGCCACCTTAACATTATTTAATGTGACTCCAGGCCAGACTAGAGCCTGTCAAGTGTTGCAAGTATAGAGTAACTCCTCAACTGTGACAATGCAGTTACAAACTTAAACCTCCACATCAGCCATTCCCAACCTGTGGGCCTAGGGCTCCATGGTGGGCCATGAGGGTAGTCCAAGTCCTGCAATGCGTCAAGTTTGTGAGCTTGTCGATCGTCTACTTTCACCCAAATGTTTTCCCCGGCCAGTACAGGAACACTAAGGTTTAGCCGCTTTCATACTATAATGGTAAATTCAATTAAACCATAAATCATGAAACTGCATGGATGGTCGACTTGTTTTCAATTGATATGACCATGTCAAAACAGTAAAAAACTCCTGCCCAAACTATTTTCAATAACAGCTACAAATCAATGGAAGCAGATCAGACGGTACATTGATGTTATGGCTGGCTCCTGCATGAATACCCACTGAATATCACCACCTACACACTCCTGCAGCATGTGCTTTCAGCAAAACTTGTGAAACTCCAACATTTCTGCTGCTATAACGTGACAGGGGCTTTAAACAGCAATATAAACACTTTTGATTTACTGCTTATGTGTTGCTGTCTTTCGGTTTCCTTTTATGAAACATACGGTACCCTTACTATGAAACATATCTGGGTATTCATTCACAGCAGGGACCAATCATTTCTGATTTTCTTGTAGATTTTGCTCGAGTCCAATCAAGTAATTGTCCATAACAATTGTACGACTTTTAAGACACAGGCTTTTTATCATACCATCTGCTTTGTAGTGCGGAAAATCTGCAAGTAGCTTTTTTCCCCCCTCACCTTCTTTACAATTACGCCAAATGGAAACTTTACAGTGACAGGGGCCATAGAACACAATATGCAGAATAGCAGTTCGACTTTATAACATCCAGTCATGTGCACAGTGATGAAAAGCTATTTGGACACCTCAGACAACATGTGGTACACTTAAGAGCTAACCATTAAAAATGGGAAGGCACAAAAGCCGCAGCCTGTCTTATAACTTAGTCACGGCATTTGCTATAAGCAGAAATTAGCAATCACAAGAATGACGTGTCTCACATCTCCCCAGCTGAGGGGCGGTAATGAGACCATCCACAGAAACGAGGGACGTCTTCAAAACCTCAGCATGAGCTTCATGTGAAATACATTTCCTCTTCCTTTATTTCTTTTTTTTGCAGATGCATTAGCTATTAATTTAGCTTTTTGGACAGCTCGGAAGGAGCACTACTCGGAAGGAGCAATTCAGTAAATGGATTTAAAGCTATAGTATTTCTGACAACTATGAGAATCTGATAAAACGTTCAACACAAAATAATCCTCTAAGTATAACTAGGTTCTCAACATGAAGTGTGGGGACCCCTAAGGGGTCCTGGAGAGGGCATGTGTGTGCATGTGTGCATGCACATGTGCATGCGCATGTGTGTATGTATGTATGTATGCATGCATGCACGCATGAACTCAAGCTGGACAATAGCTAAAAGTATTCAGCTCACACAATAAAGAGTAAAAACTACAGAGAGAGACATGTGCTGAACTATGGGGGGATGCTCATTTTTCAGGCTGACAATTGGAGCGATAGACTCCGTCTTCTCTGGAATACAAAATAGGAAACGCTTTTTAAACAAGTGTGGGGGAAATTACTTTCAAGCCCGGGTATACCAGCTAACCTTTGAACAAATTGAGTTGTTATATTTTTTTCATCAATATTATCGTCACCTTCGCGGGGACTTAAAGGGCACACTTAGAATCGATTAACAATTTAGGCACGGGCCTTTTTAAAGTCCTTTTCGTTACGGCATTTCAATGGCGTGTTATTCAAGTATTCAGCCTAACAACTCTTATGCTTTTATATTGCACCTACTGTATTTCCAAGCAAAGACGACAAGCATTCATATTTCACATTCTCTCGATACGTTAACATAGGGAAAGTTGTGAAAAATGGAGTCACATCTTCCCCTTGGACAAGCTTTCACATCCTGCTACAGCGTTATAAAATATACATTCAATATTGATCTTGCAGCAGTATATATGTCGTACAATTAAATGTCTATACAACTATTGTAAGGAAACAAGAATGAAAGAGTTTAGAGTTGAACATTGGATAATGAACGAGTGTCTGTTATAAAACTTTCTTCCACAGAATGTTATATTTATTACTGCAAACTGATTTCACAATATAGCCTATTCTTGAATGTACACTATGCAAAGTTTCTCTGAATTTGAAATTATGTTTACCAAAGGATATTTCTATTGTGTCATTTATGCTGAGCTTTGGATTTGGGTTAATTTAATTCAAAAATAATGAGCTAAAAAAGAAACACATTCACAAGAAACACATTTCACAAATACGTTCAGAAACGCATTCACAAGAATGGAAACACGAAATTGAGTTTGAGAATTGAGTTAATCCAACATACAGTAATAATGCACTTCTACAGAGAAGACACAAGCACAACACTTGCTGGCTGAATTATAACATAGCCTACTGCAATGCGTAGCCACATACAATGAATTTCATTATGTTTTGAAAAATATAAATAATGAAATATAACGGCCCTCAACCATAAAGCCCTGTTGTGTTTATTGACTATGCTCTATCATTGACGAGAGGCTGACATCAGTGTACCACGTGTCCACGTCATAAACCAGCTTTACGACATACTATTTATCCTTTAATGGAGCGATAAGCCATGGTGCTAAAACCACAACTGCGATGTCAAGGTGGTGACTCGGAAAATGAGAACATGTCAATAAAGGGAAAACAGGGTGTTGTAAACAGGGGTCATTGGGCCATACAAGGTTGCCACATTAAGGCATTAATGACCCATGCTGATGGCCAGTATTTTGGAAGTTTGAAATACAGTGGACATTTACGTCAGTGTTGTAGTTTTATAAAAAAACATCGCCATTCATTGTCAATGGGAATTTAATGTTTGTGTCAGAAGCATGTCACTCCCCCAAAACTATACACTATACAACGTTTATTTATGTATAATCCATGCTGTGCTGTATTTTCTGAAGATTGTAAAAATCCTGTTTTCATGACGCGCGCACACATGCGTACATTCGCACCCACACACACGTACTGTACACCGTCACCCACCACATATACCGGTCGCTCTCGCGCTCTCTCTCGCTCTCTCGCTCTCTCTCTCGCTCTCTCTCTCACTCACTGGGAGCTGTTAGGGGTTCAGTGTCTTAAGAGCTCAAGGACACTTAGACTAGGAGGAAGCAGGGATCAAACCTGAAACCACCTGAGCCACTGCCGTAAATGTATGTACTTAACAGTAGTTAGTGACTATGCACCACTGCTGGTGGAGACTGGAGACAGTCAGTCCTAAATACTGGACCTGCCTGCAGTCCAGAACAAAGCCAAATAAACAGGCAGACACTATTTCCAAACACTGATGGAAATGCAGCAACATGAAAATAGCATCAAATACTAAAATGCCATGATGCTCAGCACACCGTCTTTCAAATGATAACGATTTGCTTGGCGTGCATACTAATTGGAAAACTACAGAGAACGTAAGTAAAGATCAATATTTTACTGGTAGTATTTATAAATCTTCTTGGACGTAATTTTGGCTCATTGCAGTTCATTTAGGTAAATGAACTGAACTAAATCGGATTTCAGACCTACCGTTTGTGTCTGTGTGTGTCCGTGTGTGTCCAATAAGAATCACGTTAGCTCTTCTCTACCGAAATGGAAAACTTTACAAGGCTGAAGCTCCATCCCCTTTATTTCCAAAGCCATCGGAAATAAGAGCTTGGGAGAGAGGGCAACACTTAAAAGGATTAGCTTTCACATAAAAAAAAAGTCTAAAGCAGATTGTTTTTTATCAGTGAATTAACTCATCCTCTTATAGTGTCCTTGAAAAGGCCCGCAGTGCACACCATTCAGACGACACACTCAATGATACTGTGAATAACGAACTATTGGTTGTGAACATATTGTTCTAGGATCCTACTCTATATATTCACCGCCTAGCGGAACACACATTATTCACATTACATCCTTTGTTAGTATTTGGTGTATTTTTGAGGAAGAAAAGTTATCTCGGTCTGACCAGTGTATTATCCCATCTCCGTTATATTCCAAATGTACACTCATTTGCAATTTTTCACTGTAAAATCAATGTTACTCGTAATGCTGGAAGTCATTTGTCTAACATTTCTTCCTCGCACATTATTTCTCTCACAGTTCTGGACCGTTTCTTGGTTTTGCTGGTTCCCATAAAACATGAAAGATAATAGCACAATTCAATGTCATCCACAAGGATAAGCTGAACATATTAAGTCAGCAGGTATCTGGTTCAGAGGAGATTAGAAACAACAGACAGAAACTTATTTCTGTCGGGCGGAAACCGTGTATGTCCAAATGTCTTGATTAATCAAAATGTTAAATAAAATAAGCAAAAAAAGACGATCTACAATCTCACAGTGTGGCACATCGTGACAAGTCGTGAGCTTGTAGATCTGCTATTTTTGCAACAAGGTATAAAATAGGGGGGAAAAAACATAAAAAGATGAAATATAGAGATACAAGATTTCTGCAAGACAGTGACGCTGTCTGTAGGGGTCCATTCAAAATGTACGAGTACGCTGAAGGAAAACGGGATGGTCATGCTTTTTTTTAAATTCAGTCAGAGGAATAGAATACCGTTTTTAACTCGAGTCCTCTGAATCGATAACATTTAAAAGGAGAATTTATATTGACTCTGACAACGTCAACTGCTGTTTCTCTCGTTCCTGGCAAAAAAAACAACTGTAAAAGCAGTTTTTCTTCGCTGCTCTATCAGCTAGTCTTTGTGCAATTTGTGGAGAATCATGGCGCCCTGCTGGAGATGACAGGGTAGATTTAGAGATCGTTGCGTAGAACGAACAATAACGGACATGCTGCATTTCGCACAATGAAAAGATAGAGATGACAAATGTCCATATTATAACCAGAACAAAACACCTGTATAGGCCTACAATTTTTTTTTTATTCAAGTTGTGCTGAAGAAAGTTAAAACTATTTGGGAAAAAGTGAAAACTATAAACTATGAGGAAAAGGCTGATGTGCATAACTGTAGTCCTGGGTTTCACGGAGGTGGTATACCAGTTTCAGCTTCCAGTTCGGTTTCCCATACAATAGCTTGACTTGATTGGCGCGGCCAGCAGATTACCTATTTATTTCTGGTTTAAATATGCTGGAGCACAAATCAGACAAAGGTTCAGTTTTCGTGTATTTTTTTTCGCTTCAATTTCCAAGAGCTTCGTTTGATTGGTACAGCAGCCGAGTTCACATGTATACGGTAAGTAGCCTTGGGAACCAATTGATCCCTTCGGAATCAATGGATCCCTATAGCCATGTGGCCCTAAAGGGCAGCCATGCTGGCAGCATGGCCAAAGCCCAAGCCATGATGTACAAGTTCACCCCAAAGATATTACGCCAGCATGTCGCAGGGACTTGCATTTTACATGCATTTCCAGTTTAAATAAGCTGTCGCACCCAATCAAGGGAAGCTAGGGGAAAGCTGAACCGGAATCAGTAATGGATACACACTTAGAGCAAATGAAAGTATAGGTCTATAGGAAGAATGGCTGCCGCCTAACAACAACGGCTCGACTTTAACTGTGCGTTTGATTTGGTTTTATTAGCTCGAGTGACAACGGATCGTCTCAGTCGGGTGGGAAACCTCATATGTCCAAAACTGTCCAAGCTTTTCCGGATTCAAATAAAAATAAGTAGCTAAAGTACCAGATCTAGAAGCTCGAAACGCATCGCCTCACGCCGCGTTTCTTGGGTCTGATATCTCCATGAATTACCTTATAAGAATTCCCTGGACGTGGTAGCCAGGAGCAGCCACAGTAGCATCAGGAATCCACATGACCCTCCCTCGCTCTCCCCCTGCTCATAATCATGGTAATCATCACACTCAGAGCAGGTCAGGTGCGTATCCCTCGTCACACACGCTAGTCATTCATCACATAATTTTCCGTGAAAATAATGATACGGCTGGGATGCATTTTAAATATGATTTAAAACATGTATTATTTATCATTGTTTGGCGGGGGGAGGTGGTGGGCATACTAAACAAAAAACACTAACTCCCTCAGTGAAATGTAGAATATTCTTTCATTGTTCATTAAAACGCTGACGACGTGGTATGGCTATAAAGTCATATGGCACTGAGTAATTTCAGGTAAGGTTTAGTGTCCAAAGTACGCACGTACATACACAGGCTTTAGTGAAACAACCAATTCTAATTTCTCATGGGCGCCTCTTTCCCTCTTAGTGAAGTGGCAGATGACCTCTGACCTGTTACCCTGCACTAAATTAGAATTACAGGCACACCCCCCATACATGCTGGTGGAAGATGTATGGTGTTTTACGTAAGTAAAAAGTAGCACACCAGTAGCATACCACAATGGAGAAATGCTCCGTTACAAGCAAACGTTTTGTCATCCAAACACCATGATCTGTCTCTATGAGCTCACAGCGCATCGCTGTTCCTTTTGATTATGCATCGTTTCCTTTTTAACCCATTCTGACCTGAGATCAGATTCATACGAGGTTTCCGCTGGACACACACTGGTCTGATTAACCCATTCTGACCTGAGATCAGATTCTAAAAAATGTCAGTAGTTCTTCGATTTTTCAAAAAAATAGCAGACCTACAAGCTCGTAGCGCGCCACTCGGTGGCGCGCTATGAGCTTGTAGATCTGCTATTTTTAAATAGCTAAAGCACGGGTTCCCGTTCAGAATGGGTTAATATACAATGTGATAAACTAACTCAATGTTTGACTATAACCGAAGCATAACATTGGCCATAAGTGGTTAATGTGCATTTTATAATAATGTAATCTGCAAAGTAACTAGTAAAGCTAGCAAATAAATGCGGTGGGGTTAAAAGCACAATACTCAGGTGTAGTGCAGGGGTGAGAGTAAAATAAACTATAAAGTACCTCAACTTTGTACTTTAAGTACAGTGCAGTACTCGAGTAAATGTACTTGGCCACTTTCCACCACCGCCCTCTATTCCACCATCTATTAACATGAACCCGGAGTCACACAAGGGCACAAGCTGCCTCATTTTATCTAATGAACATGAGTAAGACATATCCTCTCCGCCCGGTGATTAATAATAAAAAAGTGCTAGCACATCTCCAATTTTATGAGTCAGTCATAAGTCAAAGCCCCTCCGAGCTACTAATAATATGCCATGCATTTAGTGGAGACGATGCTGGCTCTGATGTATGTTTGGGGATATGACTCAGGTTGATTAATCTGAGTTGTCATGGGAACAGTGGGATGTAAAACATACAGTGTGAGTGCGACGTGCGTAAGTAGAATACCTAGGATGTTTTTCTACGGGGACCGGTTATAAATAATCTGCGACTATACCTACAGGCACACTCGCTACTCAATAGGAAAATAAATACATAACTGATACTCTCAGAGTTACATTAGCATGTCTGTGTAGTGTGTACATGAACTCTTTAAGACTTAGTCCGATTCTACAAATTACATCTAAATCCTCAAAACATTTTGAACGGCAGAAGCAAATATTTCAGTTAAAAATGTTTGCTTTAAAAACATACATAATTATTCAAAAATATTTTCATGATTTTTCATGAATAGCGGCTTGTACATCTGCTATTTAGTATTTTATATAACTAGAGCGGTGCCCAACGATGCAAGTTGGAAATGCATGCCCCACCCAGTTATTATGTCTGGGCAAGGCCGGGCACTCCCTGGGGTTGGTGTGGAATGCGTGTGTCGAATTTGAAGTCGGTGGGGCGAACGTTTCTCGAGTACAGACACAGAGACGTGGTGCATTTATAGAGCGGTGCCCGTTGGAGTCTACAGCGGTGCCCGTTGGGCATTGGCCTACTTGGAACTATGCAAGTTGGAAATGCATGCCCCACCCAGATATTATGTCTGTGTCCCTTTTATGCCCGTCAGAATGATGTCACAACAGGCTAGCTCCATATATGGACACTGGGCAGGGGGGTGACATACCAAAGCTTACACGGGTTGTGCAGTCGACGCGCTGTGATTGGCCAGTCGCTGTGACAGCCTAAACCTAACCCTAACCTTAACCTCAGTAAAACTATACCTAAACCTAACCCTAACCTTAACCTCAGTAAAACTATACCTAAACCTAACCCTAACCTTAACCTCAGTAAAACTATACCTAAACCTAACCCTCAACAAACCATTGAATCCTAACCTCTAAATTGCTCTCAATTAGAGCAGAGCCAGGACAATAGCAGAAACACAAAGCCATTCAGATTCAAAATCAGACCAGGATCTGATGGTCTGAGGTTGACACTAATGGGCTTGATGGGTGTACTCAATCCCCTCAAAGGTAATCACACTTTAAGCATTGACCTCCAGTAACCTTACCTCAGAGGTGACTAGATTAAGCCAGACTAAATCTAAATATAAGATTGAGAAACTTTTAGGGTTAGGGTTAGGGTTACAGAATAAGTACAGAACATTCTTTGTTCTGTACTTATACATACAACAGTATGGTACAAAAGACTGAAGTCCTTAAACCAGAAACCTAACCTTAACCTCAAGAAAACTATACCTAAACCTAACCCTAACCCTAACCGTAACCTCAGTAAACTTAACTTGCCCGGGGGCATGGTTATAAACACAACCAGTGTAGGAATTAGTATGTAGTGGCAGGGGGCCCCTGCCAGTGCACGGGCAGATACCTTTTTGGGGCGGTTCTGGACAACCGTGGGTGCGACTGACTCGACACCGGGCACTGCACCCCCTGTGGTGGGGACGGGTGGAACACGTGTGTCCAAATTTAAGTCGGTGGTGCGAACGGTTCCCGAGTTACGTGGATTACAGACGTACTCACACAAATGTATAACTGTGTAGTCATGCACAAAGCGGCAGAGCAGTCGTTTAGGACCGGTATGTTTCCGGGTACGATCCTGGGGTCAACCCCCGGCTCCTCTTTGCATGATGGATGCCTCTGCCATCGTCGCGTGAATGGGTGAATGCAATGCACATTGTAAAGTGCCTTTGATAAAGCCCCTATAGAAATAGAAATGCTGAACATTTGATATTGAAGGCAATGGAATGAAAACTGTGACGCACTCACTGTATACAATTCAAGATAAAGGCCTTTTCTTGTGTAAACAGAAATGAAAAAGAAAAGTCTAGACCTTCATGGATATTTTATACATCACTGTCTCCCTGTTGGCATAAAAAACAACATTTGTGAGTGCATTCTCCTGAGCGAGAGGACAAAGAGGAGTCTTATCACCGCGACGGTGCTGTGAATGTGAGAGAACGTTATTGCACTGTTGGTCTCTGAATGGTGACAGAGGGAGAAGCGGAAGGAATGAAAACAAGGAAATTGCAGTATCAGTGTTTGGCTTTGATTGGTAGTGACAAACCAGCCTAAAGGCCGGTCAAATTACAGCACCATCCAACCCCCTAACGATTCACCCATCCATCACCCAGCAATCCCAGCTATCTCATCAATTTAATTGGTTTACGACGTAAGTCCGCCCCAAACTCCTGTCAAATGTCTGGCATCAAAAGTTCCCCATCGCCTTCTACTTGTAAATCTGCCAGACGTAAACCTCCCTTGCATTGAAGTTTACAACACTCCATCTAAAATAAAACTAGGGCACATGAATCAAAGTCGGACATGTGAAGCAAGCGACATTTATACTGCACTTGTAAAACTATCAAAAGAGTGTCCTCCTGCTACATGTGATACTTAAGGGAGTCATATTTGATCATTCCTCAGTGAAAGTAAAGCATGTTCACATCTTAAGGCCTATTAATAATCCAGTTTTAGGTGTTAAGGTGACCACTGAAAACTACAACATAACGTCACGCCGCGGTGGTAAGGCGCCCACCGCCACGGCTCACCCAAACACATCTCTTGTTCTCTGTCTCTTCCTCCAAAAGACGTATCTTTGCACTGCATGCTCACCAATCAAGATGGAGTGGAGGAATGGAGGATGTATATACATATATATATATATATGTAATCCGTAAATTAAGATCATTATCTGTTGCTCCTCATCTTCTGATATTATTGTACAAAAGCATTATTCAACCTGTTCTGTTGTACTGTTCTGCATGTTTCTACACCATACTGTCCATGCCTAACAGGAACACACTTTTCAGTATCACCCGTATTGCTTCCAAAATCATCGGACTTCCTACACCCACACTTTCTGATATGAACAATAAGGCCATCACACGACTAGCACTCTCGATATCAAATGACACTGACCATCCTCTGTATCGTTTCTTTAACCTGATGCCATCTGGACAAAGATACAGAACCTTGCCACGGAAAAAGGTCAGTTTTAGTAGGAGTTTTGTCCCCTCAGCCATCGCGGCATTAAACAAACTGCCCCGCCGATAGGATGGTTCTGCACACAGTGGGGACCTCATGTTTTGTTTTAGTTTTTTTGTATTGTCTTGGTGTTATGTGCTCTGTGTCGTTTTTGATGTGGGTGTTGAACAGATTGTGAAGACAAATATCCTTCGGGACAATAAAGATTATTATTATACGGTAATAAGCATACTGAATCATTCAATTTTGGGCTTGACGACGAGGAGGGTAGCTATCCTAATCAACCAAGTAGAAAAATGTCAAGCATGGACTCCACATGCCGTTATCATGTCATTATATTTGGTCAATTATACTCCCATCATTTTGTAACAATATTTATGCTCGATAGTGGATACGCATCACCACATTTTAGGTGGAAACACATTTTCTCCACATTTACACCGTAGCTCCTCTAGAATGGTCCAAGTCCAAATAGGATAATTATCAACCCATTCTAGGCGGGAACCCCATTTTGGTGTTTTACCCCTTCAGGACGGGAATCCCTTTTGGGGTTCTTGTTGCTATGTACAGTATATTAGCAGCATTACATTTTTTGTAATGTTTTTTATCCATATTTGAAAACGTTCAGAAAACTTAGTTCAGTATTTAGAAGGCGTTTTAAGAATCGGCACCAGTCCTAAATGGGTTAAAGATCTTCTTAAGGTAAGTCTGCACTCCTAAGGTTATTCTTTCTTATCTCCAGCCAATACAGACATTTCCACAAATAGATTTCTTTATTGCTAAAAAGTTTGTCTTTAGTCTTCCTTTTCTTTGACACATTCCTGGTGCAGTGCCCAGTCATCGCCCATAAAGTCTGCTTCTTTCCAAAGAACCTTTTGTAAATGTTTTATTGTATTGGGAGTCGATGAAAGTCACTTAAGCGGCCGCCGTCCGGATTATATTCATACACCAAAGTAGGTACTGAACGCCTTAGGCAGTTGACAGATAATATTTAGAAGTTGGAACCAGTATTCATCTATGGATGATGTGCTTAAACAGGTGTTAAAAGGTAAATGACTATATTTTGTTTGTTCAGTAACAGTGGTCTCCCCATCTCTCCAGCTCTTTAACACCCCAAACATCCAGGGTTATTTAATCCATTAAATCATAGCGCCCAGCGATTTATAGCAACGGAACACTTTTACAGACGGACTGTTATGTGGCTGAAGCAGCTAAATGTGGCCAAAACACAGAGGCGATCGACAACAACAGGAGGTATGATTCATTCTACTGCGTCCTAGTGACAGGACCGTGGTGGGCCGTCTAACACATCATCTTTGCTTAGAATTGGACGGAATGATTTAGATCAAGAGTTATTAACGCTTTAAGATTTTCGGTCTCGTCGGCTAAAAAGGGGGGGGGACATTTTCGATGACGTCCCACAGACGCTCCCAGCCTGTGGAGTGATGCGATCGGTTTTGATATCAATAATATCCGTCCTTTTGATCAATCTCCGTCCTGGGCGCTGGGTGTTACTAATTGAAAGGGCGTCCTGTGCGCTCAGGGTGTTAAATTAATAAACAGAAAATGAATTATAAGGTGGGTTGCCAATTTGACATTTTTCCATTTCCATTTGTGTCTGCTTATTTCTTTGTTTCATCACTTCAAAATGCTAAATGCACTTCAGAATGTATCATGTATCCTGTGTGAGTTCTCTCTCCTAATTGGATATAATGACCTGAAAATGCATTCTTTGTTTACTGAAGAGCTGGAGATACAAGGAGACTCCTGTCACTGAACATAATATACTCTATAGCAATGATTACTATCAGAATTATAGAGCCATTTAACACGAAAATCACTTTAAAAAAATCACTTAAATGGAATCCAATCATCTCTCAACATGAGAATGTCATTTGAAATTCTATGCACAGCTCCTAATCGCATGGAAATAAGGCTGGGACATCTTTAGCGCATCAATCATGTCAGAGGACTGCCAATCAATAACAACAAGGTTTAAAGCACATTTACATTTGCAGTATAAAATAAATTCACGTTTTCATCACTACTGCTCCTCTTCCCTTTACACATCAGAGCCACCATGATGTGTGGCAGCCTTAGACCTGTGTTTTCATCATCTGGGTATGACTAGAGTAGATTTAGCTGGGATTAGCGTCGGAGGGCATCATTTGTATTGTAGAGATTGTAGGATCGATTAGGATTATGCAAAGAGTCATATATCGAGGACTGGATGGCTACACATCCAAATTCTTTAACATATTTTCAGAATATATTAATATGTAAATATGCATTTCAAGAAACACTTCACAAATTGGCCAATTTAACTATTGGCTTCACAGATTTACAAGATTGACAAGGTTTGTGCCGCTAATACCAATTTAAGCTACAAATGATTACTGTTGTTCTCTCATTCATGCACATTTATGTCCATGCCATGACAACGGGTACAGCGAGCACTCCAACAACAAATACAACCACTGTTGAATAAATGAGCGACATTTAGATTTTAGTTTTAGTCAAAGTCTCTTGAATAGTTTCCATTTAGTTTTTGTCACATTTTAGTCATCTGGAATGTTCTAGTGTTAGTCTAGTTTCAGTCGACTAAATCTACAGTTGTTTTTTGTCGACAACAATGCATTTTTGCAGGCCAACGTGTCACAGCACGACGCGTTGTGAGCTTGTAGATCTTCTATTTTCAGACCGTATAACAACCCGAGCGCAACCAAGCATAAAATGATCTCTTCTCCACTAGTCCCTCCCTCCCTAACATTTTATTCTAAAACGGGTAGTCCCAATACTTCATTCTGATTGGCTGGTTACCGTCACGTGACCGGTGTAAACTTCACCGATAACCCACTCCTTCAATCACTTTGTATCAAACTGCAGCCTTGTAGCTGAACTGGGGAAGGGGAGCGCTTGATTGCTTTACAAACACATGCCGTGCGGGCGTCTAAGCACCGCCCGGCTCATATGACTGTGAATGTGTGGCTCCAGGCAGCCCCGTAAATACATCAAGCGCTATTCTCCCGTCACATAGGCTACTTGCGGAGCAAAACAAGGAAGTGTTTTGGCTCTGGGTCGCTCGCTCTGGTGGCACAAAGCGTAGATACTTTTGTGAATTTAATAGTTTTAATATTGCTATATGTTTGTAACCGTTTTAGAAAAGCAATAAGCCACTCGAGGCCCCAGCTTACCGGGTATTTTACACTGGCTGGGAGGTAGAAGACACTGCCTACGCTCCCAGGCAGTGTAAAATACCCGGTAACCTGAGACCTCTCGTGGCTTATTGCTTAAGTCTAGTTTTTATCTGTTGACCAAATTGTCAGTATATTTAGTCATAGTTTTTTTTGCCATCATAGTTATTTTATTTTTTTACTGCACTGAACTAATTGGATAAAGATGCCATGTAAATGCACCATCCACCTTTTTTTTTCTTTTTCAATTTGACTTCCACTTAAGACTTGGGTTCTAGACTATTATTTATGGCTCCGCTGGTGGGTTGTCAGTCTTGTCCGTCCACCCCAACCTCCTGAACATGATATCTCAGGAATGCCTGGAGGGAATTCATGACATTTAGCACAGTCTGTGCCAAATGTCATGAAATTCCCTAAGTGCACATCTGTGCCACATAAGTTCACTTAAACTCAAGGATGAACTGATTATAAGTAGGTGATCAAAAGGTCAAGGTCAGTGAGACCTCAAAAAACTTCATTCATTAAATTACTTCAAAGTTTCCACTACATGCTACAGTATAAGAGTCTGGACAGGCAACTCTTTGGCAGAGGCATACTGTATAACCTTGATGCAGTATTTCTAGTTTAATTAATACTGTAACGCACTTTCTAATTATCCTTTAAAGTCCCTCTTCATCCGTCACTCCATTATTATGACTTCATGCTGAAAAAGTTTTCGATTGGAAGGTGTGTGATTCCCTATGTTTACACTCTTGAAAGGTTTGGTATTGGTCCAAAATCAATATCCTATATAATGACTTATATCCTTCTACATTGGCTGCTGAACAATGACAATTTAGTTTAAATTGCAATGGCCACAAATAAAGGGGTGGCCAATGTCTCCTCTCTCGTTCGCTATTGTTATTGAAGTGCTAGCACTAGCACTTGACAGGATAGGATAGGAGTCCAGGAGTATAAACGCTTGCTTTATCGGAAATCACGGAATGAAGTGATCTCACTCATTCTGTTTATTTAACATGGAATAACTCAGAAAATGATTGGTCAAGCCTATCTATGTTCAACTATGTCCAGCCTAGGTTGTCTATAAGCTTCTAGTTTAGAAGGATATGATGCATCATGATGTGTACATGCTTGGACAGTTTGAAATACAAGATCAACTTTCTTGCACCATTGTTGGATAAGCATAAGACAAAGTTCAAGAAACATCACAGCAACATCTACTATGAAGTGTGTCCTACCTAACCTAACCTAACCTGTAGATATATACAGTATACTCTGGTAACTGGAAAAAAATAATTTAAACTGTTACTCTACCACCCGGCTTCCCCAGGCGTAATGTCACCACACGTTCCCAATCTAACTTATTAAACTATGGTAACATGTTTTATTTGATCTTCCTGCGTGAGTGCTTGCTGTTTAAGCACCCTGCCTGCATTGAGTGACGGCACAACGTCACGTCTACACTTACTTTAGCCTAGTTAGTAAAACTGTAATGGATATCTTATAATGAGGGTATACAAGGTTGCAAGTCTTTTTGACCCCGAGGCACTAAATCATATTGGCTCATCAAAACCAAGGACATAATAAAACACTATTGAGTGCTTTGGAAATGTCACATAAAGCCTAGCGGGGTAATATAATACCAGATACCATAGTGAATAAGTGAAGTGAGACAATGCGCAAATTGCATGAGATCGTTGGGTGGAAAAGAAGCTGTATTGTAATGTGTCCTGTGCAGTGGTGGAAAGTAACAAAGTACATTTACTCAAGTACTAATTTTGAGTTTCTTTACTTTACTGGAATAGGCTACTTCCAATTTAATGTTTTTTTACTTCTACTCCACTACATCTCAATGGCAAAATATTGTACTTTTACTACACTACAATATTATTTGAAAACTTTTGTCGATTTTTGATTATTATTACAAAAGTACTGGCTACACTGTCACGCCCTTTTTTATCCTTTGTTCCGGATTGACTGCTAAGTGTGGTGGTCTCAATAACATTAAGGAAAAACTGGCAGAAAAAGACTAGCTCATCACATGAACTACGATGGACGACACAGGGAGTGTACAACTGCAACCATTATGGTCCATTTGGTCACATGTGTAGTGTACACTCTCAGAGTCAAATCAACATGTTTATCGTGTACATGAAGCATGTACACTTTCACTCACCATGCAGCCAGTTGAGTCCAACCGGCGGTCAGACACACATTTGAAGTTCTTCTTGCAGCCTCCGTTGTCCTTGGAGCATTCGCGCGCAGGCCCAAAGGATGCCAGGAGGTCATCAACTGTCTCAAAGTATGTGGACATCATAGCTTCCTCTCTGTAAAGAGAATGGAAAGGCAATGGCTTTAAAAAACACTTCCAAAGCAGCATCCCCCTAGATGTGTTGCGTTGTGTGCTTGTCGATGGGCTATTGTTAGTGAAAGCTTTCCCCACTGTAACAGAAGAAAAGAGAATCTACGCTAGTATAGATTCTATAGAGCCTCCGCTCAAACATGGGTTTTTTTCTGAAAAAATAAAATAAATAGCAACAGCTAATGTTACAAAAAGGGGTTCCAGTATTGAAACAACAACGAATAGATCTAAATGGGTTGCTAATCTAAACCACTTGCAGCATCCATATTCTGAGGGGAGATATTCGCCAAAAATTACAGATGCTTGCAGATTGGCTATTTTTGGCGATGAGATTGGGGCGGGCGTAGTCGGACTCATGTCCATTTCAGCAAGTCTGGATCTTTAACCCATTCTGACCTGAGATCAGATTCATACGAGGTTTCCGCCGGACACACACTGGTCTGATGAACCCATTCAGACCTGAGATCAGATTCTAAAAATGTCAGTCGCTCTTCGATTTTCAAAAATAGCAGACCTACAAGCTCGTATGAGCTTGTATATCTGCTATTTTTAAATAGCTAAAGCATAACATGATGCTGACACCAAAATGGGTGCCCGGTCAGAATGGGTTAAGTCGTCCAAACAAAATCAATTGCCGACAATTATTGTCCTCATTTCAGTAGTTTCACATTAACCAAACATGTTTGATAATTATAAGTAAAACACTAAAACAATGACAAGCACCTAGATTGCTGCAGCATAAAATGCCTGTACATTGTTATCTGAGAATCACATAGAAGCAGGAAATTAAGGAGGGCTTGTTATTTCATGGGCATTGTTCTACTGAGATATATTGTCACTTTCACTCCAGAGAATTGAAAGTGATAAAATGATAATAATGCATGAAGTTAAATGCTGTGTTCAATGTAATTCTCCCTGTAATTCTCCCCTGAGCAATATCACATCTAAAATGAAAAAGGTAGAAGGCAAAGGTAAACTGAAGAGTGCTTTTGAAAACAAACATCTTTGCTATGCCTAATTCATCCCCTCTCTTCTGTCCTCGAAAAACAAATATCTTTCTGCAAACCTCATAATTTCCATGATGTCATTATGGAACAATACAGCAGTAACACAGGTGTTACACTGGAAGTCCCAGTGTTATTATACAGCTGGCGGAGGACAGCAAACCTGAGCGATTATTAAAAAACTGAATTGAAGTCAGGCTCTGGGATGAGAAGGCTCTGTACAAATGATATTAATGCAACAACTGATTCCTTTTGTCATAACCTGTGGTTAGGAGTTAACGTACATGGAAGCCTTAGTTAGATGATATGGGTTGGCTATTATCTCCCGAGGGATCAACAGACGTTTTCGGCAAAAACACCTCCTGCCTCCTGCTCTGAGCAATGATGAGACGCTTAAAACGCTGGATTTCAAACGGGAATCACTGCACATTTGCAAATGCAGGCTACATTTTGATGAGTGTTTCAAGAATGTATGCATTGGAAAAGTGATCTATTTATGTATTTACTTACGCAAATCATATGCCATGTTTATATGCCATGTTTGTGCGTGCCACCAGACTGCAGAGTACAATTTGTGCTTTAGTCTTCCAGAAAAATAAGCCTGAAATAATTTTGCTTCTGCAATACATTGTTTATTTAATTTGTGCATTATGTCAATAATGTTAGTGAACAGCTACATATATAGCCTACTGTATCGAGTGTAGATGGAAGATTCAGAACAAAGTAGGAGGAGGCCGGGGGATGTGTGAGAGAGAGAGAGAGAGAGAGAGAGAGAGAGAGAGAGAGAGAGAGAGAGAGAGAGAGAGAGAGAGAGAGAGAGAGAGAGAGAGAGAGAGAGAGAGAGAGAGAGAGAGAGAGAGAGAGACTTCTTAGCTTGAGGATATGAAAAAAAGAGTGATCTTGACCTGGATTTGTGAATTATGTAAAAAATCAAATAACCACAGGGGATTATTAGTTATTGCAAATAACCTTCATAATTTAACGACACAGCTACAGCTGTATGCCTTAATTAAAGGTGTTAAGCCGAAAGACTGAGCATAATTTGGTCGGTGGTATATAAGGGTACAGGATGGACAGTCCGACAGACAGAACCATGTCACTGTGAGATACGCTGACTGAGAAAATACATCAATGGAGTCTGTGCTTCTCACAGTTGTACTGCAAACTACCAGTATGTACTTCAAACTACCAGTATGTACTACAATCTACCAGTATGTACTACAAACTACCAGTATGTACTACAATCTACCAGTATGTACTACAAACTACCAGTATGTACTACAATCTACCAGTATGTACTACAAACTACCAGTATGTACTACAATCTACCAGTATGTACTACAAACTACCAGTATGTACTACAATCTACCAGTATGTACTACAAACTACCAGTATGTACTACAATCTACCAGTATGTACTACAAACTACCAGTATGTACTACAATCTACCAGTATGTACTACAAACTACCAGTATGTACTACAAACTACCAGTATGTACTACAATCTACCAGTATGTACTACAAACTACCTGTCACAGTGGCAGAAAGACTGAACCCAAATGCAGAGCAGAGTAGTTTAAAAAATAAAGTATTTATTTAAATCCAAGGCAGCAAGGGACACAAGCAGAAATGTATAGCTGTAAGCTAGCTCAGGAAACATTCCAAACTTTTCAAAAGTACAAAGAAAATCTAGGAATCGCAAAAAGGCAAAAAGAGAGTCCAAGGCAGTAAAACATAAATCCAAAAATCAAACCTTTCCAGACAACAACAACCAGGAAACTCGGGGAAGAATGACGATGTTCTGACAGTGTGAGTGTGGCATGAGTCCAGTCTTATAGTGAGCAGCTTGATTGTGGAAGTGTTCACAGGTTTGTATTGTGGGCATGGCTGGGCTGGGGATGGAGTGGGAACAGGTGTGTGACAATGACTGAGGGTAGGAATGGAGAGTGGGAGTGGCTGACAGGGAGACATGGTCTGCAGACCCTGACACTACTACAAACTACCAGTATGTACTACAATCTACCAGTATGTACTACAATCTACCAGTATGTACTACAAACTACCAGTATGTACTACAAACTACCAGTATGTACTACAAACTACCAGTATGTATGTACTGCATGATAGTCCTCTACGACAGTGGTTCCCAAGCTTTTTCATGTCAAGGACCCCCAAATTGACACTATAATTAGCATGCAGACCCCCATTTGAAGAGATATGCCAGGGACCCCCATAAGAGAAGATTTTAACCCATTCTGACCGGGCACCCATTTTGGTGTCAGCATCATGTTATGCTTTAGCTATTTAAAAATAGCAGATCTACAAGCTCATATCGCGCCACCGAGTGGCGCGATACGAGCTTGTAGGTCTGCTATTTTTTGAAAAATCGAAGAACGACTGACATTTTTAGAATCTGATCTCAGGTCAGAATGGGTTCATCAGACCAGTGTGTGTCCGGCGGAAACCTCGTATGAATCTGATCTCAGGTCAGAATGGGTTAAGGCTCTAGCAGTCATTCTCTTCTCAACCCGATTAATTTCAAGGACACACAGTTTGACATGCATTAGTCTACGGACTCCCATTTAATGGCATTTCTATCTCTGAGACTCCAATTTATATTGTAAAATCATAGGCGGCGGGTGCGTAAGGCTATAGGCTTAGCCTTCCCAAAAATGATGCTGGGTATTTTTTTTAAATATATACAATATATGTGCGCAGCATTATAGAAGGCTATTGTGTGTGTGTGTGTGTGTGTGTGTGTGTGTGTGTGTGTGTGTGTGTGTGTGTGTGTGTGTGTGTGTGTGTTTTTTCGCTGCCCCCTGGTGATCGCTGATCGGATAGGCTATACACTATACAGCAAAACGCAAAATGTCTTTTTCAAGGCAAAGATAAAGTAGCCTAATTCAGAAGAAGAAGCTGTGAGTCGGCTGTCAGAACTCAGCAGCACCATGCAGTGCCCGCACGGTTCACAGTTCACACCACTGCAGCAACACTGACACGTTCAGCGGAGTGACTGCTGTCTCTGTGCCGTCTGTGAAGAGCCATGAGCCGCGACTCCCGGAGGGGCAGCAACACCGCCGGGTAATCTGCACTGACTGACTCCAGACTTGAGAAAAAGACGTCCAAAAGTCGTTGTCTGTGTATAGGCTAATTCATTGGTAAAAGTATGCTAAATAACTCATTTTTAGACCATCTGGGAAATAAATAAATAAATGAATCCGCGGCGGCGAGAGCCCCCCCCCGCCCCCCCCCCCCCCCCCCCCAACGCAATTCTATAGCCTACCCAAAGGTAAAACGCACCCGCCGCCTATGTGTAAAATCAATGTTTATTTAACTCTGGGAGTGTACAAATGGAACCAAATGGACTCTCAGAGTTACAGACCCATAATGGTCCATTTGGTTCTAAACTATCATTTAGCTGGGGACCCCCTGGAACTCCCTCAAGGAACCCTGGGGGATCCCGGACCCCACTTTGGGAACCACTGCTCTCACCGATATGGAGCGGTACTTGCCAAGAGCGTAGTGTTTTTTTTTTCTTTCTTCATCTTCTTTTTTTTGGGGGGGGACATGGCAGATGCATTGTGGGGCCCAGGTCTAAGCCAAGATCCTGCAGTGATACTGAGAAGATGGACAGCCGGTGCCATTTGTTTGCACAACAGACAATAAATAAACAGCTGAAAACTGGCAAAGTATTCCTATAAAGTGGGGTCCTTTGAAGGGGTTCCAGGTCTTCCCCAGAGAAACGAGGAACCGTTTAAACACTTAAGCCTTATTTATTCCCACATTTGAAAATAGCCAATTCACAAGCTCACAATGTTCGATGCGTCACAATTTTCTTATTTTAGAAAAATGACAAATGATGACAAATCTTCTCTTACATAATGGGAGTTCCTGGCACAACACATTTCCAAAAGGGGATCTGAGGCCAAAAATGATTGAGGACCAGTGCTTTAAAGGAGACAAGAGACAACCATAAAATACAGAGTGAGGGAAAAAACAGACAGAAATGTAAAAGGAAAGGAGATGCACCAGAATGACTGAATTACATTATTTAATTTGCCACAGCCACGCACGCACGCACGCACGCACGCACGCACCTTTTATAGTAAGCAGAACAAAGTTCTATACTGTAGATAAGCAGAAGAAAATGTATGTATTATTATTGTAATGTATGACTATACAAAAACAAACTATCAAGATAAATTATGCAGTAGACCGACAGATACCCTAAAGGCCTAAACAAACAAACAGAAGCACTTCTCAAGAAGCTACTGTTATTCACATAATGTAGTCTGATCTTTTGTCAGGCAACAAAATAATCAGAAACTAAACTAGAAAAAGTGCCCTTCCGGGCACAGGTCTCCACCAGGTTATCCACAGATCCGTGCAGTTAGAGGTAAAAACACTTTTCGGCCAGTTATAGCGCCACCTTGAGGCTGAGTTGAAATTGTTCATGTGGCATTTCGTCCTCGGCCTAGTGGGAATGTGGGTGCACAATTTCACGGAAATCACGCGATGTGTTCATGATTTGCAGCATTTTGTTTGAAACTGAGCACTCCTGTGAACTTTGGAAGCCAATCTTAACCAATCAGGATGGAGTCTGATAAATCTGAAAGACCCGTTTCGTTGAATGGCTCTAGAGAGACTGTGTACCAATTTGCGTGATGTTTGGACAAAATCTGTAGGTGTACTGTGCAAAAACCTGTTTTGCACAAAGCGGCCTCCTGGTGGCGCTATAACAGGCCGTTCTGGAAAGTTTGGGGCAGAGGTTCATGGTTGGCATCCAGGGAGTGTGTGTGCAAAATATGGCATCGAAAAACTTGTTTTGCACAAAGCGGCCTCCTGGTGGCGCTATAACAGGCCGTTCTGGAAAGTTTGGGGCAGAGGTTCATGGTTGGCATCCAGGGAGTGTGTGTGCAAAATATGGCATCGACCGGGTTAACGGTGGCCGAGATTAGCTGTTCACGGACACACGGACACACGGACGGACACGCGGACGGACGGAGTGCAAAACATACTCTCCCCACATGCCTTCGGCCTGGTGGAGACAACAATGGATATGACAATATAATGATGTGTGTGTGTGCGCGCGCGCGCGCGTGTGTGTGTGTGTGTGTGTGTGTGTGTGTGTGTGTGTGTGTGTGTGCGTGCGTGCGTGCGTGTGCATGTTCAAAGAGCAAAGAGTACATTGAGATGGCTCATGACTAAGTAACTGAGTACATTTACTCAAGTTCTGTACTTCAAGTACAATTTTGAAGAATATTTACTTTCCTTCAATATATGAAATACGTTATACTCCACTAGACGTCTTTATTTATGTATTCGGAAATAGACAATCTGCAAGCTCACAATGTGTGTTATATCACAATGCGTTGTGAGCTTGTAGATCTATGTTTTTACTTTGTAACATATTTCCGCAAAATTAACAAATAATTAATAATAATAACTTTTGTACTTGAGTCCTGCAACGGGTCGGGTACTCACGGCCACGATACCCGTTTTGACGCGTGTAAAAGACTATTATAAGTTCACATGCAGGTACGGGCGGTACTGAACTAAATGCGGGCGGGTAACACTTCATTGTCAAAATCAGAGTGCAGAGTTTCCGCACAAACAACGTTTGCTGCTGCGCGCATACACGACGACACACACCCTGAAGTCACATACACGACGACACACACCCTAAGGTCACATACACGACGACACACACCCTGAAGTCACATACACGACGACACACACCCTAAAGTCACATACACGACGACACACACCCTAAAGTCACATACACGACGACACACACCCTAAAGTCACATACATGACGACACACACCCTAAAGTCACATACATGACGACACACACCCTAAAGTCACATACATGACGACACACACCCTAAAGTCACATACATGACGACACACACCCTAAAGTCACATACACGACGACACACACCCTAAAGTCACATACACGACGACACACACCCTAAAGTCACATACACGACGACACACACCCTAAAGTCACATACATGACGACACACACCCTAAAGTCACATACACGACGACACACACCCTAAAGTCACATACACGACGACACACACCCTAAAGTCACATACATGACGACACACACCCTAAAGTCACATACACGACGACACACACCCTAAAGTCACATACATGACGACACACACCCTAAAGTCACATACACGACGACACACACCCTAAAGTCACATACATGACGACACACACCCTAAAGTCACATACATGACGACACACACCCTAAAGTCACATACACGACGACACACACCCTAAAGTCACATACATGACGACACACACCCTAAAGTCACATACATGACGACACACACCCTAAAGTCACATACATGACGACACACACCCTAAAGTCACATACACGACGACACACACCCTAAAGTCACATACATGACGACACACACCCTAAAGTCACATACATGACGACACACACCCTAAAGTCACATACATGACGACACACACCCTAAAGTCACATACATGACGACACACACCCTAAAGTCACATACACGACGACACACACCCTAAAGTCACATACACGACGACACACACCCTAAAGTCACATACACGACGACACATACCCTGAAGTCACATACACGACAACACACACCCTGAAGTCACATACACGACGACACACACCCTGAAGTCACATACACGACGACACACACCCTAAAGTCACATACACGACGACACACACCCTGAAGTCACATACACGGCGACACACACCCTAAAGTCACATACACGGCGACACACACCCTAAAGTCACATACACGACGACACACACCCTGAAGACACATACAGTACACGACGACACACACCCTAAAGTCACATACACGACGACACACACCCTGAATTCACATACACGACGACACACACCCTGAAGTCACATACACGACGACACACACCCTGAAGTCACATACACGACGACACACACCCTGAAATCACATACAGTACACGACGACACACACCCTAAAGTCACATACACGACGACACACACCCTAAAGTCACATACACGACGACACACACCCTAAAGTCACATACATGACGACACACACCCTAAAGTCACATACATGACGACACACACCCTGAAGTCACATACATGACGACACACACCCTAAAGTCACATACACAACGACACACACCCTAAAGTCAAAGATAGCGAGCGGTGATACGGGTAACGAGGCGGACAACGGGTCCATCATTTGACAAGCAGGGCGGGTCCGGTTTGTATTTTGATATAATCACGGGTGACGGGTCGGTCCACAGATCTGACAGGTGGGGTGCGCACAGGTTGTCAAAATTGGAGCCGTGCAGGACTCTGACTTAGAGTTTATTTTGATGCCAAATGGAGGACTTTTACTTGAGCTAGAGTAATTCTACTAACTCCCATGCATTATGCCACTCCTTTTGCATTGGATTGATGCCATCATCAAGTACATTTCGTTGTACACTTGTGTTCAATGACAAAATAAAATCATCCATCCAAGAAAAAAACATTCCCTTGTGGTAATAATAACGCATGGTGCTGCTGCATGCAGCACCAGAGCTAAATTAACCCAAGTCTCATGTGACTTCACTGAAACCCACACGCTACTGTTATTAAAACAAGCAGTCGGAATACTTTGATCTCCGGAGACATATTAAAATAAACATTTATTTTAGCTCTGATCCGTGTCTATGCACAAAATCAACAGTGTGCACTCAAGTTGCACGCACGAGAGGGATGTGGAGAGAGAGAGAGAGGGGGGGGGGGAGACTGAGAGGCATAGAGATTGATTGATTGATAAATGAATGAACTTTCACTGCACAGAGTAGTGAAGTCATAGTGTAATTAATGTGAAGTGTGAGTTATTGATGTTCTCTCTCTCTCTCTCTCTCTCTCTCTCCCTCCCACTAATGTGGCCATTGATGCAGGAAGTGAGTGCAGCACGTAAGGTCAAAGCTCACAGCTTGAAGCATGCAGAGACCCCTGAATCTCCCTGAGGCTCTACCTTGACATCAATATGTCACAGTATGTCACTGAGGAGTGGAAATAAAAGCAATAAAGAAAGATCCTACGGGGGGGACTTTAACGAGGCCAGTACAGGGACTGATATCCAAAATGAAAACATATCCGGCATAAAAAACAAGCACCTTTCCTGTACCTCGATGGGTTTGTCAACGGGCCGTCGATTCTACATGTTACCAAGTACAACGTAAAAATAATAATAAAATAAAATCAGGTTGATCTCAGATTCTCGTAAGAATAGCTTGGCTCCAACATAGATCTCAGACTTTGTCTGGGCTGCCAGTGACATTTGCCTGTGAAATATCTGCTACTGTATGATATCTATGTGCACAAATTTGGGCAAGGTTTCAGCCAACCGAAGACACATCGACTACCATTATGAAAATGCTTAGTTTAATATCATTCATTTTCTTTATTATACTATAAGTATGAAACATATCTGATCAGTTGAGTGGTTTGTGAGATTCCCTCCAGGCAGACAGACATACAGGGACACACAGACCCTCTTCTAGACGGCTTTGCCTCCTGTGGAGCCAGGCCATGAATGATGTCTTTTTAAACCTGGTGCCAAGAAAATAATGTAAAAAAGATTAATAATAATTAAAGGTATATTCAGTGATTTCACTTAATTCAAATATCACTTCTTTTTTTGTTTTGTTGTGATAATCCTCCCTACTATAGAGTGTGCTGGCCATATAAGGAGTTCCTCCCTGTCCCCAGTTAACCCCTGGGGGTCAAAAAACCTTAGGTTTCGTTTTTGACTCTCTATCCTGATTGGACGAAAGGCTGGGTCCCACAGCCAAAAACGAAAGCTAAGGTTTTTTGAGTAAAATCACTGAATATACCTTTAAATAAATAATTGTGCAGATCTGCTATTTCATCCGTCATACGATGATAGTATACTTCATTGTTTAACCAAGGTGAACAGGTGGCAAATCGAGTGGCAAAGTGAGTGGCAATGCAATCAGATAGGACTTGTCTTTTATGGTTGGATATATGGGCTGTCAAGGCCAGAAAGTGGTGGAGATGTAAATGTTGCAGTGCCGGTCTTTGTGTCCCAGACAAATTTCTCCCCTGGGACACAAAACAAAGTAAGCTTGAACCTTGAAAGTAGTTCTTTGGCACTCACACAGTAGGCGTTCCCGCATAACTTCCGGGTATGATGAAGAAGTCACACGCATACATGCTTTGACTTGAAAAAGCATGTTTCACTGTGATGTTAGGTCAAGAGGTTTTGTTTCCGTATTGTATGATTATTTATTAGAATCTAGTTATGGGACCTTGCTTGTCGATACTGTATGGAGGAATGACATACCAAATCTAGATCCAGATTGGAGCTGGGATACAGTGTGGTCTAATGTTGTCCTGTCTTCTAGGAATCCTGATCGTCAACAAATTCATCTACATTTTGTTCATCGGACATACTTTGTGTGCTATGCGGATTTTAAATAATCACAACTGCACAGTGGCGGCTCTAGCTGATGTTGGTTGGAGGGGCTGAAGAAATCTTATGCTACGGGCCAATATACGATATATACGGTATATGCTGATTGATTTATTAACAGTTTGCAGAATTACAGTACATTTCAAGTACAACTCAATACAAAAACATGCTATCCATTGTTCACCCTATACTACAGCATGTTCACAGAATACTGGTCTACAGCAACAACAGCATCAACATCACATTCCACAACAACCCAGTACCCATGCAGTGCTACTCAGAAAATCTATTACACTATGCTACCCAACTAGTTCAACCTGCAGCAATAGCATCATATTCCAGATATCAAAGTACAGCAATGACACTACTACAGGCCTATACTTTGTTACAGCAAATGCTCCACAACAACAGAAGTGCATGCCCACAACAAACACTCCACTGAACATTGTTTGTATTTGTATGTACAGATAGCTGCTCTTATACTGTCATTAATAATAACAGTACGCACGCACACATGCACGCACACACACGCGCGCGCGCGCAACTGGCGCAAACGGGCCGTTTGCGCCAGTTGCGTTGCGCGCGCGCGTCGGTGCCGTTTCGAAACAAGCAACTTGCAAGGCACACACACATGCACGCACGTGCGCACGCACACGGCACCGAAACAACACTAACACACGCACACAAACACAGCCTCTCTCTCTCTCTCTTCCCAACTCAATGAGAGCTCGAGCCACTTTCAATGTGATTAAACCAGCGATTATGTTTCTTAACTTTGTGAGATGAATGAAGCAGACCACTCTACCTTTCTGTGGGTCCGGTGTCTGCCCCAAGCAAAATTTCAAACTCACAAAACGTATTCTTCGTATCCTTTCCTTTTGTTATATCCAAAATGGACGATATGCTCCCAGTCTCTTAACTTCATTTTCCCCTCCACGGACACGGGACAAAACGGATTATAAAGTAAATAATAAACTTATTTCATTTAAAATAGGCTACTTCTTTCACATCATAAACAACCACACACGAGCAGGTGGCCACGTGCTGTGATTGGTCAATAGCCAATGACCTCACGGTCTGAGGCGGGCCTTAGGGCTGAGCACAGCCCTCTATTGGCTCTGGGGCTGAGAGATTGTAGCCCCAATGGCAAGTAAACCAAGCAGGCGTGTCTTGGCAGCTGTCAATCATTCAACGCAATGAAAGCCAATGGAAGCATTTTGGGCTGTAAGAAATCAGCCCATTTTGGGCTATTTTGTGTTTTTCTTGTAACTATTTGATGCTGTTGCTGCTTTAGATTATACCAGAATATAAAAGTATCTATTCTAAAACATTTTAATAATAATTTATCATCTTTACTCCATAAGATAGGGGGGGCTCAGCCCCCCTTGCCCATAGATACGAGCCACCCCTGCAACTGCACTTTCTGCACTTCGAACACCATAGGTACATTCTTTCATATGGTGTGGGAGTGTCCGAGTATCCTCACATTTTGGAATCTGGTTGCTGCTAACCTTTCGATTATTCTACAAATTAACATCACACCCTCCCCATCTCTATTCTTATTAAATGATGTATCCCAGTTGCCATTAAATAACACCCGTATTCGTCTTCTTTGCTGGCGTAATTAACGGCCGCAAAGAAGATGGTTGCTTCGCACTGGAAACCGCCTCATACATTGTCATTTCGCCAATGGGCTTTGACCTTTCTGGATATCATTTATCTAGAAATGTCTACAGCAAGATTGCATGGTGCAAAAGAGGAAAACATTGAGATTTGGTCTGGTAATGCAGATTTGGTTAAGGGCATGGTTTAATCATTATTATTATTATTATCATTATTTATTTATTTTTTGTTTCCATTGCACAGTAGTAGGAGTAATGACATTTTGTGGCATCTTTGCTCTCGGGGGGGAGGGGTGGGTGGGATTGTTTGTTTTTGTGTTTCTTGCTTTTTCTGTTATGTGTTGTTTTATATGTTTTGTTTTCTTTAAGTCATTTATGATGTTAACGTGTCTTATTGTGTTTTTTGTCTTAAAATAAAAAACATTTGATAACAAAAAAAAGAAAAAGCATGTTTCACTCGTCTTCTGCGAGGAAAAACAGAACGCCCCCATCACTTGCAGGCGTCAGTTCACTGGGAGGTGGGAGGGTGCACACTATTACAGCAATTTACTATGTATGAAAGTGTCATTTGTGAAGCATTGTGATAGCAGGTCGTGTCTAAGGCTAATTGGCACGCCTGCATTGATTGGACGTGCTTGTCATGCTGCCTTGATGGAGAGCCAGAGAAATCAGCATGCGCCATCCATTAACTTTTAGTAGTAATAAAAAGCCTCCAGGCCCGCCCCAGCTGGCATTGTTGCACTGGACCTTTACAATGTACAGTGAAGGGGCAAGAGATAACTCAATCTCTCTCTCTGGCCTCGCACACGCACACGCACGCACACAAACAGCTTAGAAGAGAGTCAAAATCACACTCATGTGAAGTGAGGGGCGCTCTTAGCATCATATATCATCCTACATCAGCCAATCAAATCACATTCCATGCTACAAACACACCTACACACAAAGCTGTGCATAAGCCCCTGGCTCAAAAAAAGAATATGCAGCATGATTTGTGGTTGTTGAGGCACTGTAAATACGTGACTTTTATATACCAACAGTACGCTTCATTGATTATTTTTTGTTTTGTTTTAAACTACATTCAACCTGGTGTCCCTATTTTGGGCATGCCATTACATGTCATTTTAGCTTGTCAATCTTTTTTAATTGCACTGCATTGTTTGATTGTACTGTGTGACTGCAGGAAGAATAGGACACCACAAGTAAGACGCGCAAACGCGGGAAGCGAATGCAGCTCGTGTGTGTGTGTGTGTGTGTGTGTGTGTGTGTGTGTGTGTGTGTGTGTGTGTGTGTGTGCTACAGCTGCGCCCTGCGTGTGTGTGTGTGTGTGTGCTACAGCTGCGCCCTCTGGTGGCGGGCGGGTGGTGTAACAGCGGGACACACAGACATTCAGCCCTTGCTGTCATAGTAAGTGGCTCATTGCGTTCGCAATTAAGCAATGGCTAATAAGGAAATAAACCATTTTGTTTCCGGCTATTCCAAAAAAGCTCGAGCTTATACATCAGCTATTTTTGCTAAATCTTGAAAGTGTGAGAACTGCTGATTTAGAAGGCATTTCGGTAGGATCGGCCACAGGTCTTAATGGGTTAACAATCACATTATGTACACCAAGTTTGAGAGCCAAATGTGCTGATGTTCAGAGTTTGAATTAGCTAGTGCAGGAAATTCAGCATAGCGGATGTCCTTGTGCTTTTCTTTTATGTCGTTGTCGTCGTATACATTGCAACATCAACACCAGGAACAGTAATTACATGTTTGCAACCTGCACCATCTTAGAATGGCTCTCTGTGTTGTTTCAGCCTGACCAATACTGTGCAACTCATCTGTTTTGTTGTGTTCTCTAACTTCTCTCCAGCCCGTGTACCCAGCTCATGCCCACTAAGAGGGTGAACAAGGGGATAAGAAATCCCCTGGGGACCATCTGTCTTCCTTGGGAAAGGAACAAAAAAGCGCCATTGCTTGGAACAGGGCCACGGGGAATTGGGGGAAATAGCACACAGCGAGAGAGCGACGGGACTTGACAAGGAACAGGATGTTGAGTGATGGCGAGATAGGTGCCCTGCTGTGGTTATAGAGAACCACTAGGATGTGTCACTGTGTGTGTGTGTGTGTGTGTGTGTGTGTGTGTGTGTGTGTGTGTGTGTGTGTGTGTGTGTGAGAGAGTGAGAGTGAGAGTGAGAGTGAGAGTGAGAGTGAGAGAGAGAGAGAGAGAGAGAGAGAGAGAGAGAGAGAGAGAGAGTACAGTGCATGTATGCGTGTGGCAATGTTGTTGCAACAGAAGTAATTAAGAGAGATAGGCAAACAAATGAAGATAAACGTGTGTGTGTGCCGTAAATGTTATAAATAGCCATTAGAGATGATGGTCTGTCACACATTGTCAGGTGTGTCAAGTGAAAATGTTGCAGACTTCACGATGAGTACAGTACACAACAATAGCTGCCAATTATTTCCAAAACGTACCCTAACAGCTTAATGGCCGCCTCAAACATTGTGGTGCATAACAGTCTCTGTGTTCACTTGGTCAAATGTTGAGGGAACATGAGCCGTTTGGATGTTAAAGTAAACTGAACCGGTGCCTGGCTGTTGTAGAGCAACGAGTCAGTAACGATGCAAGTTAGAGATCCATGCCCCACCCGGCTATGCGATACCCGTTGTACCCGTGTCAGAGTACCCGTTCCACCCATCTGTCTGTGTCCCTTTTATGCCCATATATGGAGATTTCTGAATCTGTCTCTTTGTGTCCCTTTTATTCCTATATATGGAGTTCTGTGTCAGGCATGCTCAAATATGAAGTGTTGTGATGTCAGAACAGGCCAGGTCCATATATGGAGATATAGGGGTGATCAGGTCCGGGCTTTTGTGCTGGTTCTGGACAACGGTGTGTGTATCTGACCGACTGGCACTGTGGGGGTGTGGAACGCACGTGTGAAATTTCGGAAGGGGCGAACGCGGCAGTGGTTCTCCAAGTGGGGTTGAGGGACTCCCAGGAGTCATTTAGGGACTCCCAGGAGTCATTTAGGGACTCCCAGGAGTCATTTAGGGACTCCCAGGGGTCATTGAGGGACTCCCAGGAGTCATTTAGGGACTCCCAGGGGTCATTTAGGGACTCCCAGGGGTCATTGAGGGACTCCCAGGAGTCATTTAGGGACTCCCAGGAGTCATTTAGGGACTCCCAGGAGTCATTTAGGGACTCCCAGGAGTCATTTAGGGACTCCCAGGAGTCATTTAGGGACTCCCAGGGGTCATTGAGGGACTCCCAGGAGTCATTTAGGGACTCCCAGGGGGTCATTTAGGGACTCCCAGGAGTCATTTAGGGACTCCCAGGAGTCATTTAGGGACTCCCAGGAGTCATTTAGGGACTCCCAGGAGTCATTTAGGGACTCCCAGGAGTCATTTAGGGACTCCCAGGGGTCATTGAGGGACTCCCAGGAGTCATTTAGGGACTCCCAGGGGTCATTTAGGGACTCCCAGGGGTCATTTAGGGACTCCCAGGGGTAATTGAGGGTCTGTAACTGAGAGTGTATAAATGGAACCAAATTACAGGATTTACAGGACGGACGGAGACAGACACAGAGACAGAGACAGAGACAGAGACAGAGACAGAGACAGATAGACAGACGGCTAACCTCCTGCAGAGCAATACCCTAAATATAATAATAATCCACACAGCATGCTGAATGCTTTCAATCGGTGCACTAACACCGATGAATGATGTAAAAATTAAAATAAAAACTTTATTTTGTCCAAGGCAATGTGGCGTGGCAATATATTACTCTTCAAACTTTCTTTTTCAGTGGTGGACAGCAACTTTTTGTCTCCGCCAGGTGGAAGGCGTGGCCGAGACTACGTTTTGCCTCCTGCCCTGTCCGTCCATCCGTGTGTGTGTGTGTGTGTGTGTGTGTGTGTGTGTGTGTGTGTGTGTGTGTGTGTGTGTGTGTGTGTGTGTGTGTGTGTGTGTGTGTGTGTTTGTGTGGGCGCGCGCGTGCAAGCCTCAGAGTAGAATAATTCTTCTACTGTTGGACACCGAGCAGCTGGGGGATGAGGGGATGAGGGGGTTGGATGCCCTTCTCAAGGTCACATAAACAGTACAGTAGCTGCTGAACAGAGAGCTGAATAATGTTCATTCACATGCCCAGAAAAAACTTGAACATCCCTAATTTGAGTGTAAAAAACATCCTTCCTCACTTCAATAGACTCAAAGGTTGTTTGTGTGGGCTTATACGGATAACGGATATAATCAGGAAGTGATGTCTACAGCACATCCATGAAAAGAAAAGAAAGAAAGAATGGTTAAAGCTCTATATTGTGATAGTACTCATTTGTATTGAATTGGAATCGCTATATTGCGTTGAATTGTTAGACGGCTGTGGATGCATAGTGGACATAAAAAAAAACCCTTCAGGGTTGAGGTGACACAATTGCAATACCGCCTTTTGTTTTCTTTATTTCTCTTTCTCTGTCACTTCCGTCACTGCTGCTTTGTTTAGTACACGGGAAGGGAAGAGGAGATCCGCACTCCGCGGAAAACAACAATGTGATAGTAGGCATTGCTATAGAGTGTTTGTTCTGTAACAATGTTAAATAGCTCTATACAGCTCTTTAATAAACAGAAAATACATGTTCAGGTAGTTGACAACATTTCAGCCAATCAGGAGCTAATAAAGAGCTGGAGAGACATGGAGACTGTTACTGAACAAACATGATAGCAATGAGAATATATAGAGCTATGTAACAGCTATTATAACCATAGAAAACCACTTAACCTATACCTCTAATGTTAAATATGAACTACAAAACATGTATAGAACTGACTGTGATATGCCTTGTATACTAAATATGCATATTGTTGTGGGTAGGTGATCCTTGGAGGATTGTTCAAAATATGCTAGTGGCCAAGAGCTCAAAAAAGGTTGAGAACCACAGCTGTAGGTGACCTGATGAGCCTGAATAGCACTAAGGTAATGAGGAAGGGTATGAGCTGTGATTTGTCCACCTGACCTTTTTGTACAGGCCAATGTTTTGTTGTCTTTTCTATTTTATTGTCTTCTCGTCTTTATTAATCTTGTGCTTTATAAATAACATTTACTTACTTACTATTCAGCCAACATGAATCTAATAACAATAAATAACCAAAAGGTTATTGATTGATTGACTGCGTTTCGTCTGAGATTTTCATTGAGCCACATGGGCACTGGTATCCGACAGGATATTATGTGTCAACTGAGAGATGGCATCGCTCATCTTAGGACAGGACAATGGGACCTGCAATTCTCCTTTAACTGACGTTTTGAGAGCATGGAGAACTTAGTCAGCGTAAAAAGTGAGTAGAACTCGGTGGCTAATATAGGCTACTGTCACATTTTACTTGCATTGCGTCTGTGCTGCCCGCTGTGCTAAGCAGGTGTGGTAGCTTGCATTTGGTGTCGAGTTAATGTCACAGGTGCAAAAACAAGGCAAGCGGTGCTGCCTTAAACACTTAAATAAACCCTGTATTATTAGTAAAACAGACCTGGGTTAACTGTACTTCTTAGTATGCTCTTTTTTTCACTCTGCGCCAAATCTTGTCACCAAAACATTGCCGATCTACAAGCTCACGCGTCAAACATGTTCTAAAACAATAGGGAGAGCCGTTTATGTTTTAAAGTTTCTGACTGCTGAAGGAACATTAGGAGAATGAGGGACAAAAAATTAATAGAAATAGTAACAACTAGAAAAAGTGCCCTTCCGGGCACAGGTCTCCACCAGGTTATCCACAGATCCGTGCAGTTAGAGGTAAAAACACTTTGCGGCCAGTTATAGTGCCACCTTGAGGCTGAGTTGAAATTGTTCATGTGGCATTTCGTCCTCGGCCTAGTGGGAATGTGGGTGCACAATTTCACGGAAATCACGCGATGTGTTCATGATTTGCAGCATTTTGTTTGAAACTGAGCACTCCTGTGAACTTTGGAAGCCAATCTTAACCAATCAGGATGGAGTCTGATAAATGTGAAAGACCCGTTTCGTTGAATGGCTCTAGAGAGACTGTGTACCAATTTGCGTGATGTTTGGACAAAATCTGTAGGTGTACTGTGCAAAAACTTGTTTTGCACAAAGCGGCCTCCTGGTGGCGCTATAACAGGCCGTTGTGGAAAGTTTGGGGCAGAGGTTCATGGTTGGCATCCAGGGAGTGTGTGTGCAAAATATGGCATCGAAAAACTTGTTTTGCACAAAGTGGCCTCCTGGTGGCGCTATAACAGGCCGTTCTGGAAAGTTTGGGGCAGAGGTTCATGGTTGGCATCCAGGGAGTGTGTGTGCAAAATTTGGCATCGACCGGGTTAACGGTGGCTGAGATTAGCTGTTCACGGACGGACACACGGACACACGGACGGACGGACGGAGTGCAAAACATACTCTCCCCATGCCTTCGGCTGGTGGAGACAATGATGCAATGGTCTGTTTCTCTCTCTCTCTGAGGTATTTTGACCTATCTTTGTGAGATTTTGAAGTTGATTATCTTTGCCCATGACGCTTTCAGAAGTTCCCCTTCCATGACCATCATCATCCATCATCATTCCATCATCTCCTGCCACATTTTACTTCAGTCATGCGAGTGCTAGAAGAATCATTTAATAAGGCGATCGCCAAGCTTACAACGTGAGCCAAAATGATATGAGCCAAAATAGAGATGCGTGGATGAAAGTAGCTAGCTAATGCATGTATGGTTGCATGATGATAAAACACATGTGTATATCACGTGTCACGTGGCACATGTAGATGGACGGGTGTGGATTGAGATGCATTCAGAGCTGATATATAATTGGATTAATGGCTCCCCCAGAGTTGGTGTCGAAGTGTCCTTGAGCAAGACTCTGAACCCCTAATTGCTCCCGATGTGCAGGTTGGTGCCTGTTGCATGGTTTCCTTCGGTGTTGGTGTGCGAATGTGTGTGTGAATGGGTGAATGAATGTAATGCACAATCTCTGTAAAGCGCCTTGGATAAAGGCGCTATATAATTGCACCATTTACCATTTATTAATATGCTAAATATGTCAGAGGTGGAGTAAACGCCATAGGTACATTCTTTCATATGGTGTGGGAGTGTCCGAGTGTCCTCACATTTTGGAATTTGGTTGCTACTAACCTTTCGACTATTCTACAAGTTAACATCCCACCCTCCCCATCTCTATTCTTATTAAATGATGTATCCCAGTTGCCATTAAATAACACCCGTATTCGTGTCTTCTTTGCTGGCGTAACGGCCGCAAAGAAGATGGTTGCTTCGCACTGGAAACCGCCTCATACATTGTCATTTCGCCAATGGGCTTTCTAGACATCATTTTTCTAGAAATGTCTACAGCAAGATTGCATGGTGAAAAAGAGGAAAACATTGAGATTTGGTCTGGTATTGCAGATTTGGTTAAGGGCATGGTTTAATCATTATTATTATTATTATCATTATTTATTTATTTTTTGTCTCCATTGCACAGTAGTAGGAGTAATGACATTTTGTGGCATCTTTGGTCTCGGGGGGGAGGGGTGGGTGGGATTGTTTGTTTTTGTGTTCCTTGCTTTTGCTGTTATGTGTTGTTTTATATGTGTTTTGTTTTCTTTAAGTCATTCATGTTGTTAACGTGTATTATTGTGATTTTTGTCTTAAAATAAAAAACATTTGATAACAACAAAAAAAGAAGTGGAGAATATATGCATACAATAACATCAATTGAGGTTAATTGTGAACTATATAGGGTGGCAATTGCCATTCCCCCGGACCACAAAAACATACCTGCACAACTTGGCTGCATTTCTGCGTATGTCCGCGTCTATGAATTAACACATCCTGCTTGCTTAATTAGACTCTTGATAAACTACAACACCCACATTTCAAACTCTCATCTTTGTCACCCCTGCAGTTCCTAAGTGTCCATCTATTTGACCTATCGTTACTTGCCGCAGTCTGCTGCCACAGTCTGCTGCTATGAGGCTGGACTCTTGCCAGTTACTCTCTGCCAAATATCTCCTATAGAGCCTTGTTGTTGTGTATTCTCACAACAACACGTGCATGCGTGCATATCCAAGGCTATCACGCAAGATGCTGGACTGATAAACTCCAGCTTTCTTGCATGTTTCTCAATATTCTTGAGGGGTGCTAGCCCCTGCTATGCACAACTTTGTGTGTAGGTGTGTTTGAGCACGTGTTTGTGTTTGTAGCACGGCATGTGATGATTTGATTGGCTGATGTATGATGATAAGAGCGCCCCTCATTTCACACGACTGTGATTTGTCACACACATTTGGAGAACTCATTATCACATCCACCCATCATGCCATCTCTCTCCCTATTTGGGCAAACCTGATGCCATCATCACTGGGGGAGCCATGAAGTTATTGGACCTCGTCTTGTTTTCAGACATTACATCATGTGGCAGCCAAGTCTATTGACTTTTAATGTTTGTATTATTCATGCCGCCCCGCTTTAAGCATGCCCTCCACCCCAGTGACATCATGTGGCAGCCACATCTATGGACTTTTTATTTTTTTACAGCGGTGCCTTTCCCAAAGGTGTCATATATGGGTGTGTTTTTATTTATTTTATAAATAAAGTAAGGAAGCACTACCCAACTCATCAAAACTCTTGTCACCACACCAAGTTCAGTTAAGAACTACTTAACTCATTACAACCCTTGCCACATTGTTTATTGTGTAAATTATCTTTCCAACGTGGATATTCCGGTGATTCTTCAAGTGACTCGGCTGACGGAATCTCTTGTCACAGTGGTTACAGTGGAAAGGCTTTTCTCCCGTGTGGATAAGACGGTGTGTCCTGAGGTTGTCCGTGCGGCTGAAACTCTTGTCACAATGTTCACAGACGTGGGTTTTCTTGACCGGGCAGTTATCCGACAGACGGAAACTCTTGTCACACTGTTTAGAGTGGACCGGTTTTCCGGTTTGGGGGCGGAATGGTTTCAGGTGACTCGACTGAACCTTGTCACACTGTTTAGAGTGGAGCAGTTTGTCACCAGTTTGGAGACGGAATGGTTTCAGGTGACTCGACTGAACCTTGTCACACTGTTTAGAGTGGAGCAGTTTGTCACCAGTTTGGAGACGGAATGGTTTCAGATGACTCGACTGAACCTTGTCACACTGTTTAGAGTGCAGTTTGTCACCAGTTTGGAGACGGAATGGTTTCAGGTGACTCGATTGATGGAGACCTTTGTCAAACTGTTTCGAGTGGATCACTTTCTCAGCAGTGTGAACACGCTGGTGCGTCTTGAGGTGACTTGACTGACGGAAGCTCTTGTCACAGCGGCGACAGTGGAATGGTTTTTCTCCCGTGTGGATACGCCGGTGTATCCTAAGGTTGGCCGCGCGGCTGAAACTCTTGTCACACTGTTCACAGATGTGGGTTCGCGTTCCCGAGGAAGTCTTTACTTCTGACCGAGAAGTCTGGGTAAATGGTTGATGGTGACCGCAATATCTTGGTTTGTCTGCGTCTCTTTGTTCCTGGCAGGTCACGGAGTGGATGGTTTGCTGACATGCTGCTGAGGGGATTTGTCCATTCCTCAGCATTGGACAGAGGACGTTGTGGGTGGACCTCTTCCATTCGTGGTTCGGGACCTGAGACACGGATGGACACTCAGAACAGGGGAAGACCTGAGTCTGTGAAGAAGTGGACCTCACTCCTTGCAGGAGATTGTTAAATCTGCTGCTATACATGAGATTTGGCAGTTTAATAGCAAGTCTCTTGTTAGGACAGGAATATTTATCCATGTATGTGCTGTGGTGACTTGCTCAGCTAAGTCCTTATATGCGTCTATTCAACTGTTCTCTTTCTCTATTTCTCTCTATGTCCTCTTATCAGTCCAATTCATCTCCATAAGCTGTACAAGGTAGTCCCCACCTTATATAAGCTAACCAGATATATGGTCTGACATGATCACATACAACACAAACTGTTGCCATGCATGCTTGACAATGCCAATTTGTGCAGGTGTAATTGCGTTTCCAGTGTCCAGAACCTGGTGTTCAATGGTGCAGGATGTTTGGAGGTTTGTGTCCAAGTAGTTCTAATGGTAAAGGCAAACTAAAACTGTTTTGTATACATCAAATTAAATAAACACAATAAAATTTAAATTTACATCGGTTTGACATCACACACGTGACATGCCCATATATGGAGATTTTACTTTGGGTGGACATCACAAACGTGACATGCCCATATATGGAGATTTTACTTTGGGTGGACATCACACACGTGACATGCCCATATATGGAGATTTTACTTTGGGTGGACATCACAAACGTGACATGCCCATATATGGAGATTTTACAGTATTTCCTTAGACGCCTTGGTGTGCTTGTTATGTGCAATGATGTCTTCCCTTTGTATTTATAGGGTTATCCTGGAGGTTGAAACCTTGAGAAAGTGTCAATGAAAAAACATTGATAAAGTGACATCCCCACTGTCATTGTCATACCACAACAAGTGTGGGCTTGGCTGACACAAACAATGTATAGCAACAGGGTGCATATCTCTGGCCCAACGTCCTAACAGTCCAAAACAATACAAATAAAGAAAACAAAACAAGTAAAGAAAACAAAAGGCATGGTGTTGGCTCGCTACTCGAGCCCACAATAATGAAGGCCATCTCCAAGCAATATGAAAATGTATTGTTGTGGGTGGCTGGCATAGTGAGAGGGAAAGTGAGAGGTGGTGGTGATAGAAGTTATTGTTACAACGCATCGCAATAGTTCAAAATATGACTTTGGTTGTTTTACCAACTCAATGTTGTCTGTGAATATCCTTTGCAGAGCAAGGCCATCTGAGAGATACCTGTATAATTCCAAAGAAAAAATACAAGTTATTGCGTGAATAATGCAGCACCTGCTGCTTCCATTGCAGTTTGGCATTGTGAGCACTAGTAACTAAGGCAGCTATTATTCATATTCCCTGACAATGTTAATGACCCTATTAAATCTCAGAGTAATATGTAGATTTTTCCTGAACATATGCTGTATGTAGTGATTTGCCATAAATCCTTTATTTGCAGAGACATGGATGTGGTGATGGCACCCTGACACGCATAAAGAACTGCACAGCTAGGTTTTGGTTCTCAATGTCCTTACGGAAGTTACGGGGCTCTGTAATTTGGAGAATGGGCTAAATGGAACCAATTGGACCCTTTATTGTGGTTCCATTTGCACACTCTTGGAGTTGACACTACAGAGTAGATCAAGGGTTCCCAAATTCTTCAGGTCGTGGCCCCCGAAAATAATTCTAGGTTAGGTGGTGGGACATTGGAGGGGCCGACACCTGTGGAGAAGATTCTGGGAGATATGGCATTGAATGGTGAAAGAGGACTAAATATTCCATTTACTGTGCGAAGGATGTCGCAGTTTTCTTCTGTCAGATGTCATGCACAGCATGCAATAATAAACCTTTAAAATGAAAGTTTGGTTCCCAAGGCAACAGTGACTGAAATAGCAGTCTACTTACGGATACAATAGGAACCATATGGCAAGAGCGCCGATTCAGATAACAAGTTAGATGGAAATGTGAAAATGCATTATATACTTCAATATCATATTCTATTCAAGTGTGTGTGCGTGTGTGGTATAATATGAATCATAACTACTTTAATATTTAAATGTTTAAGGTTATCTCATACAAAGGTCTGAGGTGGCATGACCAAAAGGGACCTGCTGTAGACTCAACAGACTTACCATAGTCCGGAATGTTTACACTTCAACACCTGAACCCAAAGCTATTGTTCTAACCGTTTGAAGCTTGCTCCCCTGGTAAGAATCTATAACTTTCCGGTGACCATTTGGTGGTATTCTTTGTCACTGACTTTCACTGAGTAGCTGTTTCACATTTAACTTAAAGAATGACTTTTAACAATCTTCTGTCAGTATAGAATAATGAGAAACGCAATGAAACCATTACTAGTGAGTGCATTTTGTACTGATTTAAAATGTGCTATAAGACTATAAGATTATAGCTTTCTTTACTGGGTTAAACTGTTTTAATTAATTTCTTAATATACAGTAGAGTCTGTTCAGTTCCATTTTAGTTCCGTTATGTTTAACTATGTTCATTAGAGTCTGTTCAGTTCCATTTAGTTCCGTTATGTTTAACTATGTTCATTGTATCGTTAAGTCATCATCATCTGTTGTTTTATTGCAAAGTTAGAACTACGGTAAAATTTAATCCCATGCATAATCTCTGCTGAGAGGGCCGCCTCTCTCTGTAACCTGAAGGATCTACTAGGCCAGATTTCATTGGTCAAAAGTCAGGAAGCGCCTATTTCATGTCCTGGGGAGGAGGGATCAGATCTGTGTATATAACACCTTATATTATTTGTGAATGGGGCTGTTCAAATGAGTCTTTCATTGGCTCTTGCTAGGCTGGTTGGAACAGACATGCTATGCTTTGTAGCGACTGAATCTCTTGTGTTTTACCAAATAAATGCTGAGATCTGGAGAACTTTTATCATGTGAATTGTCCTTCCTTCCTCCTTCTACTCTCCATACGGACGACACACACATCGGTGATTGTAAACGACACGTGCGTGCGTGCGCGCGTGTGTGAGTGTGTGCGCACGTTATGAACGTCACATTGTCAGTGCTATAACCCCGGGCAGTGCAGGGGAAGCTGACAACTTGGCTGCATTTCTGCGTATTTCCGCGTCTATGAATTAACACATCCTGCTTGCTTAATTAGACTCTTGATAAACTACGACACCCACGTTTCAAACTCTCATCTTTGTCATAACATGTGCCAGACAGCCAGGCTATACTACACACCCACACAGCTGGTTTAGGCACAATTTGAATTAGATCCAATCATCCAACACATTACAGTGACATACGGTCACAATACCACGACTCCAACACCGGGAACATGCGAGGCAAAACACATTGCCTCGCAAACACCTTGTAAGCTAATACATAGCTACTAGTTTAGCTCTTCGACATACGACAATGTATATACTGTTGCAGGGTTTAAGTGGTTAAGACCCTATAGGCATGCTCGCTATGAGAATAAGACCCCATCTATGGCAAAAATCTAAACGTGAATTATCAGACAGTCAACAAACATTTCATAAAGGGAAATATACATTCAGTGTGACCGGAAGCTGGGATAAAACATATACACGCTGGTAATTAAAATGAAGAGGGGGATTATCTATAGTGGTTCGCAAACTATTTAGCTCAAGACCCAAAAGAGAAATTGTCCCAATGTCCCAAACAAAATAGCAGATCTAAAAGCTTGTAGATTGGCTATTTTCACCATCCTCCCGATTTATGGAAGTTCTTACATTTTTGTATTCAATTATGAAATTAAATTAAAAAGAAATGTGTTTATTTCTAATTTATGACATTTTGCGCTAGGACGTGTACACACGTCCAATGCATCCCTTGATTGGAATCCCTATCCAGACGTCCTACGGATGGAATGTGAGAGTCACCAGTCAAAGCACACATCATATCCTGGTCCACTGGTCCAATAACACTCCGCCTACTACAGTTTGCCTACAGACAGGTCAAAGGACGATGCCCTCAATCTCCACGCTGCCCTGCTCTTTCTCCACTGAATGCCGTTACGCTCTTTCAATGTGCACCATTTGTGCCTTCCAAGCTCAGAACCTGGCCAGACAAAACACATGAACCCAAGTGGTGCAGATTGGCGCCGGCAAGACGTGTGCTCAGCCCTGTCCTGATGTACTCCCTTCTTCTCACTCACAGCTCTGCTTCCTCCGCAGGCTGAACGGGCTCAGCATGGGCCCCAGATACTGAGCAACTTCCACAACAAAGTGAACTTTATTTATTCATAGTGCCTTTCAAAACACCAGACCATGAAAGTTCAAAAGAGCGTTAAAGAATATATAAAGGCATTAAGATCTACACAAGGCCAAACAAACATCAACAGAGGAAGTGCTTAAGGGTATTTAATAACTTCTTAGAACAATGCACTTATTTTTTATATAACTAAGCTGGAAATGGTTTTAGAGAGTAGGGGTTGCTGTGCAACATTGAGAGTATGCTGACATAATTTACTCACGACCGGAAGGCTCCATTAGTGGGTGGTTAAAACAATGCATCACATTACGCAGGGCAAGCAGCCAGCCATGTAGGACCTCTACACATCACTGGGGGCCTCTGTTCCGTCACCCCAGGAAAGGACGCATGACTCTGCTAACGTCTGGCACGCGGTATACCGGAGCATCATCATGGCATAATGTAGCACACTCAGGGAAAGTGGAAATAAGACGCTTGAAATAAAAAACACTATAGATAGACATGGCATGACAGACAGCAGCACGACACACATACTTACTGCCACATAGAGTGTATGTCCTACAGCAGCGGCCCCCGCACGCACAGTGGGAATGGGAGTGGCCTAAAATGTGATGTATTTTGCGTCACTGTGAAATGTTGCGCAATAACATGGTATTTCATGCAAATGCAGACTGTCAATGTAACTGTAATGGTGTCTGTAGGCTATGTTTTGACAGACCACGTAGATAAATGCCTGTGAATAAACGGAGACAGTCATGATGATTCTGACCTGATAGAATTCGACAACTAATCTTAGATGATGAATCACTAATCAACTGGTCAATATAATTGACAAGTTGATTAGTTATAATTCACTGTTACAGTAAAGAGTGTAATGTTAGAGTTAGAGTACAGTACAGTAAATACTGTTACAGTACAGTACAGACAGGTCCAGTACAGTCCAGTCCAGTCCAGTCCAGTCCAGTCCAGTACAGTACAGTACAGAATAAAAGTGCTCCATTTGGAGATGAAAGTATGATTTTGTGTCGTTTCATCTATTTATGCAATGCACAATTGTAGAACATACTAATTTTTATACTTTATATGAAAGGGAAAGGCTTCAGAGTGTGTAATTGTCCATCTGTAATGGAAATCAACTGGAATTTACATGAAAATCCCCTGTTTTGAGGCAAAAATGGCTGTATAATTGTTGTACTTCAGTTCTAAGACACCCCATTTGGAGGAACTGCAGTTCAGAAGTTGTAGAACACATTAAGTGCATCCTTGGCCTGCTGGTAAATGGTATAGTGATGTTATTCTCATTCAAATCCAAGTTTTGTTTAGGCGGAGGTAAAAAAGTATAATTTCTGCTGTGTTATATCTGCTGTCACTCTGTCCTGGTGGATGCCACTAAACCTCCACTTGATATACATTTTTTAAGGTGTCAACTATCCATAGAAAACCAGATTGTACATCTAGGCCTTGTAGTTATGGAGTTATAACTGATTTAGTTTGGGTATGTAATATCAGGCGAATTAAAACAAAATGACCCTGGGGTTTAAATGGTTAATCCCAAAAAGAATGGATTCAGTTTTAGTTTGTTATCAGCGAGCCAGCTGCAGAACTACAGTATAGTTCGGAGCTAGGGGCTTTTTCAACCTTCAATTTGTCCCTGTATTACAACGTCGTAGCTTAGTGGGTAGAGCAGGAATGATATACTGTGACTCCTCTACCACTACCAACAAAACCTGAAGAACTGTATTTTGCGTGCGCCTGAAGCATGCAAATGTGCAGTCTTTCTGTATCTGTCTGAAAAATACAATACAGGTATCTAGTTTCCTGTTTTCAGATACATGCATTTATACTGCATAGGTATACAACATAGCCTATAATTATTCTTACTCTTGATGCTCAACTTCATATTATTTTATAAAAAAAATTCTATAGATGCATGGCATAATGAGTGTATCTTTAATGCAATTATGTAAAGTGAAGTTCTAAAAAGCCTAAAGAAGCCTAAAAATAATTAGCATATTCAGGTGAGATGTGGGATTCCACTTCATAGCTCATAGCTAACATGCACATGAAAGGTATGATTGTTATCATGGAGCCTAGAGGAAACCTGTGCTTCATGCAATAGCTGATGCAAATAGCATTACAGGAATAAGCCTTCCAGCAAGTGGTGGGATGTATTCATCACTGTGTATGTGTTCGATTGTGGGAAGGTGTGTGTGTGTGTGTGTGTGTGTGTGTGTGTGTGTGTGTGTGCGTGCGTGCGTGCGTGTGTGCGTGCGGTACTAGTAGAAGTAAAAGCACTGAAAATTGGAAATACTCTAGTAAAGTAAAAAACAAAAATACCTCATGCATGCCATGCTCCTAATCAATATTTGGCAAAAATGAGTTTAACATTTAGCAAAAATGGGCCAACGTTCAGTGAAAAGACGGACAACAGACTATCGTTTGGTTAAAGAGTTCAAAAGAATAATGACTGAGGGGAAGAAGCGCTGTTTCTGGTTACAGTCTGTTGTCGGGGTGGGAGGCATCCTTCATTTAATGATACTAAGGGCCTTAGACTGGCAGCGCTGTTTGTAGATGACTCAATTGTTGACAGTGAAGCGCCTATGAGCCTGCACAGTTTTCACCACCCTCTGGAGTGATTTCCGCTCCGCAAACTATCAACATTAAAGGATAACATTTTGATATAATCATGTCTTGGTCATATCCATATCCTTGATCATATTCATAACCAGAGTGTGTATCCAGCTTGTATCTCACATTTGCCACAGTATTACACAAGTAGGCCTAGAGCTAAATCAATGTCAAATGTACAATAAAAAAGGCAATCCACAGCCTTTCACAGAAAATTAAGTAATGAAAACAACCACAGGTGCATAATAGGTCATAAATCCAACAGCATTGTTGAATTGACATACTGTATGGTTATTGACCCATGACACTGTTGATAAATGGTTTGAAACATTTAGAATAGAATGACGGCTAATGGCAATAAAAATGATCGGTCTTCAGAAATATGTCCATAAGTACTGGATGGTACTATTGGTAATATTCTGCCATTTCTTTTGAAAAGCATTGAATTTATATAAACAAATTAGCAAATACATAAAACGACATGAGTAGCTCCTGCCTGTTGACATTGGAAAATGATGTATGCACACTGACAATCATTTTCAGATATGTTCATATACATAAGTTGATTTTATATAATATACTATAGCTCTAACTGATCTAACTGACCAATGTGAAAAATATTTTGTTCCTTCGTTGTAGTGGTTTAGGAGAGTAGTAAAAAACGAATAATAATAATCTCCCATTCTCCCCCATTCCTTTGGTCTGTCAAAGACGGTCACCTCATCGCTCCATATTTGCGAAAATTGCAAAAAATCTTAAAAGTTTGGATGACACACTTTCAAATCAGTGAATCCTCGAGTCCAAGTGGATGTTTGAGCCATAGTTGAAGAAATTCCCACCAGGTGTTCCTGCGATATCACATTCACGATGTTGCTGTGATGGTAACATCGTGAACGATGACGGCCCACTTGAAAATTTCAGAAGCGTCGCTCTTCTGGGCTGCATGCATTCTCAGAGCATGCTTTTTTTAATGGATCAGTCAATTGTGTACCACTGTACCAGCTTGATTTAATGTAACTAACGTAGTATTATTTTAAGTTGCTATATGTATTGGCATTTATTGATTGATTGAATACTTCAGTCATAAACTTGGTCTAAAAGGATGATCCAAAAAACATAGTGTGGACTTGTTTCCATTGAGGTCCTATATGTCACAATGAAAACTCAAAAAAGCACCATGTTTTATATCAATGTTAGTTTACCATTAAAATCCCACAGATTGGGATGTTAACCAGAAAACATAATGCCTCTGGTCTCCGGTAGAGGCAAGATGAGGTAGTAGATGTCATGATGAGGTAGCGCTGGGGACCTGTGTGTTCCTTGTTTTACCCATGGGTGTGAAACACCTCTGGTACTGTAGGTATAACCTCTAAATCTTTCCTGTTCCACCCCTATATCTATGCTGATCTATCCTTTCCTAGAAAAACCACAAGCTCAGCAACCTTCATCAACCTATATATAACTCACTCTCCACCTGGCGAAGACACGTTTTCATACCAAACATTCCCATACGTATGTAGCTATAGACATTCCATAGGAAGTGGAAGTGTGGCATCCCAGCCCAGTCCCTCTAGGCCCCATTACTCTTAGGCTTAGTGTAGCGTCAACAAGGCAACACTAGTCAGCAAATACTAGATTGTTTTACTTGAAGGAAAATGTCACTACAAATACTTTGTGAGTAAAACTAAAAGTACTAACGTATTGGCATGAATGTGTATTTACAGCACCAAGTGGAAGTAGGCCTACTAATTGTTCAAAGTACCGTAACCTAACATTTCCAAATAACTGTAGTGGAGTGAAAAAGCACAATATTTGCCTCTGGGATGTAGCAGAGTAGAAGTTTTGAATCCCAATATAAATGCACCACGTCTCTGTGTGTACGTACGTGTGTACATACGTTTGTAATCCACATAACTCGAGAACCGGTCGCCCAATCGAGGCTCTGGACATCTCCATATATGGAGCCGGCCTGTTCTGACAAGACAATGTGTTCTGACAACTCCATATACTCCATATTTGAGCATGCCTGACAAATAACTCCATATATATACATAAAAGGGACAGACGTAATAATAATGGGTGGGGCATGCATTTCCAACTTGCATCGTTCCAAGTGCCCAATGGGCACTGCTCTAGTTATTGAAATGTGAGATTTGAGTATAGAAAAATTGTCAAAAGTACAGTACTTCAGTAAATGCTTAGTCACTTTCCACCGCTGGCTTTGTCCCTGATTTCTAAAGCATGCAGCCTTGGTACAATCACAGGGGAACATTCCACATAATTGTGAAAGTCTACGGATAAAGTTTACCCTGTGACTGTTTATTTTCTCCCATGTTGCAGTCAACTTCTCTTTATTTGGCAGCTCACTTTTTGTGCGAGAGACGCGTAATACATGGCTTTATGTGCATCAGCACAGTCTGCCAGGAGCTCCGAGCATTGACAAATTACTCCGACATTCTGAGGAAAATAAGGGGTGGGCAAGGTGAGACAAAAAATAAATGATGGGCTGGCTCAGCTGCATGCTAACTTGACTTCACGCTCACTCCTCTCCCAGATGGGCGAGTCGAAGATGAAAAGAGAATCAATGCGAGGTGCATGAAACTATGCTCAAAGGGACCAAGATGGAACAAGTTACGGGAAGATTATGTGAATGTTTTCCAACATGATGTCTAGTTTAAAACGGTGATTCCCAACCTGTGGTCCGGGGGCCCACTGGTTGGCCATGAGGTTATTGCAAGTGGGCCTCCAAAGATTTGGCAAAACACTAATTTATTACATACATAGCATGTTTTCAGATACATATTTTAGCATGCTTGAGTAATACACTGTCTGGATGTCATCTTGAGTGAGATTAAAAAACGAAAATGAAAACTGAAAATGTGCATATCTGACCAATTTAGCTGCCATGTTAAGTGGTCAGATGCTTGGATCGTGAACACTTCCGGGGATTTTCACGTGGGACCAGGTCCAGTAAAGGTTGGGAACCATTGGTTTAACCCATTAAAAAAAGTTGTACTTGGTACAGAACTCAAAAGGGACCCAAGACAATTTCACCAGCCTGGCAAAAATCTCAATAGCAGTCATTAACTCGTCACGAGCATCCTTTTTGGCACTGCGACTCCTTTACTTGACTTAGCACCACGTTGGTTGCATCTAAACACTGACTCTAATGTACTTGTTATTAATCTCTCCTCCTCCTCTCTTGCCTTCCCGGAATGATGGATGGCCAGGCGATGCAGCCCAAAGTTAGAGCACTGCTCCAGCATGATTACAGAGCCCGTTATTGGTCTGCACCCTGCGCTTGATTAATGCTCTTGTTCCAGTTCGCCACAAATATGCTGACTCTCATCACACACTTTTTGTCGTCAGGATAGAAAAGCGCATTTCCCCCTTTTTTTTCTCGACGCTTGCTTAATCATAATAGAGGCATCTGGGGGAGCATATACTGTATAAAAATGTCGGTAAACCTGGGTGATAAAAATAAATATTAATTGAGAAGGTTCATGGGTCAGGAAATATGTTTTTTTTTTGACAGGGGGTTTAGAGAAATTGGAAGTTGATTTATTAATTGGATTTGTTCAAAGCCTCCACTTCCTCGCAGTTACATGGGATCGCGGGGGAAGCGATACTTTGAAGGTTGGATTTATCATTGTGAGCAGGCCATTCATCACACACGTGGGCTGTCACGGACCACTCTGGCTCGTATCGACGGGGTCTTATTGACAGAAACGCTGGTCTTTGAGCACAGCTCGGAATGTCTGAAGATATATCGATTGGGTGATTCATGAAGTGTTCCGTTGACAAGAGTGACTTTAGTTTGGTTCATCAACAACAATGATAGTTATGAATCACATTAAACGAATTTACAAATGGAACCAAATGGACCGTTGACCGGTCCATTTGGTTCCATTTATACACTCTTAAGAGCTACGGGCATCCTTGAAATTAAAAGGCTTGAGACAAATGAACACGCACAATAATAACATACAGATGACACAAGGATTCACCATGTAGTCAATATCAGTAGAGTGCAATGGTGTTGTTTTCCCTCCACTTTCAAAGGTGCTGAAGGCCAGCAGAACTAATTCCAAGACTGGTGCAAGTAGGATGTATTGATCAGTTAAACTGCCGTCACATTTACCATAACGCAATAAAGGACAGCTGATGCTTGGGAGATAAATGTTGCTATAGAGCTCTGTCATAGAATAGCATTATGCGTGCTGTGTGTGTATGCGTGTGTGTGTGTGTGTGTGTGTGTGTGTGCGTGTATCCACATGCATGCGTTTGAGTACTGTATGCCGTTATGATGCTACTGAGAATTTTCATCTCTGTTTTCATCTAAACACTCAATCAAGCAACTTAAAGACTTAAGTATTATATTAAAATGTTTTTGGGTTTTTTTATGTCAGGGATCGATCGGCTCTGGGAGTACAGTTGCTTTAGGTTCAGGTTGGACAGTAGTTCACACTGATTTGTTTTATTTTACAGACCCATAAGGGTCCATTTGGTTCCTAACTATCATTTAGCTGGGGACCCCCTTGAACTGCCTCAAGGACCCCTAATGTTGGGGGCACGGTGGCACAGTTGGTAGTGCTGTCGCCTCACAGCTAGAAGGTCCTGGGTTCGATTCCTGCTCGGGACGCTGTGGGTGCTGGCTTCCTCCTCCGTGTCATCAGTGCCCATACCCGAAGGCGGGGTTGGCGAAAGGGCCTTTCTGTGTGGATTTTGCATGTTCTCCCCGTGTCCCCTAGGGTAGGTACCCTCACAAAAAACATGCAGTAATCCTGGTCTCTAAAGTGCCTCCCCCTGGCCAGCCGGGGTGCCTGATGGAGGGGAAAGGAACTGGTTGGAATAACGTGTTCCTTCCACGCGCTACGTCCAACCAACTCCCCCCTGTCAGGTGTAAAGGAGCAACTTGGACACTCAGGCATGAAGGAAGCATGAGTTCAAGTCCGTTGCTCTCCCCATGTCCCCCATATATGGGGAATAGGTTGGCGGAGGGTGTGTAGAGCCCAGGATCACATTAGATAATTGACACAGGGGTGAAAAATGGGTTACAAAATTGTGGGATAAAAATTATATTAAAAAAAAGGACCCCTAATGTTATTTAGTTTTATTTAATGTTGGTTACCTGGATCGAACATTCTGTTTTATTTTACAATTGCATGTAGCACTTGACCAATTTTGTGTAGGCCCAGCTAAAATAAGTTTTATCAAAATGTTGGACAGGAGAAAGGAAGCGATGCACCTCATTAAAAGTCCTCACCACTATCACCACATATACCAGTACCGGTATCCATCATGACTGACCGACTGCATCAGTGACTGCATAGACTTTTTGGGAGTGCAATCTCCCCAAACAATCTGTCTGCATTATTCATGACTTTCTGACAGTCAGCCCCAACCCAACAACCCCCATGTTGTGGGAAAGTAATCATTAGTGAGATACATTAACTCATTATTATTCTACATAAACTGTCTTCTAATCCGTCATAAAATATAATATCCCCTCCTTAATGTTCTCAAAGTTGCCATTTATTTCCTGGTGTGATGTTAAATAGTACTTAAGCCTGATTAATCATTCAGGAGTAACCATTCACAACACCACTGTTGATTTAGGATTTATAGTCTCTGATCCATCTCTTACACATTCCTATAAATAGCTGCAGATTAGAGGGGCGTGTGTGTGTGTGTGTGTGTGTGTGTGTGTGTGTGTGTGTGTGTGTGTGTGTGTGTGTGTGTGTGTGTGTGTGTGTGTGTGTGTGTGTGTGTGTGTGTGCGTGTGTGTGCTGTATACAAGTGTGTATTGTTTTGTACACTTTCACACATTGATATGCAGGTACAGCAATTATCCACTTGACATGAGGATAAACATCGGCTAAAAGGGTGTCGTAACGGTACAATCTGAAGTGGACAGCAATGCTGTTTTCACTGCAACTTCAGCACAAATATGAAAACATTTATTGGAGCCAAACAACAGCATTCGCAGGATATTATAGTTTTGCGTTTTTCCATTGGGGTATATTTTAATTTAATTTAGACTTTAGGGGTTTCTATAGTTTATTTTATTTTGCATTTACTTTTAAAAAGGCTTAGTTTTACATAGTAATTGTTTATGCTTTTTGATAAAGACTAAAACTAAGCCTGGTCTGTAGTGACTTTCAGCTATTTGTTGTTTTTGTAAAGCCTTGTTTTTAATTTGTATTATGTTGATGTTAATGTGAGTTATTTTGCCAGTTTTAGTTAACTTTAAACCTATCTGTTTCGGCTTATTCTGAGACAACAGGAGTTCATTTGCTGAGCCCAGATGTCCCCTCACACTTGTGACAGCTGTATTAGTGAGGAGTGATTAGAGGTATTTGCTTTCAGACATGCACACGTAAACACACGACTGCTCATATCCACAAAGGCAGCTGAGCACTCCATCTTGAATGCACATGTAACTAAGACGGAGTGAGAGTGGAGTAGTGTGGCTGCACACAAGAGTGCATTTACATATACAAAGCAAAACACAAACACAGAATGAGCAACAACATTGTCACTGACCTGCTGCCAAATCTGTGTGTGTGTGTGTGTGCGTGTACCACTGTTTGTATCTATGTGTGTGTGTATGTGTGCGTGCGTGCCTGCCTGCCTGCTTGCAGAGGAGGTATAAGTCGGCACAGAGATGAATTGTAGTAACCTCCTAAATTGCCTAAATGGACCTCCTTTTCTGTTATAGGCAGTCAATTTGCTGCATAGTTGTGAGGTGGAATTGAACAGTTAATGACATCGATTCATCATGGCACCAACACCAATGCTTGAGCGATGGTCAAGGTAAGGAATATGCACAATATAAATAATGACTTTCCCTCTGAGCTGCATAGAAATAACTAACTCAGCACTAGAAATCCACAGTGATAATTCAGAACTCATATTCGTCTGACCAACATTCATGTAACTTAACTGTTAACAATTACAGTAATTTTCTTATAATTCACACTTGACATATTTGGTTACAGCAAAGAAGAAAGCAAATGTCCATAATATTTATATGCGTCATATTATACCATAAGATGTAATCAAACACACTTTCATTAAATGTAAAGCATACGGTATTTTACACCGCACCGATTACCATACATTTACATTTCTTTCTTTCTTTTTCTTTTTTCTTTCTTTCTTTTCTTTAATTATTTGTAAGGCATTGTACCAGATTTAGCTTCAGCTTCAGTGTGTGCTGCACAATCCACAATAACACATACTATACTGCATATCATAACACCTAATTGGCAATTAAGATACATTAACTGGGGGGATACAAGTGTAGAAACTGGCTTTAATATGCATAAAGTGTAGTGTGCTAAAATAAGGCATTAGCTCTGAATTAGTGATTACATGTCTGTTTAGCTTCAAGCCAACTTTTCTCTTTGGTTGTGAAACTACTGAAGAACTGCCACACTAAATATCTACTGGAAGTGAATTTCAATTGCTAATCTTACACTAAATACACCTGATCTCTGTTCATATGTCTGTAATCCACGTATCTGGAGAACCGTCGAGAATACTGCAGCAGTATCTCCAGCTAACTACCAGAGACCAGATACACTATGACAGTGGTTCCCAAGGTGTGGTACGGGGACCCCTAATGGTCCATGAGGGAGTTCCAGGGTGTCCCCAGCTAAATGATAGTTAGGAACCTATGGGTCTGTAACTCTCAGAGTGTGTACAAATGGAACCAAATGGACCCTAACAGGTCCATTTGGCTCCATTTGTACACTCTCTGAGTTCAATTAACAGTGATTTTAAAATATACCTTAGGGTCCCAGAGATAGAAATGCCATTAAAAGGATATTTTCAGACTGGAAGGCTTTCTTACCTTTATTTGTAGTTGTTACGTTCCCACCAAAGAGGTCCAGGTGTTATTTTGTGCAAAAGCGCATTATTGGCTATTTCCCCTACCATAAGCCATCAATGAATTGCATTGAATTGCATTGAATTGAATGGGGTGAATGGGGTGTTGTGCTAATTTGCTTATTTCCTTCGAAAATAAAATGTATTTTTCCCAAGCGACACACTTTACTACTTATTTAGATGGAAATAAGCGAATTAGCACAAAAACCCAAGCCCCATTGAGGGCTTATGGTAGGGGAAATAGCCAATAATGCACTTTTGCACAAAATAACACCTGGACCTCTTTTTTGTGGACGTAACAACTACAAATAAAGGTAAGAAAGCCTTCTAGTCCGTAGACTAATGCATTTCAAACTGGTGGCCCTTGAAATGAAAATGTTTTCCTATATTGGAAAACGTTGAAGCTCTGACTCACTCAACGTACATATCACACTCGCGTCATCAAATGCACCCCGTGTTTACAATGGCTGTAATCACACAGCTGGAGGCGTCAAGTGGGCGCGTCAAAAACCTATATTTTGGAGCATCGACAACATGCGGCGTTCTGTGCCAATCCAAAATGAGTCAGACACAGAGGAACGCAGAAACATAATCTCTTTACATTTCAAAACTTGTATTTCGGCGTATTGGTTTGTTTTCACAACTAAAGTACAAGTAAAACCGGGAAAGCAAATGTAATTTTAGATTTGACCTATTGTTTTTTTTAACAAATTCAGAAATAGCTTCTGGGGGTCCCTGCTTTTTTTTTTGCTTCTGGGGGTCCCTGGATATAATATATTGACATAGGGGTCCGTGGGCGGCCGAATACAATAAAGCATCAGGGGGTCATTGACATGAAAACGTTTCAGCACTACTGTAGCAAGCAACATAATTTGTAGACTCGGTCCTCAGTGGGCTAAACAGATATGTGAACAGGCAGACCTGTTTGACACTCATCACTTCACCAATATGTCATGAAAGGACCTTCAGCGTGCATTATCACTCTCCTACCATGGCCTTTTAGTAAAAGGCTTTTACCAGAGCGGCTATAATGTTTACTTTAGAGTGAGCATTGTCTAACACAAAAATGTGTTGTCTTGGTAACCGCTTCCTATAGTCCAACAAACTGCTGGGTTTATTACTGTTGTTATGGATTCATTAAGTGTAATATGTTGCCCTCACAAATGATTGCAGCAATGCAGCAGTAGGCTCCTATACGGTGTCACCACCAAGGTTATCAAGAAACTAGTATGTACTGTGTACCAAACTGTGCCGCCTGCATGCGCTCACCGGAACCTGATCCATGGACTACATCACACCACTGACACCAGGCCTCTGTGACCTTCACTTGCTCCACACTAAAACACTCTAAAAACCCCACCTTTTCAGACCTACCTAATTCTAATACCCCCCTTTCTACCTTTTATTTGCATTTAGTTTAGTTTAGTTTTAGTTTTTAAATCTTTTGAATCCATTAAGACCTGGGGCCAATTCTAATGCCTACTAAATCAGTAGTTCTCAAACCTTTTTCATGCCAAGGACCCCCACAATTATATTTGGCCGCAGACTCCCATTTTCACAGCGAAAAAAAATGTAATGGGTTAAGTAGTGTATTTCAAATAAAGTTGATTCTGTAAACTGACTTTGAGTTTTTACATGTAGAAATACTATTCTTAAAAAAAAATATTACTGCAAGGTGAATATTAATGGGACATAAAGCATCATATTTGAAAACAAAGTTAACTAAGTAAGGAAGAACTGTGCACTGAAGCAGTGGTGAATTGTGTACCCAAACATAAAAGGTCAATACGTTGGTATTAATTATCCTGCATTGTGCGTGGCTATGAGTGGGCAGCCCTTTCTTTACTTTTACACAAATAGTAACAATAGGAGACCTTGATTGAACCTTGAACAACATGGAGTCTTAAAATAATTATGTACCAAAGAACACTGTTCTTCAGAAAAACTGCCACCCCCCCCCCCCCCCCCCCCCTATTTATTTCTGTACTATGAGACTCAACATTCAATGATTCATGGATTTTCTTTGTGATATGCAGACAAAGGCTTGTTGATTAGCCAGTTATTCCTGACGGCATATCTTACACGGTCAGTGCTGCCAATTTTTGTATCCTACTATAAATGTGTCACGTCTCTGCGTGTGTGCGTGTACGGTTGTAATGCACGTAACTCGAGAACCGTTCACCCCACCGACTTCAAATTCGACACACGCGTTCCACACCCCCACAGGGGGTGTAGTGCCCGGTATCGAGTCGGTCGGACCCACGGTTCTCCAGAACCACCACAAAAGGCTCTGCTCAGGCTCTGCCAGTGGGCCCCTCACCTGTGCAATTTCCAGCCTCTGCCTCAGCCAATTGATTGCCATGGCAACCCCACACCTGAAAATTAGATTACTTAAAGGCGTAGTGAAATGAAAAATACATTTCACACTTTTAGACCATTTAGAAAAAAGCCACATAACAGTAAACTGATACAGCTGGTCAACTATCTGGATTGTAAACAAACACACACCATGCTCCTGCGTATGTCCCTAGCTACCGTCCCAAAGCCTGAAGGGATGCAACACTCGGATTGGTTCAGACACTTCACAGCAGTGTTTCATGTTGAAACCGTTTGAAACTTCAAAATAAAATGCCCACCATTTCCGTTTCCCTACACCTTTAACCACACCACTTTTCACAGCCCGTTTGCACTCAGGCAGACAGACAGATACAGACACAGTGGGACACAGACAGACAGTTAAAACGGGTGCTATGACAAGTTGACAACGGGTATTATTAGGTTCCCAAGTTGCATCGTTCTGCCGGTGGCCGACAGGCACGTACAGGTCTAGTTATTGTAAACTGACAGAGTGCTTGTGTCTGTAGCATGCTGTGTCTGCAATTGTGCGACTGGAGGAGAAATCTGTTGCGTGCCCACTGCCCACCAGTGGAAAAATTACGGTACTCATATTTTTTGCTTATGTAAAAGTAATGACGTCACACTGTGTTTAACAGTGGATAACTGCAAACAATGCAAGTGCAAACGTTTTAAGAAAAGATGCCCAAATGCCCACCCCTGATGCCGTGCAGTGCCCATGTGACTTTTTATCTGATCGCAGTGCAGGCTGAATGCAAATAACAAAAATGCTGTTAAATGTCGGGTTTACACAAACTGTGTGATCAGATCACTCATTATACGGTAATGTATGCGTATATGAATATGTATCACGTGTTAACACCATGCGTAATGGCTGATGTGATTAGGAGGTGACTGGATCTGCCAGACCCCTTCTAGAGGTGGTGTGACTTGCATTGAGATTGCATTCCAGACTTCAAATGCAATCAGCCTTGCCGTGGTGGCATTTATTACATATTCAAGTTGGAGGTGAGAACACTATAATGAATGCCTATGAAATGATTCTGACTTTATGTAGTGGAAAGTATTTAGGCTTTGATTGCACACCAAAGCTGTGCTGAAACACTTCTACTCACTGTGAGTTTAGAATGGGGAGGTAATGATAATGCTCTTTTGGCAGAAAGAAGGGATTTAAGAGACAAGTAAAGTGAGGTTTTGAAAAGCTGTGTGTGATAGCAACATCACAGCAGTGAAGGTGAACCAGTAGACATACAGTATGAGATCCTTTTCCCCATGAACACCCAGATATCTTACAGTTCACATATCAGACTATTACAACTTTACGCGATACTTATATCGTGGTGATAACACATCTATAAGCTCACAATGTTTACCACGTTGTGAGGTCGATTGCCTAGTGGCTATTTCTACACCACTTTGAACAATTTAGAAAATGCACTCTTATAATGTAATGCCCAAAATAGCGAGACCAGGTTGAAAAAGGTTAGAGGCGCCAGTGGCTCAGGAGTTAGAGCGGGTTCCATCCCGGGCTCCGCCGGAGTTAGTGTCAAAGTGTCCTTGAGCAAGACTCTGAACCCCCAACCGCTCCCGATGAGCAGGTTTATGGTGCCTTGCATGGTTTCCTCCACCATCGGTGCGTGGGTGTTTGGATAAAGGGCATTGGATAAAGCTGCTATATAAATGCACCAATTTACCCATTTATTTTAAAAAGTCATAAATTTAACAAGCCCTCCCACCATTATTGCCTCAATTCCCTTTGAGATCATCCAATCTTAATGCAGTGTATGCTACAGTAAGTAGCATACACTGCATAGTAGTATACGGACCCATGCAGACATCATTCCATGTGGCAGCATGTATTGTAATTCTGAAATGAGCCAAACTGACCTGACATCGCCAGGATCCTCCGTAACCAGCACGTCCGTCTTGCAGCTGGCTATGGGGTTGATGGACAGCTCCACTGGTGGCACCACAAAGCTCTTGCTGACGGGCAGCCACAAGCCTTGGCCCAGGCTGTAGGATGACCTGGGTTCACACAGCAGTCACAAGACACACGGGTCAGTCCCAATGTCTCACACACATACAGTAAGCAAACTTAGATAATGACAATGCTGGTGACTGAATAGGAACAAATCTATATTGATGACATATGAAAGAAAATACAGATACAAATCTCACAACTAAAGCAAGCGTGGCAAAACATTGAGGGACAGCGAGTGCATTCTCCGGCAGCAGCAGCAGCCACGGCGCCACCGCCAATTGCCGACAACACCCGTGGCAGTGTTTCCTCTGCCACCGGCACATGCATTAACCCATTCTGACCTGAGATCAGATTCATACGAGGTTTCCACTGGACACACACTGGTCTGATTAACCCATTCTGACCTGAGATCAGATTCTAAAAATGTCAGTCGTTCTTCGATTTTTTCAAAAATAGCAGACCTACAAGCTCGTATCGCGCCACTCGGTGGCGCGATATGAGCTTGTAGATCTGCTATTTTTAAATACCTAAAGCATAACATAATGCTAACACCAAAATGGGTGCCCAGTCAGAATGGGTTAATGCATTAATATGAGTGACACAGCAGCGGCAGAAGCAGGCAGCTGCCGGTCCGTGGCGGATTAGGAGGCTTTGGCGGTGGCAGAGGAAACACTGCCATGGGTGTTGTCGGTAAATGGCGGCAGCGCTGTGACCGCTGCCGGAGAATGCACTCGCTGCTTCTGCAAACATTTCAGGTCATGACATTTTGTTTGACTCGGTTCCACAGATAAATATTGTCAAAATAGTAGATTTACAACGGCTTGGGATGCGAGGTGTTGTTGTGAGCTTGTAGATCGACTATTTTCACCTTTGCCAAAGTTTTTTAGTGGTGCAACCACTCCAAGGAACAGCAATGTCCCCATGGGACTGTGTGACTATGTCCTGATGTTTAGAGTACCAGTAGGGGCAAAAGTGGCGCCGTTGTGCCAGAAACAGAGAGAGATAGTGTTGCACTGTTGCCTGCTAATTACAGAGAGAGAGAGAGAGAGAGAGAGAGAGAGAGAGAGAGAGAGAGAGAGAGAGAGAGAGAGAGAGAGAGAGAGAGAGAGAGAGAGAGAGAGAGAGAGAGAGAGAGAGAGAGAGGCAGGGGGAGAGGAGAGTTGCACCACTCAGTTCACACGGGTGTGATTTTTAGAGACAGAGGTATAGGGCCTTAGTCCTACTCCTCCTCCCAGCCAACACTCCCCACTGACAGGTAGTTAACCCAACCCCCCTTCCCCCCCAAAATCACACCTTGGAAAGCATGAGTGTCTATTTCAAACGAAGTGTTTTTTGACGGGGGGGGTCATATTTTGACAGCAGGATTTGCCTGTCATAATTAGACCCCCCAGTATTAGGATGTATTAGGACGTTGAAATTCATTCATCAGCCAAAACTCCCCACTGACAGGTAGTACCCCCCCCCCCCCCCACCCACCCCCCAGAGAGGATGTATAGGGCCTTAGTCAAGGTCCCTGTTCAGCAGGAAGCGGAAATGGGGGAAGATAGTGTGACCCTCTGTGTGCATTACACTCTCAATGAAAAGCCTCGCTGTCAGGTTAAAGGAAGCGGCTGGTGAGTCTGTGTGTATCAGAGGAGACATGTGGATGTCTACATCATTCCCAAGCCAGAAGGGGAGATTGACAGTGACAGGGACCACAGTACACATGGGGGCATTGGCTACAAAAAAAAGACAAATTGAATTTTAAGCTAGGGCTAGCCGAGTGTTTACCTAACATTACCATTTAAAAAGGGTATTTGTAGTGATCCCCGAGGGACAATTACTTTTGCTTTTTGACCAATCCTATTAGGAGCAGTGTGCTGCTCCAAGTGGGTGTGCGGGGAGCAATTTGGGGTTCAATGTCTTGCTCAGGGACACCACGACATGAAACCCAGAAGAGCCAGAGATCGAACTGGGGACCGAACTGATTCCCCAGCTGACCCGATCAACCTCCTGAGCCACTGCTGCCCTCCCTATGCCATGTATTACCTGCCAATTGCTTTTTCATCTTTAGAACACATTACACAAATACTTAAGCAATAATGGGGAGACGCAGAGACGTGACGCATTTATAAGCAATAATAAAATAATGAAATTCCATTCCATTAGTTGCGTGTCGGTGTCGCACACCAAAGATAGCTGATCTAAAAGCTCACAACATGTCACGCTGCAACGCTTAATAGTCAAACAGCCAAACCAGCTCTGACAAAAGCTAAAGCGGCACAGCGCCAGTGGTGTAGTAGTCTACCGCTACACGCTATATACGGTAGGTAGTATGCCGTGCCGAAGTTTTAGGAGAAAAAAAGCATATGCCGTCTGCTAACCATTTCATCCATTGACCACGCGCAAATGTATAGCCTATACGTGCACATGTCACGCAGGGAATAATTATGTTATCAACGTTTCGTTATCAACGCTTCAAGGCCACAGAGGCCAAAACGCGTTCGTTATCAATGTCAGAGGTAAATAAATTCATATGAAAAGGACATACAATGAGTGCTGGCATTGTCTTCCTTTCAACTACATTCAAGTACCGTAAGGACTTTATTCTAACCTGGAGTGTTGTGGGTTGTCTGCTTCGGCAGTACTTTCTTTCAAATATATAAAATGATGTAAATAATTGCGCCACTGATTTTGCCTGGCATGGTCAGACTAATATCACTGTGTAGACTGTAGATATGAGTCTAGAACTTGGGTGTGAAAGATTTATTTCCAAGGTTACAAACAGATTCCAACATCACAGCAAAAAGTCTCACTTTGAATAGTGGACTCTGATTTATAACCCACAACTCTGGGGTGAATGGAATGTAATTCAAATTGAGGAGTGCCTGATAAATCTCCCAGGGATTAGGGATTATTATTATTTTCTGGCAGGTGTTGATTCCCATTACACAGGCTATCACTGTTCACTCTTCTGGCTAATGTTCATGTACTGCATTCTTCAATCCATAAACTTTTGCTAAACAACATCGTCATTGCTAATCAGAGATTAGAAATACTGCATGCATCACGGTTGTATGCCTCTGCCAACGAGGGGTGTGATATCATTGTGTGATATGATCTTTTTTGAACTTGTAGATCGGCTATTTTCGGCAAAGACGTTTGGTGTAGAGGGGAAAAGAGCAGAGCGAAAGGTCAAGTTTACTAAGCATTGACGGTTTAAGTGGTTAAATGTGCGAAAATACACATGAATATGAATCCAACATATCCAAGATAATCGTGTGAAATAAACCAAAACATTAATTGAATGATAATGAATGATAGTGAAGTCAAACAAGTCTACGGAGCCATGACATCTATGAAAAGGTTTAATCTGCAACACAATTTTATACAATTATGTAGTTTGTGTGTGTGTGTGTGTGTGTGTGTGTGTGTGTGTGTGTGTGTGTGTGTGTGTGTGCTTCATCTCTCTCTCAGCTAAGGGGGAAATATACTACTAAGTAAAGTATAAATACCTCAAAACTGTACTTAAGTACAGTACTTAGTTACTTTACACCGCTGCGTACAAACAACCCAGAAACATAGTGCCTCTGGCCATGGAGGTCGCCGCCGGAGGCATGAAAACAATTCTTCACATGCATCACGCTAATTTGTAGACTTGAGAATTATAGAAGGAACTGACTGTGAATAAGTATATCCAAACATCATTGCTGGTCAGGTTCGGCCTGACATCCCTGAATGTTGATGATGTAGGGCAGGCAGGGTTCAACAGCACGGCTGCACTATTTCGTTTCTCATTCACACTGCACTTCCGCATTCAACAAAGCAATAAATAATTGATACTAATATATCCAATATGGCCAGATAGTTTTTGAATTTACATTTGCTTTATTAATTCGTTTTATTTTGTTTTTTTCCCCGCTAGAGACATGTGCCAAGTCAGAGCTCATGTACACGTCTGCAATATTAACAGCAGTAACAAGTAACTACTGTCAACACAATATCAACTGCAGAAAGTACTGCAATACATAATCCTGCATTCTACCACAGGTCGTTTCGAGGAAGCAATCTGATTGGTTGAAACAGCCTTCTAGCCGGTGGTTAAACCAGCACTGTTCACCACCTAATCAAAACAAATAATTCAGCCGCTCTGTTCTCCCACTCCAGAGCGCTAGCAAACTCGGTGGCTAGGCTAGCTAGTTTATTGGGACATTTGTGGTCGTAGTGACTACATCTGTCATTAAAAAAAAATATTCTTTCAGCGATTTTCTTTGTTTTAAGGGTAACTGTGGTAGAATTGCAATATTACACTCGAGGGTGTGGGTTTTCTTCAGTGATGCTTGCGGAACTCGACTCCGTCTCGTTCCTGACCGCATCCCTGTCGTGGCAATAATCAAATAGCTAAATGTACATAATCCTATTTGGTCTGGTCAGGTATACTATTGAGGATAATGGTGGGTAAGTATGGGTTAAACCACTTAAGTCCTATTTTGAGGGACGCTAGCCGCTCCAACGCCTGGCTTTGTGCATGCCCACCCAGCCCGTGCCCCCTTGACATCATGTGGCCGCCAAGTCTATGGACCTTTTACTCCGTCGTACTGACCCTCAAAGGCGCCCCTCATTTCACACGAGTGTGATTTGTACTGTTTAAAGGGCATCCCCTTTAAACAGTACAAATTATTATTTACTTCCGAATTTTGTAAACCTTAATTTAATTGTTCCTGTTTGGACTCAGCAGGAGTAATTCAATAACATGAAATGATTTCCATTGAGCTTCTTCCATCTACTTTGTGGCCGTTAATCACTGCATGTTACGTCTAATTGAGGATCTGCAAGGCCATCCCTGATAAAGCAGCAAATGTTCTCTGAAATGACTGGGTCGTTAGCCAGCACTAAATGTATTTATCTCCTAATGGAGAGGGAGATACGAAGTGATCAACAGCCAACACTCCTGGGCATAAATCAAAGCCATGTGTCCAAGCAGGTATCAACGGAGGAAAAAGGGACCAAACACTAACAGGAAAGCACACATCCATAAGCACACACATTCAGTTCTTTAAAAATATATATTTATATTTTTCGAGGAGTGGCGAGCTAGCCAACGTGTGTTTTTCAGTGTTTTTATGTTATTTTGAAGACCCACAGGACCCGAGACGTGAACCGGATGTAAACAAATGCTGTGTGGAGTGCAGGCGGACGATCATCTTTAATGTGTACCCGCAATCATTGGTTCTTTAGTTACCGGCCGTTGAATATAGCTTGTTTTGTCCAAAAACGCAATCTGAGAAAATAATCTGAGATAAATGTATTTTTGTGAATCTGTTTACATTGATGGCGGAATGCAGTTTTCACTTCAGGTTAATTTCCGGTTGTATCCGTCGCCAAGCAACCTCGAACCCTTCGTTTGTTGGCGAAGAGCGCCATCTATTCTATCTAAACCACTGAAATAACCATTGGACGTAATATAAGTGTATTTGGCATTGAAGCGTTGGATATGAAGTCAATGTGTTAAACATGATATACAATGTTTTTAATTAATGTGAGAACATTATAGCACGCTAACTTTCCAGGAATTTAAAAAGCCTGCTGTTTCTATTAGATTGACTTCCCCATCGATGATGTCACCGGTTCTGAACTGTCCACAGTCCTCCTGAGACACAGACAGAGTAGACACAAATGGTGCCATATTATAATGAGCATTATTGGCTCCAATTATATGAAGATAGGTTGAAAATGGGTGAAGTCGTCCTCTAAGTAAAATTCACACCCGTGTGAACTGAGTGGTGCAACTCCCCTCTCTCTCCCCCCCAGCACTAATACTATCTCTCTCTCTCTCTCTGTTTCTGGCAAACAGCGCCCCTACTGGTACTAATAGTCATATACTGGTGCTCATGGCCACATAGGTACATAGGTGAACACGGACATTGCTGTTCCTGTGTTGCACCACTCAAAAAAAAAAAGGGGAGAAAAGATCAGAGTACTTCTTCCACTGTTTGTCACTAGGGTTTTAAAAGACACTCAAGAGTATTGGGCAGCCTGCCACTGGCTTTGACCTCACAATGAAAGAACACAATGAATCAGGAGCCAGATCAATTGGCCACATCCACTCATAAATAAGACACTGACTGGGCTTCTCTCTGCACTTCCTGCTTCGTGCTCATGCCGTGACACCGGAGCAGGCATCGATCGGCCCTGTCGTTCACACCCATCAATCACACATGCAGGATCACACAGACGCTTGCTCTATCAAAATGGGTGCGAGTGGGCGACTGTATAGGAAATAAGGAATCGAGTCTCACGGTGTCTGCATGTCCTGCGATTTGGCATAAGAAGTTGCTGTCGGGTAGAATGTCATATTGTATGATTCGTCATATTTATTTTATTCGTAAATGAATGCACTAATTTGTCATACTACAGTGTCACAAAACTTGCAAAAAGTTCACAACTTGTCTCTTCTCAAAGCGTTGTTACAGCTTAACCCATTCTGACCTGAGATCAGATTCATACGAGGTTTCCACTGGACACACACTGGTCTGATTAACCCATTCTGACCTGAGATCAGATTCTAGAAATGTCAGTCGCTCTTCGATTTTTCAAAAATAGCAGACCTACAAGCTCGTATCGCGCCACTCGGTGGCGCGATATGAGCTTGTAGATCTGCTATTTTTCAATAGCTAAAGCATAACATGATGCCGACACCAAAATGGGTGCCCGGTAAGAAATGGTTAAAGGGGAATACCACTAATTTTCAACATTTTACTATGTCATTAATGTACCTTTGAGCTGGAAATAATAAAAAAGTCCCCCCATTCTGTGTTTCCTAGAACTGGAGGTATGAAAAAAATCATTAACATTGTGAATCACATCTTGATGATGCTTGTGACGTGTGTGTGTGCATGCGTGCGTGCGTGCGTGCACAATTCAGACTGATGACATCCAGTTAAATAAAGTGAACATGAGACATTCTTACATCTACAGTACTCCGTTAATGCTCCCCATATCTATTCACTCTGTTGCAGAGACATCTGATGATGCCAAGTATAGATCTGTTGGGGTTTTGACAGGCCGTTGACAGCCAAGACAGCTACATAAAGTTATTTGCTGTATGTACCCAAAGATACCGTCCAATTCTTGATATGCAACGGATAACTTCACTGGCTCCACTGTTTAACATTAACAATGAGCGCCGGGGGATTTCTTTCAAAATAGGAGCTCGGGGTGCCGAGCAGATATGGCAGCTTTTACTCTGCAAGCGCCCCCCCCCGCCACCCCCCCCCTTCCGTTCCGTACAAAAATCAGGATGGATAATGTTGCTTGCTTACCTTGCGAGTCTCTCTAGAAGCATTAATATTCTAAACGAGAGGCATGTCGAAGTCAGAAATGAAGACAGAAGTATGCCCATCTGGTCAAAACCATGGAGAGCTCCCTAGATTAGGAGGAGTGACGAGCCATGAGGCAAGATTTCCCAGCGAAGGGGGTTTTGCGGGTATTTTCCACCAAGCCCTCCTCGGGAGCAAAGTTCCATCACGCTAAAATCAGCTAGTGTACAATAATTCCCGTGCCAAGAAAAGCAAGGTAACTATTAGTCTAAAACTCTAAATGACTTCGACTTTGAAGCAGACGCTTTGGACAGGATCCAGGCTAGTGCCAACCTGTACTGTAAGCACTCACCCACATAGTGAGAGCAAATGCTGATGCTACGGATAAACAGCAAGTTGCCACTCACCTTCGACCCCCACTAATTTGCCTACTGACAAAACAAATCCAAAGACAACGGCGTAGCAACAAGAACACGACACACTGTCCTTTCCCACCTGGAGAAAAATAACTCCTATAATCTATAATGCTCGTCATCAAGATGAGCTTGTAGATCGGCTATTTTCACAATGTTTGGCTCTTTTGTAATATCTGACAAGTTGGCCAATTTGGTATTAAAAAGGTCCTAAATGTAAGACACGAGCAGATACCCTGTATACATTTATACTATGGTTTGGGAACCAATGCTTTTTATAGATTACAGCTCAGGATTCAACACCATAGTCCCCGCCAGACTTGAAAGTTGACATCAAACTCAGAACCCTAGGACTCAGCCCCATACCAGGCTATGCAGCTGGATCCTGGACTGTCTGTCAGAACCATGACAGATACTGTAGTAAGGACAGTCTCTTACCCCCTGACCCTCAACACAGGAGCTCCCCAGAATATGTCTTTGCATTAATGAAGGGTCATCACGGCTAGTCCATGTTTATAGACTCTTTTTTTTAACTATATACTTTTAATGGTGACAAGCACTGATTAGAATTGGGCCTTTTCTGCCCTTTTCTCGTTTGACAAAGCAGACAAAAGCTTGTTGGAACAGCACAGAGCCTTGCCAACAAAGTACCCAAGGCCTACAACTCGGGGCCATCTTTTCATCTCCGGAGGCAAAGGATAGAGAATAACAGGTGAAAAAGTAAAAAAAAAACTCTGACCCTTCCTGACACAACAGTAGCACTGGAGGTGTGACAGAGAAACAATGCAAACTTCTATCCAATTGGCATTTTAGAGAATTAAAGAATCGCTTTATAAGAAAATATATTTAGGCCAAGTATCACAGGCTGTATGGAGTACCGTTTCATTATACTGCCTCATTCTTTTTTGTTATTATTTAATATCACTTAAACACATTCTGCTTGACAGTGTAAAAAGTTGAGGTCATATCAGGTGGATGACAAGCAACACAGGAATAGAACCAGGGGTGTTGTATGGTGTTTTTATGTCGAAACCCAAAAGAAAATTAGACGTTTGCCCAAACTACTGCAGATCTACAAGCTCACAAGCTTGTAGATCGGGTATTTTCACTACTTCTTAAAGATGGAGTGCCACAATTTTTTTCCACCCTAAAACATGATCATCAGGTATTATTACAATATAAGGGGGAAGAACTTTTTCCAAAAAGTGTACAGTATTTGTTAAAATCATGCTTTTATGTGGACACGCCCACCAGTTCATTAAGTATGCCTGGTCTGCCTGGTGGGTGGTGATGGCTGGTGATCCACCTGAACTGAAGCCGCACCCACAGCTGTAGTTGTATGATAAAGGGGGAGGGGTTAGGGGAGGGGCTGATAGTGTGGTGTCACTATATTACTGTTTACTTCATTGGCCTGTTTGACTGTCAAGGGTTCAGCCTCCAGGAAGAAACCCTAAATACAAAGTTAATACACCATTGCACATAAAAACAACTCCAGGGTGTCTAATGAAGTACTGTCACCTCATAGACACATGAAAAACTGGAAAAATACAAAAATGGTGGCACTCCATCTTTAAGCATTTGTTTTCTAAATTATCAAATTTCTTTGATATTATTCTATTTCATCATGAAATTACTGGGGGAAAACGTAATGGAATATATTTTGAATTCATGAAAGATTTTTTGAAAATGTTTTGAAATGACAATTAGAAATAAAAAAGAAAATATGGAAAACCCATAAAAAATGTTTCCGTGACCCACAAATGGGTCCCGAAGCAGTGGTATAGACGATGCACTAACCTAACTTTATATAGCCATACAACCTCATCACCGATGCACATGGTGTTCATACAATGATCCACAAAGGAATACACCCCCAGGGACTTACTGGAACATCAATAGCAATGTGTCCAGCTGGAAATGCATCCAGTAAAAGTGGAAAGACTGTATATAAAATGCCCTGCGAGAACTAGAATAGCAATCACTGACGTTTGGAACGATATAGGCTAATAAGACCAGCTTCACACTGCATATGCAACGAGAACAGACAAAGTCAAAGGTCGGGAAAACCTCATGGCCATAATGAATACATTATTCTGTTCAAGCTTGAAGACTACATTTCCCAAAAGTGGCTATTTTCACAATTTGTCTTAGAAGTATATAGTGGTTAATTGTACAGATTATTTATTTGCCCTGCAACCAAGCGTTTTTAATTGGTTCTCATTTGAATGCACACAGCTTTCCTGCCAATCAATTACCTACATCCCCAGTAGAGATACTGGGAAAAACAAACGTGCGTTTTGCATAAACAATTTAGCGATGTCTTGACTGTCATACTTGTATGCTAATAGCATGGCTGCACATTGCACTTGCACGTCAGGGACACTGAGCCTGGCTAACGAACTGAGACTGCCATGCATGCCACTATAGTTGCGGGTGGTTGCACATTAATAATATATAGTGATTTTTTGTAAGATTCAGAATGGGGATATCCAACCTGGGTAGGTGCCCAGTTAAGGTGTTAGGGCACAGCCCTTACATTATCTGTGTAATATGCAGACAAGTTCAATCAAGACTTCACTCTGGAGACAGTCAATGGAGTCAATATGGGCTAGATGAGATCAGGTGCAAACTACACCATTACACTCCATTGGATTTTCGGTATTAGCCTTCATTTAGCCAAAGCAAATCACAGCATGTTATTGGCAAACCACAGTGGCCATAGTTGTCCTTGTGTGACACCGGTGTCAACAGCCGCCAGCACTGTTTTAAGACAAAATGAAACATGTTTGACTTTCTCTCCTCACCAGTCATACACGAGTCCTACAGCTCTTGTGTTTGCTAAAGACAAATAATAGCCAATGAGCTCTATGGTTGCTGAAAAACTGTCAACTCGAATTGTACCCAAGAAAGACCCAGCAATTTGTTCAGCACATTTGCTTCACAATGGAGGGCACACGTTGCAACAATGGCGTTAACTTAACACATCGACTAATGAGAGAATCTATAAATCAATTAATCTCTGGATTGTCCGTGTGTCCCTCTCAAAAGGCTTAGGCTTTGCGGATTGGTTGAAACGCTTGCCCATTATATGGATGGATATCCCCAAACTCTCCCAAGCTGCTGCGTCATTGATGACTGGCATCATAGATTGCGTGGCCTCGTCCTCTCCACATCCATACAGTGTATATGCCTCAATTATATGGTTTACAGCATATGGCTCTGCAGGAGGCTGGAAGTCTACAAACAGCTCTGTGCATTTTTATTATTTATTTAGGGGGGGGGGAGGGGGGGGGCTTCTAAAATAACACAATGAATGTATGCTTAGATGACCTTACATGTACATCCCATAATCCCATCCACTCTGCACTAGTCGCTCTGGAATCTGATGTTGGCTGGTAAATCCAAACGAGATGGAAAGAGAGGACCTATCCCCAGCCAAAAACACTGAGAACCTCTGCTCTCTAGGCAACTGGTTGCCAAAGTGGGGTCCCATATGTGGGGACCCATATGGGGCACTTGAGGGGGTTCACTGCAAAATTAGGAATATCTTATCACTTAATCCCCATTGTATTTTTCGGATATTCGAAAATAGCCAATTTACAAGCTTTAATCTTTTGAGACATGTTGACAAATCTTCTCTTATTGGGGTCCCTGGCACAAAACCTTTTCACCTGGGAGTTGTCCTTGACATGAAACTATGAGCATAGGACCTTCAATAAGTAGCGCATTGGAGCCCTCGCTAGGTAAAGAAACACTATTGTTTTGGTTCTATATAACAGTGAACAAGTGCTTAGAGCCGTGTGTGAGGCTCTTGCAGGTCATTATTCATCCAGAGCTAAGGGCCATAAAGGTGTAGCAGGAGTCCAGTAAGTCTGTGGTGGCTGTGTATATAATACCCCATTGGTCTGGCACAGCAATTTAGCCCCAGGTGGGTACATCTGAAAAGCGTGAAAAGCCTGCTCGACGATTTGGGTTCGCAAGCAACCAGATGCGTGGCCTTGAGGGCCAAGTGGTTGGCTAATGTCACCTCCACAGGAGACATGAAAGCCAAGCATGTCACAGTTCCAACCAGAAAAAAATCAACAAAAAGAACAAAGAAAAGAAAGAAAAGGAGGCAGAGAGCTAATAGGGGGAGAAACAAATACACACTTGGAATACTTTAATGATATACTGCATTCCTAGTGCAGTGTGTTGCGTGCAGTTGTATTGTTTGATGCATGTTTCTTATTCCCGAGGGTAAGCAGCCAAACGTACGTGACATCACTTTGAAATATTTTGAGTGTACAGACACAATGGACTTTTTAATCGTAAAGGAAATTGTCAGCGATCTAAAACATAAACGGTAAACGTCAGGCTTCTGTGTCAACATTATAAATAACGATGGTTTCTTTCCAGACATGCCATTTTGATACAATGTTCCAACAATCAGACAGGGCGAGCTCTATTGTGTGGAGGAGGCAGTGATAACAATTGTACACCAACAGTAAGTAACCTCAGTCTCCAAAAACGTGTCTGCAATCACAAAGAAAGAGAGAAATTGACTGCACCAGGAAATTACAACACTTAAAATAAGATGTGCATTCCACTGAATGGCACAGATGGATGTTACTTAAAGAGTCTCAACGGGTGGCCCGGGCTGGCCTAGTGGTCCGGGCACCTAGGCTGCTAATGCAGCCTGACGGCGTGCCACGGGTTCCACCCCCGATTGAGACAACCTTTGCTGCGACCTTAGGTGCGCCGTCTCAAGCGAACTTGAGCCACGTTAGTCACCACCGAGCGATCTAAAGGGAGCGAGTTGCCGTGCCGAACGATGCGAAGTTCGATTGAGACGACTCAGCCCTGTCTGCGTTGCGGCCCTAGGCGAGAGCGTTTGCCCCAACTGCCACTCAAAGTGGCTACTAGCCAATCACAGCGTGTACTGGCACAAGTGAACTGGCCAAACACAGTGCTTCCTTACACACGCCGCGTAGTGTTTCAAATGACGCACCCTGGCTTATTCTGTATAAGCTCACAACTAGGAACTGTTACGATTATGAAATTTCACTTGACGATTCATTTTCACACAAACAATTGTGATCAACGTGTTTTTGTCATTGAACACCGGAATATATAAATAAAAAATCAATTTCTGTTTAACTTTTAGGCTTTGAAGTTGCACAAGGCAGATATATGCCTAAATACACAAAGAAACAACATTTTAAGAAAACATTTGGAGATAACAGTGGAACTAGCCAATCTTCAAGCTCACATTGCGACACGTCGTGAGTTAATTCACGCTTTTACAAGAAGGCCGATGCACAGTGACAGGTGCATATAGGACAGTCAAAAAGGTGCAAATGTTCAGAAGGGGATCTCTGGTAACAAATCGAAGAAAAAGGTCCTGCACACTGTCTGGAAGTTGTGTGAAAAGGCTGCTCTTTATTAAGTCGACATTTCAGACGTTTGACCTTCAGACACAACATTTCTTTTGGGTCTCGATGTGAAAAAGTCTCCAAACCATTGCACTAAATGATATATTTCTTATTATCTTTTAACCCATTCTGAACGGGCACCCATTTTGGTGTTAGCATCATGTTATGCTTTAGCTATTTAAAAATAGCAGATCTACAAGCTCATATCGCGCCACCGAGTGGCGCGATACGAGCTTGTAGGTCTGCTATTTTTTGAAAAATCGAAGAACGAATTTTTTAGAATCTGATCTCAGGTCAGAATGGGTTAATCAGACCAGTGTGTGTCCAGTGGAAACCTCGTATGAATCTGATCTCAGGTCAGAATGGGTTAATATGATATAAAAAGAAAAGTTCCATCCATTTCAACCTTTCATCATGTTTTTCTTTTCTTTCTTGATTGGAGGAGAAAAAAAGGAGAGCCTCTGCTCTCCACTGGAAATGTCATACACAATGTGGCCATCAAGGAAGGGAAGTGTCACAAAGAGTGGCAGTGAGAGCACTTGAAAGAACTCCAACCATGCAGGAGGGACCCTTTAGGCTGTTCCTTCACACAAGAACTCCACGCCACACACACACACACACACACACACACGCACGCGCACATGCGCACGCACACACGCACACACACAACTACTGCCACCACAAACCCGGCTCCTGCCCCCGCCGTTCCGGAAACCCAGACATGCACTCGGCAGAAGGTGGCACAACAATTGACAGCTCTGCTCACCTGAATATCTTCTCTGGGGCCTGCTCTCCGGTAACTAGGTCGTAGCCTCTCTCCAGGTTAGTGTAGGGCCATGGACTGGGCAGAGGAGAAAGAGAATGCTTGATCAAAGGCTGTAATCATATGCTTATTTATAATTTGCAAATGCAATCCTATACTGGATGTTGCAATCGTCTTTTGAATTCATTTTTAAGGATTCACGTTATGTAACTGTGCAATTTCAGTTCAACCTTCAAGAATCCTATTTAGGTATGCAGATCCACTAATTGGGACATTTGTACAGTAAATTATGTAAGAATGAAAACACCACATTCAAGGTCACTGGATCAAACGATAGCACTATTTATAGGTATAAGTTTATTCTCCTTTACAAATTGGCGAACAGGGATTTGATCCATGATTGGTGAGGGGGGACTATATCCAATTGATGACAGGGGGATTTGCATAACAATGGAGGGCTGTCTTTTATTGGCCCAGCTGTTGCGCCGAGCTAGCTAATCAGCATGCAAGGTCGCAGGCAAGAGGAGGCCTCACACTTGACTGAGTTCTCTATCTCTTCCCCTCCAGTATTTATCTCTCTCGCCACAATCCTAGTTTCCTGTTTCTCTTCATCTTCCCCTGTCACTGTGTTTCTTTACTTACTTCCTAGTCCTGCTTTGCTTAACCCATTTAAGCTCCAGTCCCCCCCACACCTTTCCTGCCCACCTCCCTATGCCATTTTGCGTGGCGACAGGGGAATTTGCAGACGTCGAAGGATGAAGGAGACAGGACTTACCCTTCGTTGCGACCCCAGTCACTGCGAACACACAGGTGTTTATGCACTGGGTCTGGGGAATAGCCTTCGTGACAGCTGCATTCTCCTGTGAGAGAGAAAATGAGAGGGACAAAGTGACAGATATATCCATTTATCCCCAATAGCGGAATACATTACCCCGGGCGTCTACCATCGCCGTCCGACTCATCCATCAGCGAGGGACGTCCGTCCAATAATCAGCTGGCATGAAACCTAGCCTGGCAGCTACGCCTCAACTGCCAATGTCCCCCCCAGTGCTCTACTAACCCGCCTTGATCGTTTGACCTGCCAGTCATATTCTGTGTAATCTTTTATTCAGAGGCCTGCTGTGAAAGTGGCTGTATGTGGCTGAACAGTGTGAAGCCAGAATTAATTTACTCGTCTCCCCATTTTACCCCCCACTGTATTTCCAAAGCTAAGGCATCGTTGCAGGCGCCAATGCTTCAAATGCACATTGCAAATGCATCTTCTAATTAGATTTATTTTTTGCTGCCACTGCTAACAGCCTAACACTGGACTTTAAACTCTTGGTTACAAAGTACTGATAAGTGCATGGTGCAACTCCGCGCCTTGCGCTTATAAGTTGACAATATTTTTAGTTTTACTTGTATGCACGTCTCAAAAACACTAGCAAAACAATAGGTTTGATGGCAATGCGTTTCTAGCGACGCATCTCGGTGTGATCCCCCTAAAATGCAATTCTTTATGAACAAACACTATTTTGAAAGGGTTTGAAACGATCTGCATCTCTTCCTGCTGTAATATAACGGAAACAGCCTCTGTCAAACAAACAAAAAACAAGAGAGAAAAGCAACACACTTTATCTCACTTTGTTCATTCAAAATCCAATTATTGCTCTCTGAGTCGAGTCTTCACTTCACCCATCGATAAATGGATGAAGTCCTCAGTTCTAATAAGCGTGCAATGATTTACCTACTTTATCTTGTGTATCTTGTGCCAAGGAAAGCCGACCTACAAGCTCACAGAGCATTGCGGATGTGACACACTGTGTGCTTGTAGGTCTCTATTCCTGGCCGCTCTCAGCACCATCGCGTGACAGAGCATATTAAATTAGGCTTTAAGCTTTCCATTTGTTTCTGACCATGAACCATTTCATGCACTGTGTAACCTAACTGTATAAGACCTTTCTATTTCTGCTGCCTTTTACTGAGGTTTTGTAATCATGTATCATGCACTGTAATTTGTTTTTCACATTTTTCTGTCGTATTTTGTATTCAAATGCTATGTTTCAATGTGATTAATTTGCACTCTCATTATGCTCTGCATTACGGTCTCAATGTCTTATTAAAGCACTTTCTAATTTTTGAATTTCATTGTTGTTGAAATGTGCTATAATGTTTATGTACTATGCAAACTCGCCTTGCCTTTAACCAAGTATACATGCCTCTGACATCAATTCAAATAATCTATATTAACAAGTGAGAACCTGTACCCAACACATGGCAAGAAACCCAAAGCCACAACAGCTACGTCGCTATTGCAACACCCACAACACCATCTTACACACTACACCCACACACACTCACACGGCAGTGACGTCACACACTTACATTTGCAGTGTTCGGGACCTATCTCCTCCTATCGCGCCCAACGCCAACACTCAACACCACCCGCCAAACACTGGTCATTGCAGTGCCACCAAAGATGCCTCCCGTCCACACTCACGGCAGCAATGCATTTGTTTACTACAAACATTATCGCCCCAAGCACCCACACCCCCGGAACACTGTTGCCCTTTCACCACGCTAAATTCGCCAGGTCTATGCAAGTGAGCACAAATTACATGTGAGAAAATTCATTCACAAGCCCACAAATGCCATTCAAATGCCATTCAACACACACTACGACTCGCTTACAATTCGCCAACCTGGCAACTACTACCCTGTCTTTTAAGCCACTCCCCTGTGCTGCTCTGATCTCCGAGTCTCCCTGACAGTCCTGTCCGCGGGAGAAAAACACAAGGAAGGAGAAGAATTCTCGCCTCACGATTTTGCTTATTCCTTCTAAATCTCTGGATATAAAATATCGCTTACTCAGCGAATCTCTTAGTTACATCAACATTGTTCTTCCACAATACTTGGTTTGTGCCAAACTATTACAATTACACCGTTCGAATTCGCCATTTCGCCTGCCGAGTACTTTTCATTGTGCACACACACACGCACGCACACGCACGCACGCACGCACGCACGCACGCACGCACGCACGCACGCACACACACACACACACACACACACACACACACACACACACACACACACACACACACACACACACACACACACACACACACACACACACACACACACACACACACACACACACACACACACACACACACACACACACACACACACACACACACACACACACACACATGCAGCCTATACACGGAGGCAGCGAGACAGGACGTTATAATCTTGAGTTTCATTAAATAACTGTCTTTCTCCGCACGCGCACGTGCGCACACAACATTATTCAAGTAAAATGCGTAACGCCAATATTGGGCTAATATAGGTAATAGGCTACCAATATGTGGGTAGCCTACAGGGATTTACCCACGGAATGAATATATATATATAATCATCTACCCACACTTTTTTTTACTTCAGAGCTACTTTCAAAACGACCAGCTCATATAAATAAAATAAATAAATAAAACTATCATCCCATTGGTTTTTATTTTTGGTATTTGACTTTGCTACTGATGATTGTACGCAACAACAAGTATTGCATTGTGTGTTTGAGCTGACAGGCCCTTTTTGATGTCAATCAATCAAGTCATCTCAGGTCATCTCAAGCGGCAGATGCAAAAATAGTTTGTTATATTAAAATTATATATATTTTTAGGGCCATGTCATGTGGTCTACCTGCAAAGCCTTTGTGATCTATACTGGTAGATCCTGATCTACCTTTTGGGCACCGCTTAACGTCAGATCAGCCATTTTGTCGGTCAGCACCAAAAATGCTCCCCGACAGCATAATCGGAGCAAATACCGGGCAGTGTGTATGAGCCATAACGTGTTGACTACACTACACTAATAAGGACACATAATAATAACTAATAACCCATCCGTTACTACATGTGGAGTCAACTCCCGCAATTTCCTTCTTCCCATAGTGCGCGGCAATGTAACTCTGGGATGAGCGGCCGCAAAATTCTAGTAAGCATACAATTATATATATTTATTTTGTATTCATCGAATAAAGTGACCATATCAACAGGATTGCACGCAAGTGATATTAATGGGTGCTTTGCCAACTTTTCTTAATTGCCTCAAGGAATTTAAATCGTCTGCTGAAATTAATACCTCCATAAATTAAGCTATCATGCTTAATTTATGGAGGTATTAATTTCAGCAGACGATTTAAAAACGCACATTATTTGGATAGTATGCAATGAGACCAGCGTTGCTCTTTTCATTCATATAGCTCCCCAGTCACAAGGAGAGCCAAAAACACTATAAGCTGCAGTGCATATGGTGGAAAAACTACTCCATTTATTTGCTCGACTTAAAGGGACACTTTCCTGGGGGTCTTTATGTGTGTATATGTGGTTTTAGATATTTTAGATTCTAGCAGTGAGCCCAGTGTCTCTGATGTCATGGACACTGGGCTCACTACAATTCCCATAAGGCTTTGGTGCACTGCTCCTCCTTGTGGATAGGGGGAGGGATGTCTTACTAAGACAACATGTAGTCCAGGAAGTAAGTGAGCCCAGTGTCCATGACATCAGAGACACTGGGCTCACTGCTAAAATCTAAAATATCTAAAACCACATATTACACACATAAAGACCCCCAGGAAAGCGTTCTAAATCTTCTAAACGCCATTAACATATATTTCTTTGCAAAAAGGGTGAAGTGTCCCTTTAAGTAGAAGTATCAATACTGCAATGTAGAAACCCTCTGTTCTGTATTAAAAATGTACTTGAGTAAAAATACTAAAATATTGGCATCAAAATATACTTAAAGTACCAAAAGTAAAAGTACACATTACTCAGAATGTCCCATTTCACAAGTTTTCAAATGCATAATAATCTTTTGAAAATAGCAGATCTATAAGCTGCCACTGTGCGATGCATTGTTGGCTTGTAGACCGGCTATTGTCAAATAGCCAACATTTAAATAGGGCTGAAGTGGTTAATGTATTGTAATAATAATCCAAATCTACAAATTAACCAATAACACACACACACACACACACACACACACACACACACACACACACACACACACACACACACACACACACACACACACACACACACACACACACACACACACACACACACACACACACACACACACACACACACACACACACACACACACACACACACACACACACACACACACAGGGGGAAATGTTAAATAATTATGCCACTGACCAGAAGTTAAGGTTAATATAGGTTAAGTACAAAGACAATGTATCAGAAGTGATAGCTTGGATTGTGTGGCTCTAAATGTTACAAGCTAAGTAGACTTGTGCAGTGGTGTATGATGTGCCAACGGGTTCCTCCTTGATGCCCCAGGCGTCTTACTGGTTTATATCAAATTACATTGTCCTCTGTGAATTGGAAATTGATCCAAACAGCTGTGGAAAACAGCAACTAGAGTATGAGCATAGAAATGAATTCCAACAGACTTTACACAGGGCTATAAAATGAAATAATTTGTTAAGTAAATTGTAAACAATGTGGCTTTGTTCAGAATGTTATAACTGCATTCATTTACATTCAGATGACTCCATAGCCCTTGTGGAAAATTTCACAAATTACTCATGCTTGCTAAACATTTAAACAAGGGGAAATGCATTAGAATGCAAAGCAATGGCTCAAACTGCTTGAGGTGATAGTTTTTCTCAATTGCTTTGGCACAATTCTCCAATGATAATGAATATTTTCAAACGTGCAAACTTCCAAACCACAACACATTTCAATGTCTCATCCCTTTAAATTAATTGCAAATGTTTAGCACATCTGCAGTGTGTACAGAGCTGAGTGAGCACAATTGCCAACAAACAATTAAAATCTTGCAGATCAAAACAGTTTCTTTTTCTTTGTCACTTAGATACAGTAGTTCAGTTCCAAAACTTAGATGAATAGACCGTAGAGGGTTAATTGTTCAATTTGTGCAGCACCGAAAAGAGTTGATGTACATATGTCAAGTATAACCAATTGTAGCAATATATGGATTTTCTGTAAGGTCCGCTACATTGGTAACTTGCCTGTGTCTGGTGAAACTTTCTCACACATACCAATCACATATTGTGTGAAGTTAGGTGACAGGTGCTATTCATGAGTATGGACTGTGTTAAACATATTCATAGAGCTTCAACGCAACATAAATCACTGCAATTTCTGAACACATAGGCACCTGTATGGATAAATAATGGACAGGGAAAAGCGCCTGCTCGAGGAGGAGAGGATGCAGCGAGGAGAAGACAGCGGAACAGAGGGAGAGGAGAGTACAATCAAAGACATAGAGCTCTTCCAGATGAAACACGGGTCACAATTTGTGGAGCATGTAATGAACCGTGGCCTCACAATGGCAGTGAGGCGGGTCACAGAGTGCAGCCTAATGTCAACTGTGCTACAGAGTCTTCAATTAAATGAACGAGTGTGCAGGGACAACAGGCACTCGATCAATAGAGTGCCGAAGTCCTGACGTCATTCCCACTGCCCTTGGGTCACTGGGTTATTTTCTGTATTGGATTTCCCTATAGGGGAATATATCGCGTCATAGGAATTGTGTTCCAAAAAAAATTAACAAACCACCCCAGCGGTTTTTCTCAGATATGGAGAGATGTGACTGTGTCTCGTTTATGATTGAGGCCAAGTCATTGATTTTTTTTCTTCATGTCATATGAAAGCAGGGAGTCATAGCTTCAAATAACATCTGTGTTTGGACAGAAGTACTCTTTGGATAAATTAGTACTTTTTTATCGTCAGTTTATGCTTCATATCTATTATGAGTAAAATCACTGCGATTGTTTGTTTGTTTATGGAACACAGTTTGTTATATGACGCGATCTTAGATTCCCCTCTGGGAAATCCAATGCCAAAAATAACGCCATGACACAATGGGATAGCGCCCTCTAGTGGCAGTGACGGACGGCTGCAATTCGAAACTGGCCCCAGTAAAATCTCCACCCCTTTTTCCCCTCACTGTATAATGTTTCTTTTCCCTTTTTACCTCCTTCATGATGAATTCCTGTTCTGTTCTTTGGCTATGGTAGAAGTGTCTATTTGTACGTCTCTAAATGTTTTGGTGAATTGAACAAGGTGGACCCTCTTGTAAACAAGTGTAATGCTTTATTGGGTCGTCCACTCACAGTTAACAGTCTTTGTATTGAGTTGTGCTTGAAATGTACTGTAATTCTGCAAACTGTTAATAAATATTTCAATCAATCAATCAATGTCAGACTTCAGTGCTCTATTGTGGAATTATTCACGTTACAATTTCCCAATTTCCCAGCTAACAAAAAAAAGTTGAAATAAATAAAATGATGAACTATGTAACGTGAATGAGAGTCAGAATACATGTCCAGGCATGCCTGAAACTCTTGCCGTTTATATTATTATACAGAATAATGGGGCTAGAAGGAAGCAACATCTCTCACACGCTGCCTAATGGTGGCACTGGTTACAATCTGGCCAAACGCAGGGGAGGTGGATCCAAGGATAGGTCAACAAGCCACAGTGGATGTGCTGGGCCAATGTGAGGACAATATATCATTACAGTACTGTACAGTAGGTTTGCTATATGCTATCTGAGAATGGGATGTACTGTAAACATCATTGTTTTACACCGTTGGTGCAGTTACATTATTGTTGTTTAAGGTTTGCCACTACCTTTTGCAGTACAAGTTAAATGTTTCGGGTGAATTATGACCTTTTGCAGGTGATGGTGTTGTGCTGTAGCCTATATCCAAACTACTTTGACAGATCATAGAGCTTTGAGAATGTTAACACAGTCTCAAGAAATGAGCTAAAGCAATTGAGAAATCTGCATTGTCAGCAGGAAATATAAAAATGAGATGCGTTGTAATAATAATAACAATGCGATGTGAACGCAACAGAGCAACGCATTTCCCACAATTCAAATTATATCATTTTGTATCACATCCTTGACACAACTCACTTCCCTATTTATGAAACACCTCCTCCTATACAAATTGTCTCTCTCAGGCACAGGCATCTTTTGCAGGTTCCTGTTTGTGTTTCTTGCCAATGCAGCACCCCTTGTGGCTCTTCATACTTTGGGACAGATTAAGCCGGATGTATACTTATACTATCTACAAGCTCACAGATTCAATAAATGAGACTTTGAAAACATTTAATTTCTTTCCAGAAAGATTTTTTTTCTCCTCGACATTAAAATGTTTTCCCCTGTTTTCAAAAGGGGAGTGGTTTACCAGGCTAACACCAGACATCCACTATACAAATGTTGCCAGTCTCTTTTTCCTGTCTTTTCAACAAAAATATCAACTTCCAAATTATCACAACTAATTCATGCAACATTGTAGCTTTTGTGAAAACGTCACCTTACTCAAGTTGAGCAATATAAAGAAGTAATATTTGTTTGCGCTCAGGTGGCACAGGGATGAATAAGCACCTGTCCACCACCGCAGAGTCTATAGGCCTTTGAATCCACCGCGGTGCATCAGCTTAGCCGAGCATCTGTACAAACACAATGGGCTATGTTCGGGGAAGGGAAGCAAGGGAGGGTGATCCGCTTGACAGTGGGGTGTGTTGAAAGGATGGAAACGCTGTGTCCTGCCGGCAGGGGCTCGTCACTTGGCAGGGGAGCCAGTGGAGTACAACAGCAGTGGTAAATTGCCACTGGCAAGACAGAAATGTGCGGGGAGGATTAAGTGGCATAACGACGACGAGAAAGAAAAGGGGTAAAAAAATAAACAATGATTACTCTATGTGAAAACAATAATCTTTTGTTTCCCGTTATCCCAGTCAGTCACACATGTATGCACCTGCTTTTCTGTTTTCTCGGTGATAGTATTCTAAAGCGTTCTAAAGTGTGCGTGTATTTAATTTGAGAAACAGAGTGTGAAAAAGCATACACTGCCACTGGTGGAGATGTTACCAGCAGTTTGACAGTTTCAGGCAGGCCACTAGTTTACATTATTAAAACTGCCATTTAGCTATCATGATGAAGCCCATAAAGTGTCAAGGAAACAGTGGTTAACACACTGGAGTAGAGTGAGATCAGTTGTCGAGCACTTTCATGTCATAACTAAGCCAGTAGCTATGTGTTTGCACTTGTCAAGTGTGTCCACAAAATGGAAAGCGAAGCGAATAATTAAGCAATGACTCATTAAAGCCCATGGTATTATGTCATTTCACAGCTAAGAGCGACATAGAAACTTCCAGTCGTTGATAACAATTTCATTAGTAGAAGAATTTCTACTCAAATTAGCAGTCCTTGGCATTAATCTAATCTCCCCGCAGCTCCGCGTGTTATCCTTTTATGGAAACATTGCTCTATCCAGACAGTCCTCCAGGGAAAATGTCCACAGAGATCAAAAATCGCCTTAAAGTAAATGTGTGAATTTGACCTTGACCTACAATTTCTTTCTTAGCCATGGAGCGATATAGAACTGTATGAGGACATTAGAATCATTATACCACACCCATGTATCCAATCAGATTGCATGATTATTTGACTGAATGGGTTGGTCCAATCTAGCCTCGGCCCCAGCCTTACTCATCTGCGAAGAGAAAAGCCGGGTCACAACCTACGGCAGAGAGGGCATAGCCGGAAGTGTCAGTCCGGAAAATCCGTCAGATGTATTTCCCCCGGATACGATATTTTTCGACCAATCACAGCACTTTTCATTCACAGAGAATGTAAACAGATTTGAATCCTGCTACTTCCGCCAAATTCTGCACTCTACAGCTAGGTCTTGCCCAGCGTGGTCAAATCACCCGATTGATCATTCTCGCCAACTCGCCAGCATCACACAGTTTTTAAGCTATTACAGACAATGCCTGAGATAAGAGCATTTGAGCACATATCGATTGTGTCGGCCCTTTGGCTCCTTCAAGGTGTGGAGTGAAATATCTTTTGACTGTTATGCATCTATCCATCAGATATGCAGCCACTCTGTCTACTATGCACAATTAAAGTCTGTCATGAATTAAATCATGTCCACCTTGAGAAGACATCATCTGAAGTCAGGGAGAGTTGCAGCACTTCAATCAGACACCCAAATCATTGTTGCATGCATATTGCTCTCAGATTGGTGTGTATTGGGAGGAGGGGGAAATGGCAGTGGTGGGCTCTTATATGGCAGTGGTTGGGCATTTATTACTTAAGTAAAAGTGTCAATACCGCAATGTAAAAATGTATTTACAAAAGTGATACAAAAGTGTTCGTACATTACTACTCAGGAAGTATTACGAAACAACTGGAAAACCAATGACACACCTAAGAATCTGGTTGAATAGGTATTGATTGGTTCAGACTTATTATAAGTCCTATCCCGCTGGGGAGTTTGCAAAGAAGAAATTAACAATGGTGGGCTGAGTGCCAATTTAATCCAGGGGACTGTATTACGAAGCAAGTTCAACATATACCCACTGCAGGGACATCTTTTCATTAAAACTGTAACACCTACAATCACTCTCAGCGGTCACACAATGCTGGTTATTAACCTCATAAATCAACTCAGGATCTAATTCCTAATCTAACAATGAGTATATTCACATCCAAGATCGGAATTTGCTGCATAATGACCAATCACACACATAGAAAAACCTTCTTCTATGAATAGTGATGCCAATTTTCAAGAGTATTGATTGTTCAGTAGGTCACACTTTTTATACGCGTTGATCTGTTATTTGTTCGATGATAATGTATTGCGGTGTTATTTGTATGTTGTGTTGATGAATTGAGTGCATAGGACCACAATGGAAACAAGTCAACAGGACTTTTATGTTATCCTTTTTAGCACAAGTGTCTGACTGTACCCTGTGCTGTTTACATGTCTGCCTAATGAAGTATTCAATCAAACAATCGATTATCTTGAACGTAACCTGCTGTGGAGCATGTCACATATAGGTAGGTGTGCATACTGTATCATATTACCGTTTCCATGACGATGTATACCCCGGTAAGAAGTGAACCACTGTAAAGTGTGTATATGTATGTAGGCATATGTGTATGTATATATTTATTTAGTGTTCCTTGATGTTTGTTGTTCTGATGATTCTATGCTTTGTTATTTCTGATGTTCTTGATGTTGTTTTTGATTGTTGTTGTTTTTAACCTGTAAAGCACTTTGTAACTTTATGTTTGGAAAGGTGCTATATAAATAAAATTCATTAAATTCATTCATTCAAAGGTCCTTTCAGATGACGAGCAATTAACGTGCCCATTTTCATCGAGACCTGCACATTTTTTCTGTACGTGCAGAGAAGTTGAGGGGCGCCAACGCAAGCGTATTTATTTACGTGAGCTCATTCCGTGAAATTGTCGCTTGCGTTGTGGGACCCTCTTGAGCAAATCTGGAGCAGACCTGTCGTCGATCCATGCGACAACGTCTGCGATGCCCGTCTGAAAGTACCATACAGGTGGTTGCACACTGGACGCGTTTTTCGGAAAACCAACGGAAAAACCCAGCTAAAAATCCAAAAACGCGTCCAGTGTACACCTTAACCCTGAAAACTCAGCTGGGCCGATCAGCGGCACATTTGTTGGGCACACTGTCTGCCAGCAGGTCACAGAAGAACCTACTTTTTTGCCCTTATTTGTACCTTTTGAAATATGTAAGAAACTTCAATTCATAATGGATGTCAATGAGCCTCTGATCGGGCTGAAACCTTGCCCAACTTTGGAGTCTTGTTGTGTCATAACACATTTTATAAATGACTGTCACAGTCTGGCCAGTGAAGTTCAAGTTCAACATTGGAGCCATGCCGTTCTAATAACGTGAATCCCGAGACACTCGTGATTGGATTTATTCCCTAATAACTACACCATCTCTGGGCATACAAAACTGTTTATTGTACTGTATTAATTCACACAGACTTAGCAGACTACATACAGTAATTGGGTAATAAAAAATTAAATAAATACAGCTACAATATCAATAACTATTTCCTTATGAAGTGGTTTGTTGCTTCCAGGACTGCTCAGCAGGATGCAATAAAGCACATTTATTTTAAGTGTACAATAAATGTACCTGCTGAGAGATGTGTTCACTTCACTCCACTGTTGTAATACAAGATGGCAGCGCTCAACCCATATATAACGGCTGCTGATCTGTGAAGTAAAGCTATAATCAAAGCAAATTCATTCATCAAATTCAGATATTGCTGCTGCAGGAACGGCAAGAGCCCATGCAGGCTTGGAGATTTGTTTTAACACTTCACATAAACTTCTTATATAAAGAATCCATAGACATGGAGTGAATACCTTCTGAGGGCTACTGAAAATGTCCACACAGATGAACGTTAATGCTGACTCTCCATGGATAACAATAAGTGCTGTAGTCTAACGACTATGGGTTGAAATGGATGTACCAAAGAAGCAGTCTAAGCTCAAGGGGGCCTTAAACCAATGGATTTCGTAAGGCAAGTCATAGGATTGTGCATCGTGGAGAAACCAGTGTTCTGTGAAACAAAAGGCACGTCATGAAGAGAAAAGAAACTTCGATGTATAAAATGTTCAACCGAGAAAGAGCCGGGAGGCTGGAAAACGTGTGAATTTGAACCCCAAATGTCATAAATACTCTGACTAGCATATCCTTATTCCTTATATCAAAGCCAAGTGTACCCAAGTGTAAAAAACAGAAACGCATTCATAAATGTTGTATGTGTATTGTGTAGTATACGGAGATCTCTCACCATCAGTAGTTGCCTAGTACTAGTTTTTTTCTCTATATACCTTTGTCGTCATCTTCTTTGCAAACTCCCCAGCGGGAAAGGTCACAAATCTTCAGAAATAACGTATACATGACGTTCACATGACGTGTTTTGAGTTTGTAGACCTGCAATTGTCATTACGATGAGAGCCCATAATCAAAACAGTCGACGGGCAATCCCCTGGACAAAAAAAAAAAAAAAACGTAATCAGCTTCCTCCCCTACAGCCAACCTGCTTGATTAATGACACATTTCATTAAAATGCTTTTCCGCCACGTTTACTGAAGCTGCATGGGTGATTTTCACATTTCAAGGTTCATAGCATGGGCACAGGAAGGAGACATTGTTGTCCTGATGCATATTTGTGCCTGTTGTACAATCTCCAGGGGGAGAAGCAATTGTGTGTCGAGACCCCGGGCAGATTCATCATCACCACCACCATCTCACAGGAGATTGTGTTTCTGTGTGCCGCGCGTGAGCATTTATGTACGTCTGTGCGTGCGTGCGTGTCCTTGCATGCTGAGTAAATAGGTTGGATGGGTTTGATGAGGCTAGAATATTCCTGAACAACCCAGCCATTTCAGTACCTATTAGGTAGGTTGTGGGGAGGGAACACAAGACCATTTCAGTACCTATTAGGTAGGTTGTGGGGAGGGAACACAAGAGCACTTATTTCACTGGAGGCAAACAGAGGGAGAAAAGAGGTTAGAGATGTGTGTGTCTCTGAAATCTGTTGTGACTGGAGGACTGGGATGTGATGTATTAGCTCACCTCTGAAACGCACTGGTGGATTGTGCAAGCCACGCACGTGTACTTATGCATTTCTGTGTTCACTTGTGCTCATTGCTTGTGAAATTTGTATACTGTAACTAGATAATTTGTACAGGTATGTGTCCGGGTAGCTCAGTCGGTAGAGCACTCGCCTTTTGACCACATGAGGTCACGCTTTCGATCCCGTGCACCGCCAACTCAGCGTACGAGTAGCACAGTTTGGGTGCAGTAAGTACTGAGAGTGGGAGCTGATGGTAGGTGTTGTGCTCCATCTCTGCAATCCAACTCCCAGGAGTTTAGCGCATTGTGAAACGGGGTTAAACTTCCACGCTCTCGCTGATACCGACAATTTGTAATTTGTACTTAATTTGTAAGAACGAGATTAAGCCAATTCACAGATGGCTGGATCCCCAAAAACTATAGGTGAAGAGGAGATGGGACAGACCAGAGTGTCTTGCCACACATTATATTGACCTCTAAGCTACTGTCTCTAAACAGATTTGGGTCACAGTTAAACAGGGTTCGATTTGTGAAGGGGGAAAAATAATAAAAAACTGAAGGTGGTTTTAACCATTTAAACCCTATAGTTATTTACACAACAAGCTAAAATAGAAAAATAACGCATTTTGGCCAAAAATATGGATGGTAGGGTTAATGTGGCTAGCATGTATATTTCAAATTAAATTGTTTAAATACATTTATCAAACAGATTTTCCTGACAACAAGCTGGGACTAAAACCTATCCCCACCGGCCAAAACAATGAATCCAGAGGAGGAATCTCAAAAGCTTGTGTTCCTCCCAATACCCCCAGCAAATCCAACCCCGCAGTTGAGGCATGCAGGCAGAGAAGCTAGGGTTAAAAGAGCAGCGAGGATTGATCATAAAGCCAGTGTATGATACAACGGTCTGCCATTGGGAGTCTGACACTGAAATTGGATACAGCCTATAGTGATAGAGATGGTGTTCAAGATAGCCATGAGGTTGACTAGCACAAGATGGTTAGAGGCAGAGTGTGCTTTTGAGATTGGACTGGTGAAGGGACGTAAACACTGACACACGTGTATGTGCGTGCGCGCACGTGCACGGCCAAAACAAGTATAGCTGAATTTGAGAAACTGACATTATGAGCACAATGTCCCTGGTCGTCTCAAGATAAATAGTTGTTATTATGCTTTTTAGTTAGACTTACAATTAGATACACATTCAGGTTCTAATGAAGCCTGACAGCATGTTGCAGGTTCAAATGCCGACCATTGCTGGGTGTTACTCCCGTCTCTCTCCATGTTTCCTGTTTATCTCCACTGTGTACTACCAATAAAGACAGAAAAGCCACCCCCAACATATGAAAAATAAAATAGGTATTTGGTAGTATTGGGTGGGAGGAGTTGGGGTCTCTTCACTGTCTGGCAGCCGTTTCAGGTTTATCAGTAGGATACAAGAGCAGTGACAACACACAACAATGTGTGGAGGAAATAATTGGAATAATGACTAAATGGGAGAAAATGACAGATCTGCACTCCTGAAGTGCCTTCTCAAACCCAGAAGAATAGAGGGAGAAAACCTGTGGTTCCCAGCAGGCCATTGTATTTTAAATTAGTCTCATATGGTGGCACTATAGAGACATTACATTTCCGCCTATAACCCTTGAGCCGTAGGTCATACAATCCTCATTTTGCTTGGATCATGAAGCCCCTATACACATTATTCTTCTAAACCCACACAGACACACACTATACTCCTTGGTTGGCCACCACTCAAGGAGGGGGCCAGCAGCAGCCTGTGTACAATGACACAGCGGGCGAAGTGTGTGAAGTGAGTGAACAACAAAACAAGAGTCCTCCTGCTGTTACACACGTACTCTGCCATCATAGGTCTGCAGAACAAATTGGTGAGGATCTCTTTCCTGGCACCGGAATATTCATCATCGCTGAAGATAGGTTACGTAGGTTAAATGCAGAGCTCCAGCAGAGGAAAAGTCAATGTCGAGGCCCATTTGATCACAGAAGTCCTAGAGCTCTGTCACCATCTTTTTTTTGTTTTGTTATCCCATTATTTTTGTAACATATTTTTTCACCTGGTGCCAATTGCCTAAGCTGGAATCCTGTAGGAGGTTGCACCACCAGAACGTAAATTCTGTCCTAAATTAGGGAGTAAAGCCCTAGAGCAGGGGTTTTCAACCTTTTTATACCAAGTACCACCACAGAATATATCTGGCTCTCCAAAGTACCACCATAATAACTGATGTTAAAATACAGGAGCGTAGACCTGCCTCATCCTATTTAGCTATTAACACAGGAGGAAAATGTAATTTATACTTTTTCTTTTTTTTTTAATCCCCAAGCCAATTTTTCTGCTGCTCTGATGAAACTCTGTCTAATTAGCACAACTGATAATATTTCTAATGTGATTAATCCATCCTCAAATATTCTATTAACGGCTAGGTGTGCTGTCATGCTCATTTCAGCACAATTGGAGAGCCTATTTCAACCAATTGCTTGGTTAGAAGAACTAATATAAATATTTCATTCTACCTTTGTCTTTTTTGGGCAACTCCTCTGAGTACCACCAGAGGGGGGCTCAAGTACCACTAGTGGTACCAGTACCAGTGGTTGGGAACCTATGCCCTAGAGGCTTAGTAGTAACTACTAGTTAGTTTGTAACTAGTGGGTTACTAAAGTGTGTTGCACTTTACATAACATAACCTAACTACGACTGTTCTTAAAATAATGTATACCGGTAGTCACATAATTCTTTGGGGGGGAATTTGGGTTCAAAACACATAGCAGCCTATACTGTAGGAAATGTGGGGGGTCACCTTTTGGACCGTTTAAACTGTGCACTGTGGCAGATCTCTATTGTTTTTTGTAGTTTTATGGCGGTTAATTAAAGGGTGACAGACTGGAGACAGAGCTATTGTACAGGCTGAATATGTTAACGTCTTTTGACAAATTGGGACCGATGAGCTCCAGAGTTTGCCATCTAAACTTAAATGTGACATGACCCCGGGCCATGGGGTAACGTCAGTGTTGAGCTCAATTTTGGTTTTAATTCAACACAGAGGCTGCAAGCTATAGATTTCCCACTGAGATGATTATCGCTGATGTTCTTTTGAGAAATCCAGACAATGGTGAATAGCATTCTTATCTGGTTTCAACCAACTGCTATCTCCTTAAATATTTGCTTCCGCTTTCAGGTGTTGCTCTCAAGACCACCAGGTAGTAGATAATGCTGTTCATTACCATAACAGATGGATATCAATTGCTGCATGTTTCCGTTCCTCCAGGTCTTTGGGTTTTATCTAGTAAACCACTTAGCGGGTTTGCTTTCTTTTGTCATATGGGCTGGAAATTAAACGACATCCATTCCTACCTGTTGCTCTTCTATTTGCAAAGCAGCACACAACGACGACAGCTATTATCCTTTGTGACAGCAAATAGGTACCATTGACAGAACTCAAAAAAATATTTCAATTCATGTTGGGGAGACCACATTCACAGCCATAGATTGGTCACATTCACTCATGGTTAGCAGACTAACATGCATGGCATAAATCTGCCCTGTTTAGTGTGTAATTTATTCCTAAAACTTGGGAGTCAGATATTGTCCTCTAGTTCCATAATCCATATCCATTTGAAGGTTCTGGCAGAAAACGTGTGTAAAATTGTGTTTAGTACAATATCTCACTTTCTTTTTTTTTAATGGGGGGGGGGGGGGGGTGAAAGGCGATATCTTTATTCGAGACATTTATAAAAAATCTGTGGGTGGTGTTACTTGTATTATTATTATTTTGTGTGAAACCATATACGGAGGAGGTGCAATTGGTATGTCATGTTAGCAACACTATGGCAACCAGGTCGAATCTGGTGTTGTCAAGTGCAGGTGAAAACGAGCACAGCAACAGCAGGCTCAGAGCAGACAAAGTTTAAGCTTTGCTGTGCTGTTCTCAAGACAATCACGGTAACAAATTGAAGGTTCACTCTCACTCGTACTTTTGACTCGTACCTTAGCCCAGAGATGTGTAGGATTTGAGACAGAGGTCATTAGAGTAGAGCATTCTTCATTCAAGAGCTACTGTAAGAGAAACCATGTGCTGATGGGAAATGTATCAACAGCAGCCAGTTTAAAAAACTATTAAGCTTAGCGTCTGGCACAGATTCTCTGCAATGGCTCTCCGAATGAATAATTTGTACACAGTGAAAATCACAAATCGTATACAGTATGGTGATCTCTCTAGCACAACTTATTTTCGGATGGATGGTCCACAGCCAAATACATATTCATTCGGGGGGTCCTTGATGTGAAAATGTTTGCGAACAACTGCTATACAAGGTCAGACTGATGAGTATATATCAGTATATATACCTCACACCTCCCAAAACCCTTTTTTGATCATCTACTGAGAGTAGAGGCCAGCCCATTGATCCACACACCCTTTCTATCAACACAAATCTCTACAATCTAACACATGGGAGGTCAATCTCACAGCCTGCGAGTCACACAAAAAGTCCCCAGATGTCCTTCCTCCCAAGAGCGTGTCAGCTTTACCACAAGCAATTGTATTTTTTGATCTTCGAGTGCATTCTATCACCCAAACATGCGTTACAGCAACAGAGGTGAGATGTCAGTCTGTCTATCATGTAGCTCTATTGCTAGCTGTTACCACCGTTATATTTAACTCATTAAGACCCAGGGCAGATTCTACAAAACGGTTTTCTGAAAAACTTGTGTTTCCATATCAGTGGTTTCGTAGTAGTTTCGGAAGCTCATGCTAAAACATTATGTTGGGAGCATTCAAGACAGTGTGCAGATCTTCTCCTTCTGTTCAGTTTATTTCATTTGATCGAGTACCTGTCGAAAAGTTTGGATGTGCGTGCAGTGTGCACCTCTTGACCTCTATATCAGTGGTGCTCAAATGTTTATGTCAAGCACCCGCAAAATTATATGCGTTTGGCTGCGGACCCCCCATCTCAGTTAAGTTGAGTTAAAATGTTAGCTTTAATATATACTGTATACATATTATTAGATTTTTTTTTAAACATTTGCAAACATTTTCCAATAGAAGATCTACAAGCTCATAGCGTGCCATGAAGTGATGCACTATGAACTTGAATACCTGCTATTATTGAATAGCCAGAGTACAAAATATGGTTACCCAGATGCTTTCCCGGTTTTAATGGGTTTAAATAGTATTTAGAGAAATCCCCTGTAACCTGTCAATGTACATATTTATGATATTTCTCACACCGTTATGCAATGTTTTCAAAACAAATCTGAAACGTATCAATTTCAGAAGACGTGATATTTTGCCAGACTCCAGACAAACTCCTGGGGTTTTATGAATCATCTTCCCGACGTGAAAGCGAGGTTCCCTGGGTGGTGGCAGCAGCAGGTAACATTAGGTTGTGACAGTCTTAATGTTGAGATTTTATGAATGAGAGATGGTAGGAACACTATTCATTACTTTAGTGACATTATTGAAACCCTCAGCAATAAAGACAAGACACAAGACCTGTGTATCTAGCACAGGTGTCTAATCAATCTGAAATATCCACTGTGTTAAACTTTCCATAATACATACTGTACTACTCAGGGTGAGAAAGACTTGTTTATCTGCAAAAAAAAAAAAAAAAACTTGTGGGACTTATTTCCATTCTATAAAACACTCTAGAGCTTCACTATTTACAGCATAAATAAAAAGGATCTCATGGTGAGGATTTTAGTGTGTACCTTTACTGTACTGTATATACATTTTTCAGCCTTGCATAAAGGTCAATTGAATTGCCCTCGGCAGAGTTGGTCTGGCCCCGCTTGGTTTTGATGGGATTTCGCTGCCCCTTAAGTTGCGGGGCAGCAAACATGGCCCAGTTTGCAAATGTGGGGCGATTTGATAACCAGAGACATTTTTTCTTTAATCAGCCCTTTGGAAATGCAGGTTCCACACAGAGATTCCAGAGTGGGTCTGAGTGTGTGCGTGTGCCTGTGTGTGCGTGCTTGTGCGTGTGCGTGTGCGTGTGTGTGTGTGTGTGTGTGTGTGTGTGTGTATTCGGAGCCAATGACACAAACGTAAAAACGCAAAACTTGCAGACAGAAGTACACGAATCTCTCAAGAAAGATTCCGACTCTGTCGGCAGGGGCAATCAGTACATTGTATACATTGTTGTTTGTTAGTGGGAATGAAAACATAGGAAGAGAGCGGATCAAACAGGCCACTATCATGTTATCCACATTCCATAGAGTTATACAGGATACAGAGCGGACCGGGAGCGACAGCCCCCCGCTATTCATTTCAATGGAAGTTGCTCAGTGGCGTATTGAAGCACCCGGAAAAACGCTCTACTTCTGCCATTTGCCAACCCATTTTTTTTTAACCCATTCTGACCTGAGATCAGATTCATACGAGGTTTCCACTGGACAACACACTGGTCTGATGAACCCATTCTGACCTGAGATCAGATTCTAAAAATGTCAGTCGCTCTTCGATTTTTCAAAAAATAGCAGACCTACAAGCTCGTATCGCGCCACTCGGTGGCGCGATATGAGCTTGTAGATCTGCTATTTTTCAATAGGTAAAGCATAACATGATGCCAACACCAAAATGGGTGCCCCGTCAGAATGGGTTAAACCCCAGCTGTGCAGGGTTTCCTCATGCTATATGCACGGGCCTGCCTGCAAGTTCCAGCTTTGACCAGTAGGCTCGGCGGCTCCACCGCTGGCCAGCCGTTCTGGGGGCTTGGGGGCGGAGCCCACAGAGGCAAATTCAAATGGAAACAAACAGCAGAGGGCGTTGTTTTTTCTTTTTTGCCTACACGCTAATATTTTCCATGCTTTATTCTTAAGGGTGGCCTGTGCCAGCAAATGCCACTCGAGACACGCCACTCCCAAGTGGATCCCAAGCATGACATGCCTGGACTTTCTTTCCATATATTATTCTGATATGCACTTTGTGTAATGCACTCTGTATTACACTTACACTTCAGAAAGAGCAAAGTTGTTTTTATCTTGGGTTGAAAATGGTAATCAAACAGGGAGGAAAAGTGCAGCCATCAAATGCAATCAAGCACCTCAGCAGCACAGTGATTAAATATACATCTTCTCCTTTTTGTATCCCAGTAGATGTCAAGCGTCCTGAAATTACCCCCCCCCCCCCCACACACACACACACACACACACCATTTATTTTTAAGTGGTGCAACCACTTCTACATCCAGCTTACAATGTCCGTGTGCCTGTTTGTGATGTACGTGTGTACCTGTGTGTGTGAGCACGAGTGGTGTGCGCATGCGTGAAATTGGAACGAGAGAAGTATGTGACATGGCTGCCACCTGCTGGACGCAAACCAATAGACGGGAGTTGCACCACTTGGTTCACACTGGTGTGCTTTTTCTTTAGCTTTTAGTTGCCCCGACGGCTTTCTTGAACAAAGCCTCAGCACATATAGTTGCTAAGGTATATAACACAACCTTGACTACCGTTTCAAGGCTAACTAGAAAGAATACTTTCATGGAAGGAGAGGGAGTTGGGTTCTAGTCATGCAGGTTGAAAGTGTTACTTTGAGGAACAACTTTCATTTTGCTGCAGAACACATTTGGTTGGCAAATACAGACCATAACACTCCTGCCACACGGATGGTATGAATGATGGAAGAAAGATGGAGAAAAAGTGAGAAGGCAGAATATATAGTTTTTTTGCTGAATAAGTTGCTGAATAACAAAATGGCTCCCGCTCCTGCATATTGACGCATTGGTGAACCCGAGTTCAGAATACACAAACACTGTGTGTGTGTGTGTGCCCACCACACACACACACACACACACACACACACACACACACACACACACACACACACACACACACACACACACACACACACACACACACACACACACACACACACACACACACACACACACACACACACACACACACACACACACACACACACACACACACACAGTAAGTGTTCCAACTTGGCCGTTCTTGTGCATTAAGTTGAATGTCTGAGTCTGTATTACATTATGCATGAACCCGCAATGTGCCCTTGACCAGGGTGACATAAATTTCACATACATTACACAATGTAATCCATTCTAATGAGCTTAGACTTCATCTGGTTAGATACACACAGCAGGATCTCACTCTGGGGAAGATGCCATCATACTATGGATGTAATGATGCATTGTGTGAAACAGTGAACCACATTAACCCTGGTGTCCATTTTTTGGCTGCATGTTATTACAGGCGGAAAATGTTTCAAAACATTTCAAAAAAATATCTAAAACTTAAAAAGAATAGAAAAGAAAAAATAAACTAATTCTAGAAACTCACAATGCATTGAATTGTAACTTGTAGACCGGCTACTGTTGCTATACAGCGAAGGTGGTTAAAATTATATTTTCGATGTAAACAACGTAGTTCACAGTTTACTATGAAAACCTGCAAAGCCTGGCTGTCAGTCACGCTAAAACCTGTCGGTCAGTCTGTCCGTCAGTCACGTCTCGTGACGCTCCATATATGGCCAATACATAATTCATTCCACATGTTGCTCTGACCTCATCAAACTCTGTACACTCAAGACACTGTGCCCGCTGCCACCCTTAGATCTCCATATATGGAGCTGACCTTTTGTGTCAGTCTCATGATAACCAGTGTGGTTGCTGCGACGCGAGTCACACTTGCAAATGAACCAAGTTGGTACAACACATGGATCTCAATATGTGGAGCTGACTATCATCACCCAGATCTCCATTATATGAAGATCACGACACTGACCTCATCAAACCCTGGATAGCCATACATGGAGAAGACTGGATCATCACCTACATCTATATGGAGCCGGCCAGCAACTCTACATCCGACCTCACTGACACCAGATGAATAGGTTAACTCCTGCTTCTCATCTGTGTCGTATTAAGAAGCCCTGTTGTTTCAGCACGACCTCGCCCTCAGGGCATCTTACTGGTGGTAGTAATAATAATAATAACCACCCCCACATAAAAAAACTAAATGAAAACGTTAACATCCAGAAGACTGTTGCTGAGCTCATCTCCATGACATTCAGCTGATTTCAATGCAGAGCTATACCCTTCCCTCTCTCCTATTAAACTAAAGGATTGCTCCTTTTATTTGCATGACAATGACATTTCAACACACACTGCTGTAATTGAATAATGAGACAATTGACTGAATAAATGTAGACATCTGGTAAATCAATGACTCTGCCTCATTGTGCAGCATTGAGTAGTAACGATTACTGCTGCGATAGCTTTCCAAGCCATTGACTTATAAGGTTGTTAATGATTTGTCCTCTGACTTTGTGTTAGCCACCAGCACTAAAACAGATCAGATACAAATCACAACGCCATTATACAGAGTGGTCTATCTGGACTCATTTGATGCAGCATTGTTAAAGGCTGCAATCCATAGCTTCATGACCTTCCCGGGGATTCAACCCCGGCCGGGGTCGACCAAATATCTACCGCTCTGCCAACCATGGCATGATCTCAAGCACTGCAGATGTGCTAGTTATATTGTATTAACATTAACAGTACATACCATACAGATTACAGATTGGTTAAAATAAAGTTTTATTTGTTCAAACAAGTTCCGCATTGCAGCATTAAACTTGTGATAAGATTGGGGGGGGGAGGGGGGGGAATAAAAATATTTATTTTATTTTATTTTCTTATCAACTAGTCAACTAGTACCAACAAGGTAGACCAGTGGATTTACTAGTCGACTAGGTAAACTAGTCGACTTGTTGCTTAATGCCCTAGCACGCACGTTCTCTAACATAATAGTTAACCTGTCTCGGATGACACGTTGTGAGCTTGTACATCTATAGCTACTGTATTTGACACCGAGGTACGGCAAAGTATAAATCAGGCTTAACCCCCCCCCCCCCCCCCACAAACAGATTCCCGTGTGCTCCCAACCCCACCCCTGCCACACACAACTCCTTTCTCCTAAAAGGAAACACTTGCCCTCTAAACTCTGTTATCCCCTGATATACTACCTAGAGCCCCTTTTCTCTCCGTCTCAGCAGACTCTCAGTGAGTTTGTGCGGACGCAGCAGAACCCATCGGAGTGTGACAACCCCATTCCTCCACTTCACCTTCAGTCTTTATGGAGGGATAACCTTTACTGTTTACTTTAGCCGTGCACAAATTCATCATCGTCCGTGATAAACTCACATCTGACGGGCACACGTGGAGGTCCGAGGGGGTCCTTGAAACATTTTCCTGTTGGGCTGAAGTTGTTCAAAGCTTGTGTCGCAGACAACAGAGTGGAATGGCGCCGCGTCGCCCACAAAAGTGACCTGGTCTACTCTAAATGTCACCGCTGGCAATTAGGCCAGTGCTAACGGCATCAAGCTTCAAGGGTATTACCATATTAGTGTCACGCTTTAGTTTACAATACAACTGTGTGTGCGTACGTGTGTGCATGCGCGCGTACAAGCTCATAGAGCGCTACTCAGTGGCGCGCTATGAGCTTGTAGATCTGTTATTCTTGAAAAATCGTGAAAATGCGGCACAAATCGTTGAATATATATTCTTTCAGAAGACTTATTTTTATTTCGACGTCGTCAGGCCTAAATGGGTTAATGACGTCACGTGCAGGTCGCTTACACCTACGTACACTACAGGAGTTAGCAGGTCACACAATGGGCTTAATTCAGGCTTATTTCTATGTTAATTCACACTAGTCGGTGACTCTGTAGCCTTTGTAATTTTCTTTTTGGTGTGAACTTAATTAAGGTTGTTTTTGATCGATGCACATCGATCGATGCACTGTCTGTGTGCATGCTTACGTGTATGTGTGCGTGTTTATGTAGTATGAGAGTTGTAGTGTGAGAACGTATGACACACAGATAATTACATTAATCAACAGATATTTTTTTTTTTCTTTCTTGGCAATAATTGTGTGTTTGCAGTGTCGACTCAACCATAATGTTCTGGATAAAATGCTACAATTACGGTAAGCTGTTCACCAGAGGGAGTAATAAGTAGTAATAATTATACATGTCGGGAACTTGCATTGATTTTGGCAGAACAAATCCTTCACGGGGAAATGTGCATAAAATACATATGCAAGTACGTACGCGTACTGCTATGCTGTACAATAACAATTATGTATCATTATGGTGGGAGGAAAACATAGCTCTAAAACATTAACCTGCACAATGATGATTTAATTTGGGCAAGATAATGTTCATCCATTTAATAATAATAATAATAATAAATTTTATTTATAACGCACTTTACATTTGAAACAAATCTCAAAGTGCTACAGGCAGGCAGAAAAAATTAAGATACGAAAAGAAATAAGAATAAAAAAAAAACAGTTAAAAACAGCACACAGGGCAGCTTAAAAGTCCGACTGGGCAAATGCCTTACTAAAGAGAAAGGTCTTTAGTCCCTTTTTAAAAGCGTCCACGGACTGTGGTGCTCTCAGGTGGTCGGGGAGGGCGTTCCACAGCCGAGGGGCAGCTGAGCAGAAGGCCCGGTCCCCCATGGTGCGGAGTTTGGTTCTTGTGCTTTTGAGTGTGTATGATGTACCGGAGCGGAGGGAGCGGGTGGAGGCTGGGGGTTCAAGGAGTTCAATTTATTCTATTATCTTCTACCTTCTGGCCAGGATACCTTGCATTTTCGGTAGAGTAGATAATGTAGAAAATGTAAATTAAAAGGATACGTCAATTTCAAACATGTTTGGGGTACTTTGTACGACTACTTGGGCTTTTGTGAACATGAACACCCGGCCCAGACAGTATTTTAAGTGTCTTGATTCAGTATTTAGATGTTTGACATTGTTTTTTAGAAAACCCATTGTAACTACAAACGCTATTTGAAGCATTTTAGATTCATTCAATACACCCGTCCTTGGTTCTGGTGACTGATATTGTCCTTCCAATGCATGAGGAGACCGTGTTTTTATGATTTATTTTCATTATATGTGCACGCGCACGCACACGTGCACGCACACACACACACACACACACACACACACACAAAGCTCTAAACTGTGGCAGCTCCAACTGTGGCACCCCAAAATCAAGAGGATTTTATTATATATTTTTTGCCTCTCTCTCTCTCTCTCAGTGCCGGTTGTAGGAGTCAGGCGGCCCTAAGCAAGATTATTTTTTGTGCCCCCCCCCCATGCACTGTCACGCCGGGGGGTGGTCCAGAAATAAATTGTACATTTGCGATGAAAATGCTTTAATCTGGTGCACTTTGAGATCAAAATTAAGAGGCTAGATCTATAAAGAACTACACACATCATATTAGATTATTTTATCATCTTTACTGTGCTATTGCCAACAATTCAATTAACCAACTGCAAGCAGCTGCAAACCATTTCACCTGTGGGCAGTGGGCCACAGGTGTATTGCATAATGCAATTTGCATTCAACTGCATGTGTCATATACATATTATCAAATTATTCTTTTGTGTCTTAATCTTTTCTTTTTTTTAAGATAAAATAGATGTTCTAAAACCCAATACTTGATTCTGATTGGCTGGTTACAGTCTTGTGACCGGTGTAAATTTCACCGATAATCCACACCTTCAATCACTTTATATCATTCGCAGATGATTCCACATCTCTGTAGCTGTACTGGGGAAGGGGAGCGCTTGATTGCTTTACAAACACATGCCGTGCGGGCGTCTAAGCACCGCCCGGCTCATACGACTGTGAACGTGTGGCTCCAGGCAGCCCCGTAAAGACATCAAGCACTATTCTCCTGTCACATAGGCTACTTGCCCAAAACAAGCAAGTGATGTGGCTCGCTCTGGTGGCGCAAAGCGTAGCTACTTTTGTGTATTTAATAGTTGTATTAGGTTAATATTTATATGTTTGTAACCGTTTTAGAAAAGCAATAAGCCACGAGAGGTCTCAGGTTACCGGGTATTTTACAATGGCTGGGGGCGTAGGCAGACCCGATGCGGAAAGCTCAAACTGCGACGTGTTTGGAGCTCGTAGACCTGCTATTTTAGCAATTGTTTAAGTTGGAATCCTGAATTATTTTTAGCTACCGGTATTTCTGAATTGGAATCCTGAAAATTAACATTTTTATTTAATGTCAAATACATTAATATGTTCTTATGTTAAAGGAGCATTCAGTAATTTGGGTGATTTTGAAAAAATCCCGGTCCGACCTGGTAACCAGTTGTGCACATGCACGCACTATAGTGGTGGGACACGCAACAGGCCAACAGCACACACACCAAGGCCCGCCACCGCTCGATCATCATTGGCGGAAGGCCCATCTCTATCCTAATTGGATGACGGCTGGGCCACCTAGCCAAAAACGAAACCTACGTTTCTTTTTACCCGAGGGGTTAACTGGGGACAGGGAGGAACTCCTATGGTCAGCACACTCACACTCACAACAAAACAAGTGATATTTGAATTAAGTGAAATCACTGAATATACCTTTAACTTTATGAACTTAAATGCAAATACATTGGACATAAAAAAGACTATAGTACTAGTCATCAAGCTACTAATATAGACTAAAGCGGGTCATGCTTGCATGTTTGGAATTGTAACAGCTGAAATCAATAATATATCAGTATTCCAATATTAAGCTGCGGGCCGCATTAAGTGAAGGTAGCCCATGTATGGGATAGGGGATACATAAAAAATAGAATAAAACTTCTCCCTGGGATGTGGCCCCCTCAGTGGTTGTGGCCCTAAGCGACCGCTTGTATTTCTTATGCCTAGAACCCCCCCCCCCCCCTCCCTCTCTCTCTCTCTCTCTCTCTCTCTCTCCATCTTCAAAGTAAGACATTTTGACTCATGTTCTCACATGATGGTCCTATATCTGGCTTTGAGCTTGTGTGTGCCCACCTCTCGCCCACACTCACACTCGTTACTCTTTGTGTATAACACTGTATTGATAATGTGAGGATGCATTATTGCGATGTCTTGAATATTTCACCTTTATTGCTGCCATAAAATGTATACAAAAAAAACTGGGAATGAAATTGTGTGCAGGATCTCTGTCAGGATGTAGAAGGGGGTGTGCCGCCTAAAAGGTATGGGAACTGCTGATTAACAACTTATACATGTTTGGGTCAGAGCAATAAGCGAAACGTGCAGCCACAAGAACCAAGGGGCAGTTTTGACTCATTGGAAATCTGTACATTTGCAGCCAAAATTAAAATGACCTCTCCTCTACCACAAATAAAAAACTGTACCACCCCCACCTAACATTGCATAAACATAGATTTAGTCTATGTATGACTGATAGGAAATTAATAGAGATGCTTTGCACAAAAAAAACAAAAAACACAAAAGAACAGAACAGAACAGAACAGTATTGCAATTATTATTCTTAAATATCACTTTTATGGAGATATAAGCAGTATAAGTATAGGCCTATTAGTCTTGCCAAGTTTTAAAATGGTATTATTAAACCCTTTCGGCTTCAAAGGCGCAATAAATGCAGGTGACTCTTTCTACTCTATCTCCCGGGCCTAACAAAACCATTTCATGGGAAGTGAGCCACACAATCATCACAGTACAAATATAATAACACCATAAAGCATGTAAGACACAGAGAGAGAGAGTGTGTGTGTGTGTGTGTGTGTGCGTCCGTGCGTGCGTGCGTGGCTGCGTGCGTGCATACCAACCTGTTTCCTGGTCACAGAGCTGTTCGCAGGGCTCGGTGGTCCTCTGGCCACAGTAATCCCTGATCCACTGGGTAGATGCGTTTGTCTGATAGTACAAGGTTAACTTGGCGGGGTTAAGCCAATTAGAAACGTCCAGGAAGCTGCCCATGCTCACCACAAAGCTGCTTCCTGGAAAAAAAATGGGAAAAAAAGAAGAAACACAAAACATTTAACCAAAAAGGATTTCTCCATACGAAACACCCAAGGCCTGATGACAACATTAAGGAATAAATTGCAAATTAGCGACGTGTTACTTGTTTGTAACATTTTTTATCCACCTCCTGTCACTATTTAAATGAGCAATTGGTAATTAAGGCTTCTAATTAGGATATTGACGGTATATCCTTTGTAAATGGGGCTAGGAAAGGACTATAGGAGGCTATAGGTTTTCACAAACCAGCCAGTTAACAGTATGAAAGAGGATGCTCATGCGAGCTGTCTTATCGTTATGCCCTCCCATTCCCATTTCCCAGACCAATCATTACACTCCAATCACTGAACAGATTATCACTAATTGATGTCAAAGACTATTTACTCCAAAGGGAGCGTAGAGAAGATTGGGTTTCTGTTCTCTTCAAGGATATAGATCCTAACAACTCCTCTGTGCTGAGAGGAGAAATAATTTGTGTGAGCATAATTTGTGTTTATAGGTGAATGTATAGGTATATAGGAATCTATTAGCAGATTCGGTTCTGCTCAGAAGCTATATACAATAGGAGCAGTAAAGTATTCATCTGGATTGATTTAAAAATATAAAAAATGTAATAAAAATACTTGTAGATGTATAGGTGGAGACACATCGAGGAAGTCCTGACATTGTGCATTTGCATCTCTTTTACTACAATGTTTTTGTGTGTCTTACTATTCCTGCTATTTCCTTGTGGTGCTCCATGTTGGACTTGTCTCATCCCACCGATCCCTCTAATCTGTCTAGGTCACCGCAATGTATCTGCGGAAGGAGGACTTTGGAAGTGACAATCAGCAAGCCAGCATGCTGAATTAATTCCAGCCCACGCCTCCCTCCACGCCTCCAGTCTCTACAATAGACTCTGTCTGTGCATAACCATAGTCCTGTGTCTCCAAAAAGTGACATACTCTATGTGCCAGAACTCCTGTTCTGGTTCAGTTTCCCAAAGCAGATTTGAACTGGAAACATGACATCTTTGTGTGTTTCTGTTTCAAATCTGCTGCTGAGCAAATTAAACAAAGCTTGGTAAACTGAACCAGAACACAGGTATGCCACCTTCTAGAGCCCAATGCAGGACTCCAGTTACGCACAGAGCATAATCCATATGCGGACAGTCAGCCCTGCAGAGAAAACTGCTACCCCTGTCGCTCCCTCAGAACCCAATAGCTTCAGCCACTGGCCCAGGCTTCAGAGGTATACTTCGTTTTAGAGGTTTTACATCTACCAGAGGAAGCTCTTTTCCATGTCTATATCCCTCCACCCCTCAAACAGACCCCCCCCCCCCTCCTCTGCTGAAGCTGTCATTCCCTTCTTTGATAAGGAGGTTGATGATATCAGAAGCTCTTTCTCCCAGCCTCCAACTAAATCGGTCAATTATAATTCATCTAGTCTTGCTGATATGTCTGGGGAAATCTAAAGTCAATGTATGGGCTATATATAGGACAGCAACGCTGTTGGCAAACCACTGCTGTCCACTGCTTTGAAAACAAATCACACAATCACTCAAATATGAAGGACCACCCCAAAGTATTTTTTTTGCATTGCTTCTGAGATTATGTTTATTTATTTTCGGAATAATTCCCAACAAGTTCAGCCCCTTCATTGAAATAGAATGTTAGACATCAGTAGGCATAGATATCTGTAGACTACCTAACGCTAACCCCAACAACTCTCCAGAAGAGAAACTTGTGTCTGTAAGATAGATATCGAGTGATCTATTAGAATTAGATAATGTCATTAATGCCCAGGATTTCAATCTGTACTGCACTTAATTGTTTTCTTGCCATTCAATTTACCTGACCATGTATGCTGTTGGTTGACTAGGATGCATGAATACAATTTACTCCCTGCACTTTGTAAGTCACTCCGGATAAGAGGTTCCGTTTAGGCATTTCATTCCTAAATGGTGAACTGAAATTGGGGAAATAAAGATACTAGTTTAACTAAAAGTTCGAAATAAGAGAAAAGAGAAAACCTGCATGAGGACTGGAAAGAGTTAAATAAGTATGACATAGAAAATGGATCTTGCAATATATAGTACCCTTTTGTCATTGGAAAATTGAATATCCAAAGGAATGCATATCTCTGCCTAATCGCCTTACATCTTTGATCTTAGAGCAGTGTTGTATTGTTTAATCTCCTTCATCCACTCAGTGCCAGACAAGTACCCAAACATCAAATTCAGTCCGTCATGACTCTCAAGGATAGTGGGCTTATAGTATTTGCTGAGTATCTGACACTACAGTGCGTAGCCTATACAGTATATGCATAATGGGGGGGGGGGGGTTATTATTTTGGCATGCAGAGTGGATAATGTCATTTAAAATCATATTTCACCATAATAAAAATAATTATGAAAACTCCAACTGTAGCCTTCTTCTTCAATATAATAGGTTAAGTCAACCAACTGCATGGCTCCTATAACCTGGCAACCAGCTAGTGCCAGTTGGTCATCAGCAAGACACCATCTGGTATATCCTACCTTGAAACATTTTACTGACCGCTTTGCATCTGTTTGGCTAACACACTTATTCATGGAAGCTACTGTAGCATGTCTAGTTTAAGGTGCGTAATGATACCCAGATGTATCCGGAAAATATAATTTGTTGAATGAGAACACAAGGTTCTTACTATTTGCAAGACGTTCCATAACTCCACTTCACCCCCAATGGGATACATGTGACATGTAGCTCCAATGTGTAGGTTCTCTGATGTTTGGTATGATTAAAAGAATACTAATAATAATAATACTATATATTAGTATCAATTATGTCAAGAAGCACAGTTGATATCTTGGTTTTACGGAATATACAGAAAGTACATTTTGGTTAAGTAATGTGCACATCGTGCATTTCAAGAACTAGACAGGCTCCAGTGGCAGAGGCACTGTTCAGCTGATGTGTGGATGCATAGCTTTAGAAGATAAGATGATCATTAATTAAGTTATCCATGTTCCTCATAATCTCTCCACTCCATATTGTCTATCTTTCTCACTCCCTGGATTTGTCCAATCCCCCTCTCCTCTCCCTCCCTGTGAGGGTTAAGCCGTAGTACACTGGTGCCTCTTGGTATTCTGCTAAATCATTTTCCATGAGCACACCTTGCATACTGGCACGATTTTAAAATAGGCCAGCAATGAAGCAAATCTATGGGTGCTTAGTATCCTCGATTAAGCCAAATTGATTAACCAATGAATTACTTTAAATTAGTAAGTAGTTATAGTTACTGGTTACTTTACTTAACTTTTACATTACTTTTATTTATTTATGTAGCTTCAATATTAATGTATACATTTTAGTGTTGCTGTGGCACAAAACGACAATTGTCATCCATTGTGCTATGAAAATCAACAACAACATTGAAACCAGTCTTTTTAGAGGGATAAGGAACGCGCCTCCATGTTCAATGTGGAGGCAATCTTGCAACAACAAGAAAAGAAAATGTTTAAAAGTTGGTGGTCTGACTGGTCACTTTGTGAGTTATAGTTTGTTTGTGGAAAGGATGGCAGAAACCCAGAGATAAATTAACTAATACAAAATTAAAACTCTGGATTTTACTGTGTGTAAAAGCAATACTGTTTACAGTTTACGTTACAGACATTTTACTGTAAACCCCAAATCATTCAGGGTTTAGAATGAGGATAAAGCAAGCCCTAGAATATGTGGGCATTGAACTATCTTATAAATAAAGTCCAAAACAACCAACAAAATGGAGGAAGGTGTACACTTAACTCAAGAGTGTGTACAAATGGAACCAATTATGGGTCCATTCGGTTTCATTTGTACACTCATTTGTAAATACATTGAAATAAATAAATACATCTGGAATTTAAAGTGCAGAGGTTGACCTGTGCTTTTTTCCCCCTTTTCACACAGAGTTTCAAAACAAATTGAATATGCAGGGACATTCTACTGAATGCTTTGCACTTACCATCAGCAACAAAGTGCTCAGGCACATGGAGGGTGACTTTGACTGTGAGGGGGCAGGAATTCTGCGTAGCATAGACAATGGCAAGGACACACGTGCTGATGGTGATCAACGTCAAGGTGGCCTTGTTCAGGGGACTGTGTGGGTGGCCTGGAGGGAGGGAAAAAAATACCTTAAGGCACATGTCAAGCAGGATATGGTTCACAACACATGATATAATGACTACATTTTTATCATGAATGACAAAATGGCAGTACCCACCCCACACACACCATCACACTCTCTCTCCTTTGCATGAAAGCACACGTGCACATGCACCCCCCCTCCCCCCACACCCCCCCCCCCCCCCCCCACACACACACACACACACACACACACACACACACACACACACACACACACAACTAAAGACCACCTTCAGCACCTTCAGTCAACCTTCTAACCAACCTTTAAGCTTTTTGAAGAAGAAAAAAAGAGAGTTGGCTGATTTACTTTCAGCACAAGACAATAAAAGATGAGTTGAAGGACCAAGCCTCCTTCCAGCAGCCTAGAATCTTCCGTCAACATGATGTACGATCCTATCGCCACTGACAGGGTTATAGATTGGTTGTTTTGGTTGCCCTTTGGCTCTCTCCAGGCTCCCATTTCCAAGCCAGGATGAAGGGAGTGAAATGAGCTGCTTATCTTCTTTCTACCTGTATTCATCATGAGGTAGGCAGGTTGATATCGAGATTACTAGAATGCACTGGAAAATGCATGGGAAAAGGCACAGCCTTGGCGTGTGAAAGTTTTCGTACTGTAAATAGCTGTCACTGTTTATACGTGTGCGGAGGAAAACAACAATTTTCATTTTGCAGCCTAAAGTGTGCCTAAAGTGAAAGTAAAATGACTTAATATCAAATATCACACATGTACTCGGCATTAGCAGTCAAATTAATCCCAAGGTCCGGGAACCTGGGCTGCAACCTGGGCAGCCTGACAGTGTGTCGAGGGTTCGGGTCCCATTCTCGGCGGCCTTCATGCGTGTCATGCGTGCATCTCTCTATCTCCCCCATTTCCTGTCAGTCTACTGTATCTACTGTATATCATTATTTTTATGATGGATGGATGGATGGATAAATCCCAACCTTCATTTACACTAACACTAGCTAGATTCTTCTATATACAGGTTTAATGTTTAATGTTTGTTTTGTCCCCAACACAAACATTAAATCCCATTAACAATAAAGAGAATTTAATGTTTGTTTTGACACCATTTGTTTTACATCATCATTACATCACCTAATCATACCAAATTCCCTTTGAATTTGGTATGATGTAAGATGAGTGTTGTAAGATGTAAGAGTTGTAAGAGTGCCCCTCACTTCACACAGGTGTGATTTTTATATTTAGCTATAGTGTAGATATTTGTCCTAAGACAAACATTAAATCCCATTGACAATGAATGGATAATTGATGTCATATCGGTATGTAGCAAATCGGTATTTTTGTTAAATTCCCATTGAGAATGAATGGAAAATGTTCATCATGTGTCTGAGGCTGCAAATGAATACATTTTTATAATGAATAAAAATAATGAATGAATGAATGAAGGAATGAATCCCAAACTTAATTTACACTAACACTATACAGTAGCTATAGATTCTGAGAACAAGGTAGTTGAGGTTAGTGTTTGTCTATCCTATGTACTATAAAGATAAAGATCAGGTTGTGGCTGGTTATGTCTGCATGTCTGTGGCAGTAGCGCAGATGCAACAGACAAATAAATATGGCACATCCAGCTGAAGGCTTGCGTTTTCCCCTGGGTGGGGTTGTTATAGATGTATAACTCCCTGCTCTTAAATGGCGTTCTTCTAATGTGCTGAGCATTGAGTAAGCCTGAACGCCAATAAATATAATATTCACACCTGGATTTACATTGTATAAATAAAATTGCTCTCAAGCTATTAATGTTCTCAATCTATTCATGAGATATCTGACCGAATTAGCATTTATGGCAAGTATGCACAGAATGTCTATGCGTTCATCCACGGGGGTATTTGGGACGCACGCACACACACATCAACAATCAGGGGTGGCAGTGGAACAGGAGGTACTGTAGAGTGGCCGCTTGGGAATAGGTTCCCGGGTTTGATCCCGGGCTCCCCCAGTGTTACTGTCGAAGTGTCGTTGAGCAAGACACTGAACCTCTAACTGCGATGAGCAGGTGCCTTGCATGGTTTCCTGCACCATCGGTGTGTGAAAGTACAGTACTGTATGTTCGAATGGGTGAATGTAATGCACAATGTGTATGGATTAGCTACAGATGATAAGGAGCGACTGCTGATTGGTCCTGTCACTCTTGTCAGTCTATCTACCAATTTTGAGGACAGAGATGTGAATTCAGTGCTTCACTTTTACTTTCCAAATGGTATGGAGTATAGGGACTGGAGGGACAATACGATGGTACTTTGACTTCTACCACCTCTAGTACAATGTGTTTCGGTAATGTACTGTAATTTCATTCTGCCAGCAGCTTTAATGAATAACCTAGCTAAAGCTAGTCCCGTTTTAATTGGTGTGCAGTATATTGTATATTTATAGACTGTAAAGTTTATCCAAAGCAATGTACAAAGTGCGTTAACCTGAGACACGCACACATGCACACGCACACACACACATGTACACAAACGCACGCATGCACGCACGCACGCACGCACGCACGCACACCAGAGGCAACCATGCACAACACACAAGGAACCGACATGCTCGTCGGGAACAGTTAGTTAGTGCTCAAGGACACTTGACTTCGACACAATGCCAAGAGGAACTAAGTTATTGAACCGGGACCTTGGGCCAGACAGCCTCTCTACCTCCCGAGACGCCTTGTATACTGCATTCTCAGCATGCTATGTGTTGTGTACACGGAGGTTGGAGTGTAGACATGGCTATGAGTGTGCAAGAGTGCTTCCATGCTGTCAAACTGCGCATTACACAGTGGAGTAAGGAAAAGTCACGACAAGATAAAGAGAGAATGCAAGGCAGGGAGTCAGCAGACAGGACAGATCGCAGAGGATGCACGGTGATACAAGATGACCCCAAGTGTGTTTAAACATAAAACATTGCAAGAAATAGGTAAAGTCAAGAAATAGGGAAAGAAATGTGCAGAAGAAATGTTTTTAGGCAACTGCCATTTTAATATTTACAGAAATTATTCTAAAACCATATTAGTACAAAGTAAACTCCCTGTTTCATAACTGCAGGGTCCTCTGAAACTATTGCAGACAAACACTGAAGTGTAGTTACTTGGTTTTCAAACAGCAAATGGCAATGTGTACTGTATGTGTGTATGTATGCGTACATGCGTGCGTGATATGAAATGTGAGCTTACTTAGCTTACCATAACCACAGTGCGTGTGTGTGCGCGTGCGTGCGTGCGTGCATCTTTCCAGCTGACGGTCGTTAATGCATCAAGGAAGACAATTATGATTCCGCAACTTTCAAATACTGTAGGTATTCTACATCTATTCTAAGATTAATGAAAAAAAAAAGCTTTCCCCTTGGGGAAAACTAATTGGGGAACCCTGCCATACACATACTGCATGCATCAAAACACAGTGAAGGGAAGATCAACGCACTTTAACAAAATAAAGATGTATAACACTTTTCCAGTGGGCAGCGTTAAAAATGCATTCAACTACATACTGTAATATATAGGCTACTGTAGATTTTACAAATATGTTATGTTCACCTCTGTGGCTCTTTTTATCACTCTTAGTCCATCTCCCTGAAGAAAGACCAATCATTTTGCAGTCGGCCTTAACCTTGACATAGTTGTCAGACTCATGCCATGCTACATCTTTCACAGTTGTGTGGCCACAGGGAGCAGCTAATGCATGCCAGCAGTGTCCTTTTAAAAGGAATTCACTGTAAGACTAATACACTATCAGCGCTGCCACATAGATATGACCACTGCCACATAGATACGCACAGACACTCAAAAACAAAGTATTCACAAACATATTCACAAATATTCACAAATACAGATGCATAACAGGTTTTTTTGTCATTGTGTCCGAGTATATACACATGACCCTTCATTGAAATACACACAAACTGTACGGATGCACTATGCACTAATGAACAAAGACAAGCACATGCACACATTGACACATCACACACGCGCGCACACGCACAAAGAGGAAGTGCACTCCCGATCACATATCACCGTGTCATTCGGCAGGCCAAAATCATGTTTCCCATTACGGTTATTATTTGACTCAGCTTTGCTTATCGCCATGCAGCCTCCATTTACATCGGCTCATATATCTGCTCAGAGAGTCACTGAGCTGTGCCATGGTGTGCACTTAAAACCACACCGGGGAGGGGCACAAATCCTTCCTGCTTCCAGCTATGCTGACAAATCAGGACCTTTGGTCTCCAGTGGTACTTATACTTGTACTTATACTATGCCATTAATATACCTTAGAGCTGTTGAGTGGAAATAATGCGAGGTCCGAAACTGGAGGTCTGAAACGTGGGGTCGGTCATGTGATCAGTAGCCTCGGAAACCCAGACGTTTTATTTCCTGGAATGTGATCAGTAACATCACGAAGTACATCTCAGTGACATCACAAAGATGTACTTTATAATGTTACTGATCACATGAACCCACGTTTCAGACCTTGCGTTATTTTATTATTTCCTGTAAGGTATATTAATGACATAGTAAAATGTTGAAAATGAGTGGTATTCCCCTTTACTTAAGCAAAACGTAGAAATACCGCAATATAGTAATACTCTTCTAGTAGACAGAAGGCCTCCATTCCTTATTTTACTTGAGTAAATGTACAAAACATTATTGTTTAAATCTACCCATCTATTATTTAACTGAAATAACCAGTCAGATAATTGTAGTGGATCAAAATTGTACTTAAGTACATTACTTGAGTACGGTAGGTACTTTCCACCACTGCTGGTCTTATTCGTCCCAGCCACTGCGCATCCCTCTTCCAGAATATAGTCCCCTCACAGTTGCTTGGCATTTTTCCAATATCCCTCTACTGTCAACACAGTGAATTTAGCCTAGGAATGTATTTTTCTAAGATATTTGTGCTTTGTGGCCAACTTAGTTTAGTTTTCTTTCCTTACAGCGCTCTCAAGGTTCAGCCACAGGTGAGCTGGCAGGGGTCTCCTTTTGTTTTGACTTGACACAGGTTGCTCCAGGGCAAATTTAATTGAATTCCACCGTGAGGATAGGATGATATTTAAAGTTTCTGTCTTCTCTATTTTTACTGTATTATGTGTTGTTCCCCTCCGCTTCTCTTGCCTTACTCACAGTGTGCAGTGAGCAAGTGGGACATCTCTGCAAAAATAAATACCCACATCCGTCTCCATTGCCTCTCACCTTTGCTGCGTCTGCGCCCCCTGTGCTGCTCTGTGTAGAACTTCATTTGGTTGTCATCATCAGGCTCTGACCCTGAATCGCCTTGTCGGCCGAAAACACCCCCGGACACTGCCACAGAGAGAAAAGAAGACGACGACGAAAAAAAGAGTGAGTAACAAATTATGTGTGAATACAAAAGAGTATGTTGGTGTTACAGTACAAATCCTTAAAGTAATGAGTCCTTAGAAGCAGTGATATAAAGAGATGAAGAACTTATGCAGGGGGGAGAAACTATTTTATTTCACAAGGATCTGTGAAAATGGAAGAAGAAATGGCCCGACCATCTTCTTGGTTCATAAATAAACCCAAGATATCCTGTAGCCAGCTTGCCAACGTCAGTCGGATCCAGTCCAGTAGTCAAAGTAATCCATTCCAAGTATCCCAGTCCAGCTCAATTCAGGTCACTTCAGCCTAAAACAACACAGGCTTGACAGGTCTAGTCCAGTAGTCCGTCCCAGTTCAGTTCCATTCAACTTGGTTCAGTCCAGTTACCATAAAAATCCCACCCGAAAACGTATAATGTACACTGTACGAAAACAGACAGACAGGACCTGCAATGTGAGATAGGACAAACTGGATAGGACAAGTCAGGCCAGGCCAGGCCAGGCCAGAAACAGGACAAACGTTCTGGACTTGCTGGAGGCAGAAAGGACTAAAGTAATGGCCTGGCTGGGACGGGACAGCGCAGAGCCAGGACGAAGGTTCTGGCCTTGCTGGAGGCAGGGCAGAAGTAATGGACTGATTAGGGCAGGACAGGACAAAGGTATTGGTCTGGTTGGAGGCATATCAGAGAGTGACGAAGCAGGACTGTAGAAACAAAGAAAGTACAGAGGAACAGACTGAGGATACAAGAAACAGGGGCAGAAAGGAGGGCCTAATTTGCATTGTGAGGACACAAACAAATGGACCAACAGACACTCAATGGGACAGGCGCACACGCATGCACGCACACACACACACGCACGCACACACACACACACAAAGCAAGAGGAAAGTACAAGTCTGCCCTGGGATTATTGCAATATATACCATATACAACAATACAAAAAATTGTGAATTATCCTTTAATTTAATTTATATCAGTGTGTTTTTTCTTCTTTTGCAACACAGAATAGAGGCTATTTTGCATGAATATGAATGCAGGTCTGCCTTGAGATTTGACTTGACTTTGCCCTTTGGTGTGCCTTGGGCACAAAATGTTTGAAAACCACTGCTGTAGACAGAAAGGCAGACGGAGAGACACACAGTAAACAATAATTTATTAATCTAAAGCTCAAAAGGTTTACTTTGACCTCGCTTTGTCCTTGTTTTACTCAGAACCTTTAAATATGGCACTGTAGGGATGAAACACTTCCGTTTGGCAAAAGTGCTAGGAAATATTTAACCAGGGCTTTAACCAGGCAGTATGAATGTAACATTTCCCATGGAAATGAATTCAGTCATTATGTGTGGAGGGCAAATTCATCCTAGCCTGGTATCTCTTGTGGCAACATCATTGTAAGCCTTTACAAAAAATAGTCAGCAAAGGAGTGCTGTAAGTCAAAATATTGAAACTGTCAAGAGAACTGTCAAGAGAAACGATGAAAAGCCTGAAATATGACAACTATCCACAGTGTAAGTCATATGGCTAGAAAACCCTATGATTTTTGCACTGTCCAATATTCAAGAGAACCCAAAAGCCTGAAATATGACAACACAGTGGAAGCAATATGGCTTGAACATGTTGCACGCCCGTCCAAGTAAAATTGTGGAACGTAATGATTTATATTCAACAAACATCATCAGCCTTTTTGTATTCATGCAGTGGCATCTCATCTAAACAGCCACCATATTAACCTCTATACTAATATGCCAAATCATTCAGCAGAGCATTCATTAGGTAAGCGCTGTTTTGTGCCACACCAGTGCCCATGTTTCTTTGACCGGCTCAATTTGATTTTATTCAGTAGCTGTTGACCTTACACCGAGACACAGTATATAAACACATTCCTTTGTGTCACACAGCCCATTTTAGCAGTGCCATCAGCTCTACATTTGTATTAATACATTATGTGACTGCTTATATGTAAGGACAAACGGACAATCGCTGCATGCATATGAATAAAAAAAGATTAGTACTGCTTTAATACCAGCATCCACACTTCAAGTAGAGTAGTACCACCAAATGAACAGCACCCACGCATGACATGTTAATGCGTGTAATGGAGAAGGGGCCAGGCACTGCTTAGTAACACTACTGGGATTGTTTTCCATTCTCATAAGCTCTCTATACCTCTCTGTAAACCAACATGAAAATACATTAGTGTGTTTACTACTAATGTGTGAGTATTTTTTTGTGTGAGTATCATACTGCCATTTGTATCTGCCATGCTTTCAGGAGCAGCTATTTGCGTCAATGATGAAGCACTCAGTACCTGGCCTGTATACCCGTTCGCAATTTGGTGTTGGGGGAATTCTCTCTCTCTCTCTCTCTCTCTCTGTCTGTGTGTGAGGTCTTGGAGAAGAAGGCAATGTACATCCTCTGTATAAAGGTGAGGCAGTCTGTGGAGGCCATGACAACTTTGAGGAGGTTTTTTGGCCCAGGCTCCTCCGCGAAAGGCTGTGGGTGGTGGTATAAGCTAGCGGTTGCTGAGCGATAAGCTGCCGGCTGACCTCCAGTGGAGGATAGTACATGAGGTGATAGAGGATAGTACATGAGGTGATAGAGGATAGTACATGAGGTGATAGAGGATAGTACATGAGGTGATAGCCACGGACAGACACAAGGCACACATTGATCCTGACCATGTGGAGGGTTGTCTCTTCTGTTCCCAGACAAAACTTTTTTTTATTTTATTCATTTGTTCAGCGTCTCGGGTTGGTGTACTCCAGGACCAGGATATGTATGCACTTCATTTAGCGGAGAAGTTCTCTATCCGGGGCGAAATACCCGGAAATGATCACACCCTTTTTTAAATGGCCGCTACTTCAAACAAGGCTCTATCTTCGAAACTGTGCGACAGATTTCCTGAGGTGCTCAAAATGTTCAGAATGCTCATGTTTGAATACTCATTAGACCATATGCACACGGCGGTCATCTTTCCACAAGCAGACAAAATACCGTCTAATTGTATTAAATTGCGTCAAACTCACCAACATTGCAGGCTTGCAGCTGTACGAAAAGCTTGAATGATCCTCTTTCTATCTGCAAAGTGTTTGTTTCATAAAAATCCACCGTAGGCATGTTATGAGCTAGTACTTTATGTCAAGAAATTCCTTGCAGGTGATTGTTTTCCAAGTGTTGGAGTTTGGAAGCGCTCACTTTCAGTGAAGCAACATCCTGCTGCCTCCTACATTATGTGCAAATTCAAAACAGGTGGTACGCAGGTCCGTTGAGTGATTATCCAACGAGTCCTTCCAACATAGATTTTTATTAAACAAACACTTTGCAGATAGAAGCCGAATTAAAGCTTTTCGTACAGCTGCAATGTTGGTGAGTTTGGTGAGCCCCGGATAGAGAATTTCTCACAGTTCCTAAGTGGTTCGCAGGGGTCATATTAGCCAAGAACAGTGGAGATATTCTCCGCTAAATGAAGTACATACATATCTTAGCCAGGTCCTAGAGTAGTGAGGGTGTTTGACTTGCTGAGGGGGCAGGTTTATGGTGTTGGGGGAGATCTTTTCTTCTCAGCTTTTCAAGTACACAATACCCAGTGGCAAAAAAGGGTGTTGTTCACTGATAAATGTCATATCTGCAACTGCAAAACTGGCCATTGGACTCAGGAGGTGGGCTGTGTGGACACTGTGCTCATACTGACTGGACTGTTAAAGGCACGGCTCGGGGCAGAACATTCCTACGTAATGGTGGACAATCTTGAGGATTTCTGTGTAAAGTGTCCATTGTGCACAGGGGGTGATGATGAAAAACTGCTCTTCTCTTTCTGGCTCTCGAGGCTGGGTGTGTTTCTGTGTTTTTATCCTTTTTCTTTGGTTTGCAGATAAGTTAGTCATGTAGTTGAGGTCATGTAATGGTCTGTATTACCCGGCAGTACATCTCTCTGAATATAATGCCAGGACCACAGGCACATTATTTTAGGGAGGGGGAGAGAGAGAGAGAGAGAGAGAGAGAGAGAAGCTTCACCCAACTCCGTGGCTTGGGTTTGATTATGTTTGTGCAAAACAAAATTACCATAATGTGAAAGTAGTTGATTGAGGCCCTTAGATGTTCGAATCTGTGAAATCCCTGGCTTGCAGTCCACTATTTGAACTCGGCTTTAGTTTGGAGATTGTTTGCCTGATGTCGTACGTGCGTGCGTGCGTGCGAGCGATCGTGCACGCTAGCCAGACACTTCAAGGTATGATACGAAGCGTTTGCACTTCTTGGCAGCGTACTAAGCAGGGAGGACAGCTGACAGAGCGGACATCAGCTGCTTGATGAAATGCAGTGGTTGAAGGCAGCAGGCTGGTCATGGGTGATGCGCACGCACTCACGCACGCACAATGGATCTCGTATTTTTTTTTATTGATAACGAGCACCTTATCGATCAGGCTTATCGAGCTGGGTTCTTATCGAGCCCACTATCGAGCATTTTCTATTATTTTGTGGAAACACAAGATACCGTCGCTCCGTCACTCGACTTTGACATACTAGATCTGCTTATATGGAGCCTGCCAGCAACTCTACATCTGACCTCACTGACACCAGATTAATAATTAACTCCTGCTTCTCAACTGCTGAATTAAGAAGTTCTGTTGTTTCAGCGTGATTTACCCTCAGGGCGTCTTACTGGTTATATCAAATAAATAAATGGGTATACTGTCAGAAATACAGTATGACCTGCTTTGTGTGTTGTGTGTGTGTGCGCGTGCGTGTCCACGCACCACTTCTCTGGGCATGTTCTAACATGATGCATAAATTCATAACCAATTTTACAGCACATTGCCTTTGCTCCACTCCAAATAGAGGCAGACTACCAAGCATGTGCACCAGACCAAAAGAACAACTCAAAACTTTGTGTGCACTTTTCTCTCGCTACAACTTTTAAGTATGAGTCAAATCTTTATGGGCCAGACAAATCTCTCACAAGTTATGCGTTGTAATATTCATGAAGTCAATATACGGGGGCATTTCATCAAGGATCGCTTGGCATTTGCCAAGAAATGGTGACTCCAGTCTATAGGGAAGGGGGAAGGAAAGAACACTCATTCCAAACCATTTATAGAGAATGTGAGTTTCGGTGCAAAAAGGGATTTTTCTCACTAATAATGGTTTGTTATTTTTAATTTTCTCCCCAATTTAGTCGATGCCAATTCCCCCATGTGTACTGTGGACACTGTTGCTGCCAAGTCCCTCACTGTTGGCCCGGGGAGAAAATAGACGACCACATTGTTAATGTCTGTCAGACACCTCGTATCTCCATATTTCATGATTTTACGTTTTCTCACAAATTAATGACCACTATTGTCGTATGACAATTGACAATTGACAAAAGCTTTTGGGAGAAAAAAAACGAATTTATGTGTACTGTATACATTTATCACTGGTAAGCGGATTTATGAACTGTCTATAGCCCTCCTCTGAGACACAGACCGAGTAGACAAGAATTGTACCATATTATAATGAGAAATAGTGAGGACCAATTACATGAAGAACTGGGTGAGGTCGTCCTTTAAGTTATTTGCGTTAAGGGGTGCAGGGGGGAAAGAGTGAGTTAATGTGTCCATATTTCATATTCACTCACAGTGGCTGTTTGGGTACAGGCTTTAGTTCCGACATACTATTGATCCGAAACCTCAAACCCCTAAACTAACCATAACCGCAAGCACGGAGCAGCGCATGTCGGAGCAGCGCATTTTCGCATCGCATCGCATGTTTCCGCGCATCGGACCTCTGGTGTGTCGGATCTGCGCGTGCACACCGGCTGTTTTACTCTATACATAATTACTCTCCTGAGGGCAAAATGACAGATGTGAGAATATGATCAGTGGATCACTAGACAAGCAACATCTTTGGGAAGTCAGTGACTCAGCGTTGGGTACCTTTGCTCCCACAGACAATATTGTATGACTTCCACCGTGCCTGTGTCATAGCTTAGGAGGCAGCCAATTGGCTGGTGGCATTTAGGCGGCTCCCATTGGCTTAGGCGGTGTTTAGTGGCATGGAGGGACTCCCATTGATGACTAGGTCGCTTACATTTCATGAGCTTTCATTAGTCAGGTTTCACCTGACAAAACGACGTAAAAAAATGATCTCTGCACCGAGGGCCAAAGGATCAAAAGACGTCAAAAGACGAAAGGCCAAATTGTATTCAAGCAAATACTTAAAATAAAGTAATTTGCAATGACTTTACTTTGACTTTTCATAATAGTTGAAGGAGATATGCATATTATACGCGGTCCACCTACTCACTTCTTTTAGTCATTATGGCAATTAATTAATTCCCCACACATGTCTGTATAGTCTTGCCACGGCTGGTCGTACTGGTTCATCTGCCAGTGAGGAGACCCCAGTGGTGCTTCCTCACCATTCAACACCGTCCGTAGTAGTCGCCACCTGACCTCCTGCCTGTGAACATGGCAATTTTGTAAAGCCAGATTCACAGCGGATTGGTCAAACCCCCAGTCTCCACGATGGTGGACAGGAATGGGCAGAGGGCCTTTTATCAACACTCTTTGTTTAATACAAAATGTGAGTATGATGTACAAATCAGAAAAATGCTGCATGTTGTTAAATAAGGACCCCGGGCTAGAGACAAACAAAATGGCACATTTTTGACATCCAGAAAAGCTTATACTGTAGATAGGATTAGTTTACATGGAATTTCTTTCCCAGTGGCATTTCACAGTATAGAGCCACACTACATGTCGCAGGGATGCATGTTTTCATGCTTTAATGGCAAGGTTGAACAAGAGGAGCATCCTCTTTCTTTACCTTGCTCTCTCCCATCACACACACACATACACACACACACACACACACACACACACACACACACACACACACACACACACACACACACACACACACACACACACACACACACACACACACACACACACACACACACACACACACACAGGGGACATGTTCCAGTTTGATTTGCAAATTGAGCTCCAGAGGCTTTGAAACGACAGGAAAAACACCACTAGCGGCCAACAGATCAAACGAGGAAGAAAGTAAGGGAAGGGGGTGGGGTGGTGGGGCGGGGGGGGGGGGGGTCTGAGAAAGAGCTGAGATATATAATAATGTATGTGAAGTGACGCGCTATATGCTTGTATGTCTTCTATTTTTGAATGGGCAAGACAAAGTATCAAATATGGTTGAAATGATTGTGATGCTAGATGAACAAATCCCCCCCCCCCCCCCCCCCCCCCCAAGGACCCCACTATATGAGAAGAGAACCAATGGTGTGTAGTGTCTCTATGGGGGATAGCCATGGGAGATGTACATCCTTTGGTGTCATTTTGAGTGTTGGACATTAGGCTACATCAACATTACAAATGTGACGGAAGTCAAAAGATTTGACCACTTATGCCTATCATGACTATGAGTGTGAAGTAATTCAGTATAGCACATACACACAAACACACACACACAATTCACTCCCGGTGTCACGGCACCATCATTTACAAACTCCTCTACAAACTCCCCCAACACATCGCAGCGTCGACGAGACACATTGTGGAACTTGTAGATTGGCTATTTTCAGTGCATGGCACGAAGCACAACCAAAGTAGGAATCAGGCTTTAGAGGCCAAACGGAAGGCGTTTGAAGTAGAAGTCAATTCCACCCACCTTCTCCATCTGCCTATAATTATCCATCCCTTTTTACCCTGAGTCGTTCCCACAGTGTCTCCGTTTCTGTCTCTCTCACTTTTCCTCCTTCCACTCTGAAGGGCAGCCAGTGTCCAAAACCAAGCCTCCATAAAAGCATCAACTCCCAAAGCACTATGGCTAAACTCCACCGTGTCAGCAGTAAAGTTTTTCATTACCGGCGCCTGCCTATCTCACTCTCTCAGTCCTCACCATCCTGTAGGGAGTGTCTAACACATCCTTCTCTCACACCTTCTTTTGATATCGCCTCCCCTCCGTCTGTTTTCTCGCTAAAACACTGCATGCACTTCACAATAACTACAGAAGCGATACATATCCAAATTTAAAAGGAAGCAACTCCAGCTACATAATTTAAGATGAAATTATTTAAATATTCTAATTACAGTCGACTTTCTTTCAATCAACACCTTTAAATCTGGGGCTGGAGATGACTTGTTTTCCACCTGTGTATGATGCATCGATAATGACATCTAAAGAGTGATGGAAACGGTGACGCCCGTTACCTTCCACCTCAAGGCATGGTTGTGTTTTTGTGCAGAAATACATACACCCACCAACATAAATTCAAGTTCAACCTCTCATCTCATTTAGGGTCTCAGTGAATCAATATGCAAAGAGATGTATGCCAAAGAAGCCGCATAAAAGGTTGTATTTTCTGTACTTCTACTGAGATTTTGTTCAAGTATACACGTACAAATATTTGTATAGCACAGTTCAACAAAGCAATTCAAAGTGCTTTACATAATATTAAGACTAACAGTCTTACATTAAAATAAAACTAAAACTAAGAGATGGTACATAAGTGTATACTGCAATACAATGCAAAATACCTTTATAGCAGATATTGTATTGTTTACTGTTTAAATTGGCATTTCTCCAAGAATGCTACAGTGCTGCTTAGCAAAGAGGATGAAAGCTGAGGATGAGGTGTATAGCAAAGCATTGAATGTGAGAGAGCAAAGAAAGGTGAGAAAGAGAGGGTGAACGAAAAGGATGTATGAGTGAGAAAGGAGAGGGAGAAAGACAAATGTGACAAAATATATATTGTCGCTGGCATGCATAAAACTTGTATCTCCATATTTTCTCCATCTTTTTATGTTATTTCAGAAATTAATGGTCTATTTTATACGTTGTCGTATGACAGCGTCGGACTTGCACCACAGTCACAACAATTGCCAATCTACAAGCTCACAACGAGTCGTGATGGGACACATTGATCGAGACTAAATAATGACTATATTTTTAACAGTTTTGGACATGGTTTTCACCCGACGGTGACAATCACATACGGGTTTATAAACTGAAGCAAGGCGGACAGAATAAAAAGGCTGGTGGTGGATGGCACACTGAAAGAGATGGCACATGTAGATGAGTTAGACACAGATGGTCAGGGTGAGAGATAGTCAGAAGGTGAGGGAGACTGTTTTCCAATCTCGCCTGTAATGAGAATGCTTTAGGGCTATATGGGAAAGCAGGGAAGCGAGGCAGAGATGAGTTCATTCTGAGCAATAAAAAGGAATCATTTGCTGCGGTGGGGGGGAGGAGATATCACGCTACGGTTGAATCAGGGTACACTTCACTGCAACACACCTAGATACACACACCATCAGCAGCAAGCCTATGAACCTCATCTCCACTGAGACATCATACAGAGCAAGAGAAAGAGAGTAATTTGTTTCATGATATAGACTGTATCTATATGTGACTGTTAATGAGGGAGGGGGTATTCTTTTTTCTGCAAGCCATAGACAGTTGAACGTTAGTGGAGTTTAAAGTGATTCACTTCAGAATGACTTCAAACTAATGGAAGAATATACCAGTATTTCAAATGCTTATCCAGACCAAACGGAGCGGAGGAAAAGGTACTGCAGAACCCTTACGTTGCCGATCTTTTCATTGAAACGTGCCCTATGGTTTACATGAACCCTGCAGCGTCCCTTGTTTTCAGCAAAGAGATACGGTGTAGGGGGGAAAAAGGAGGGGGCCAAAGTATACGCAGATACAGTATAAGCACATGCCAAAGTATACGCGGATACAGTATAAGCACATGCCAATGTATACGGGGTTACAGTATAAGCACATGCCAGAGGACAACAATGTAATACATGTACAGCTGTGCATGCATCTGCGGGTATGGGTGTATGGATGACAGTGAACTTGATGTTATTCATGCATCTGAAATTGGCCCTCTACATGATATCTGCAGTGAGTGAGTGAGTGAATGCATGCTTATGCAGTGGCTAGGGGGGTGAATCTTTTGGTAACCCACGATTCCATTTGATTAGGATTCTTGGGTCACACAAAATGTACCAAATTGATCCTGATCTGTACATACATTTACTGTGTTTGTTTTATTTTGCACTTGCTTTGGAAATGTATGTCGGTGCCAAAATGTGTGTGTGTGTGTGTGTGTGTGTGTGTATGTGTGTGTGTGTGTGTGTGTGTGTGTGTGTGTGCGTGTGCATGCATGAGAGGGAGAGAGACACACATAACCCCTAACTTCCGTAAGTGCTGTACTAATAGCACTCACTGTTCCTAATCATTGGGATGGGTAAAAGCAGAGTACCAAGTGGGAACCAAATTAGACATAGATATATTGTGTATAAGTGTGTCCAAACACATTCAATTAGGACAGAGTCTGTCTGAATTTCTTTCCGCTCCATTTTAACAGCCAGAGACTGACATAGGCCACTAGTGGCAACACTGTGTTTTCCCACTAGTTGCAAGCTGGGAAGGCAAGGAGAAACATTATCTGCTGAATGTTCTATATAAGGAACGGCCAGGAGCAGGGATCATATTTTCCCGTCTGTCTGTCTGTACGTATGTCTGCGAGCAGCGAATCTCTAGCACTGCTGTAATGATCGGCATGAAACTTTGCATACCAGTAAGCCAAGGAAGAACCGGCATCCAAAATATATGGATGATCGACAATCATCAGTTTCCCTGATTGGTCAGTCCAACATATCAGCCCTGTAGACTGGCCAAGCTTTGCATGACCGTTATGCCACTGTACCATTAAAAGTGGTAGCAACTCTCCTTTTTACAAAGCAGGATTTCGCCGTTATGATTTAACTGCTTCTGTGTGCTACTTCCTGCGTGAAATGTTTTGCTGGACGGTGCATCTCACAAAAGGACAAGAGATATTCAACCATGCTGCTGTGGCAGTGGGGCGCAGGGTGTACTCCTTCGGGGGGTGCTGTGTGTACAACACAGATCAGATTGGTGTGCACATCTTTAACACAGTGTCTTTACGTTGGATACATTTTACCCCTGTGACGAGAAGAAAGTTTCCCTGAGGTTCCCTGCACTCGATGGGGCCACACAGTTGTGCTCATCAAAAACTGCATCTACATCTGGGGTGGGATTCATCTAGACACAAGTACTTACTGCAACGTGCTTTATGCATTTGATGTCGACACCCACAGGTGGTTCAAGCCGGAGGTTTCTGGAACTGTCCCAGAGGCGAGTGATGACCACTCTGCTTGTGTCTTGGGGGAGGTCATGTATACATTCGGGGGATACAACCGGGTGACTACGTACCGATGTACTAATGACATCCACAAGTTGGACACCACCGCAATGGCCTGGTCTTTAATTAATACCAGGGGTACCCCGGCGCCTGTTTCAGTATGTCACTCTGCCACCGTCATCGGGACAAAGATCTTTGTATTTGGGGGCCAAGGAGACCGACTAGAGGACTACTACAACAAGATCACAGTGTTTGACACAGAGACAAACATCTGGCTGAGCACACCTTCTGCAAAGCTTCTTCCAGAAGAACACAGAGGTCATTCAGCATTTGCCTACAATGGAGAGCTGTACATATTTGGTGGTGAGAAACTGAACCGGTGTTTCAGTGATGTCTGGAAATTCAATCCAGAGACCTTTTCCTGGAAGAAGGTTCTGCCCATGGGGAAAGGCCCATGTTCATGGATGTACAGGATGTGCTGTTGCATAGTTGGAGATCGTATCATCCTCTTTGGAGGACACAGATACATATATATACCTGATAATGACCTGTACATCTTAGACTTAAGTCCTAGTCTGAAGACATTATGCAATTTGGCTGTTATTCAGTACGGTCTGGATCATTCAGGGCTCCCACATGATGTCAGGTGGGAACTGGCAGCCATGACTACCAACTGCATGACTGCAACCGAAATAAAATAAAGTGAATGTGCTGCCAGACAGCACAGACCTCAAGAACTATAGGCCGGTATCACTCCCTTTCTTTCTTTCCAAGACGCGTGGGTGTGTTGTGTCTAACCAGCTACGTCTCCATCTCACAGAATAACATGTTGGATCCCAACCAGTCAGGTTTCAAACCAGCCCACTCCACTGAAACAAGCTCAAGGCCCTCCTCCAACTCACAGAAGCCCCCCTATGCTGCCATGGCCACTTCCTACTGCAGTACTGTTTTTTAGACAATCAGCAGCATTCTCTGACCTGATGGCTCTCAAGTGGTTCTTCTTCCCCCTGACTGGTCGGACCTAGCATGTTTCTTGGAAAGGTCCTCATCCTGAGAAACTGTTCTCATGTTGTTCTTTTGTTAATTAATTTAAGTTTTGAGGGGCGCTAGCTCTTATGTCCAGCTTTTGGTGTATGTGCACAAACGTCCTACACAAACATTAAATTCCCATTGACAATCAATGGACAATAATACTGTATCAGTGTCTATCTTACGTCATGATGATAAGAGCACCCCTCACTTCACACGGGTGTGATTTTTCTTGACCACAAATGGTATGAATGTAATTTAGATAGCATGTTGTTTAGACCAATGTTAGATTCTTTGTTGACCTGTTATCATTGAGGCAATATGTTGAGTTGTGAGTTCAATGATGCTTACTTTGCTAATTCAGATTTTACAAAAGAAATATACAACAAACAAAAAAGAGGTTTTCCACCAATGGCAAGGCTGCTGAATTTGTGGCAGTGTATTCAGACCAATCTGCATTCTGCTATGGCTAAAGTTAAGGAACCAGCTACCAGGCCTTAACTCATTTATCGCCAATCACGCCTTCTGGTCCGAACGCCCACATCGCCAGTATCGCCTTTTGACGCAGTTTTTATTTTATTTCAATTGATTACGGTTCACAACTGTGTCCTGTATGCGCCCTGTATAACACTCTGGTAGCGGTGCGATGAAAAACAAACAGGGAAAGAACTGAAATAAATTCTACTTTTATGGGGACGCAGTTTTTAGAATCGTAATATCTCGGATTCTTCTTTTTGGCTCGACAAGTTTGATTTGCGGCTCATTTCTCTAAACGTTATGATCCCCCTCAGAAAGTATGTTTGGGGTGTTTTTTCGTGCAGAAGGTAATGTCATTGTATAGAGACATACCTTTGACGGAGACAGAGAGTGCACAGACATGATGAAATTATTTTACAATATGGCTCTGCGTTACGTGAGATGAACACAGTATAATATACTGTGTTCATCTCACGTAACGCAGAGCCATATTGTAAAATGTAATTGTAATATTATTACCCAAGTAATGCAGACCAAGATATGCTACATACAGTCCACTACATACAGTGGGCACATACATACCATTGTATCCAAGTGTCTGGCTTTCACGCATGCACACTCGTGCAGTGCACAACCACAGCGCGCATGTATATTTTTGTGAATTTTTGAGGCCTGCCACACAATCATGCATATTGGTGAAACACTGCATACAGTATGTGAATGAAAGTTTACTCATAAAAGATAAACTGACAGTAGATAAGGCCATTCAGAATGCCAACCGTGTTGGCCAGAAACGTTTCAACAATGCAATCCCATATGGGATGGGCCAAAGTGGCATGACACGAAAATAAATATGTCATTCATTCATAAAATCACATCTGTGTGAAGTGAAGGGCGCATCACTTCTTTAAACAAACATTTAAAGTCCATAGACTTGATTTCTGAAAGCCAGACATTTAACGGTATAGCGGCCCTCAAAAAAGCGTGAAAAACACTTGGCTCCCGACTCTGAACTGTATTGAGTGAACTGTACTGAATTGAATCGGAAAATCCTCAAATGATCTGCTACAAACAAAATACTGTTTTTTATTTGATTTTATTAACGAAAAAAAACACAAAAAGTAAAAAAAATAAAAGGAGATAGGAGGTTTCTGGGCTAATTGAAAGCCTGAGCTATACTGGGCTACACAAGTGCAATACTCAGGTCAAAAACATGAGGTGAGAGAAGTGGTTATTCCCGAGCTGGCACTACTATTTCTGAAAGATACTGCAGCCATTGAGCGGAAACTACTTTACAATCAGGTACATCCCCATAATATGCTGTCCTTTGAGATGATAGCAGACACTGGATCTTCAGTTTCATTGCTGCCTTCTCATGTTTATCAGAGCTCATTCAGTGACATGCTCCTGTAGCGCACAGAGATTCCTCTGGTAATGGTAAAGTACTCATCACAGAGAATTCCAGTACCATGCCGGCTGTATACAAATGAATGGATGTTATGCTCCAGCCTCTTTTTACATTGGTTCACTGCTGCTGTTGTTGGACATACTGTATTTGAGACACATAAAATATTCTTTGTGGGAAACAAAGTGCCTAGACCAGGGGCAGACCAGGGGCTCTTCGCGGCATGTCCTTCTTCCCCACAAGCCCATAGGACCGGGGAGGGGGTTTTGAAACAAAAGTTGGCCAACTTGAACGAGCAAAACAGGCTTGACCAATGGGCTTGCGTGCATGGAGGTAGTTTGTGATGTACTGTAAAAGCATAAATAATGCACATGTTTATGGGCCAATGATGTCATCAAAGATCAAACCCATTAATTGGTACTCTATTGGTATTGTATTCAACTTTCATTCAAATTAGTGGGTGGGATCTTCTATGCCTCCAGATATAAGAGTGCCACCAATAAGTGCATTATCCATAAAAAACAGAGACTCAGGATGCACTGGTACGGTCTGCAATTGCCAACTGTATGTCCTGTCAGCAGAATGACAAGACTTCAAGAACGGCCCATGCACTGATGACATCAGTCCCTTTGCCTGAAGGACCTAAGCCAAAGCTTGCACTATAAATTGCCAGCCCATTGGAGACGAGCCCTGCTGACGGAACTATTTCCATGGCAGACTAGTATTCATCTTTCTCTCTATTCAGCTTCATGAGGTCTGTGTTTAAAAAAAGGAAACCCCAGCTAACGTCCTCTTTCGTGGAAAACGAGATATAGACACGGAATGGCTATATGCGAAGCACCAGCCAGTTTCCGTTTAACCCATTCTGACCTGAGATCAGATTCATACGAGGTTTCCACTGGACACACACTGGTCTGATTAACCCATTCTGACCTGAGATCAGATTCTAAAAATGTCAGTCGTTCTTCGATTATTAAAAAAATAGCAGACCTACAAGCTCGTATCGCGCCACTCGGTGGCGCGATATGAGCTTGTAGATCTGCTATTTTTCAATAGCTAAAGCATAACATGATGCCGACACCAAAATGGGTGCCCGGTCAGAATGGGTTAAGTCCCATGTTAACCAATTAACCAATTGTGTAAATATTTTTTTTAATATGTCAATTATTATCAATACTTATCAGGAATTCAGGCACATACATAACCTGCATTTGAAGTGGAGAAATATACAGGGAGCAGGTTTCACATGTTGGGATGCTGTTGAAACAGTTGTTGGAACAACATACTCCAACACACAAACACGCTTCTATTTGCCCAGTGATTCACATTGCTTCTGCGTCCTGTAAGATAACCTGCCATCAGAAGGAAATGTGCGGTAAAGAACAGAGAGAGAGAGAGGGGGGAAAAAAACATGCAAGCTTGTTTGTGTTCAAAGACCCGGGCTTGTGTCTACCCATGCATAAATATCCATGTGTGCATCTCACTGACAGCAACACCACAGTCCCTACATGGCTCTGCCAATGCTAATCACATTAAGGAGCCCCAGTCAGCAGTCACACTGTTCAACATCAGTGGACTAAACATTTCTACTGACAGCCAAAGCAAACGGGCATCTCTGGTTATATTGAATGAAATTCACATGACACCTGTGAAACCACTAAGCTGGCTCAAACCTAATGAGCAATATGGCAGCTGTGCCAAGTTGCTCATTATCTTTGCTTGGTGTATTTATCTTTATCCTATTTCAGCAGACGTGCGACAGATGTTGAAATTCATTGGGTGTCAACCTTTTAACGTGCCGGACAAATAGCCCCACAAAGGCTGAAGAAGCTTAATCAGAAATTGATTAGCCACCAAATTGCAGGCAAATGTAATGAAAATGTGATGGGCCAAAGTTTTCTTTTGAAAAGACTGAATGTGCTCCAAAATGAATAAAATTTGTTGTGGTTTACCACAGGTTTTGAATGGAATAATAATAAATAAATAGAAATTGCACATTTCCACAGTGGCACAGTGACATAGCCCTAATGTAACCAATGCCAGCAGGCAGAAGCTACATGGCTGGAGAAGCACCTTCACTTTCTGACCCATGTCGTAGAAACACTTGTTTTCCCCGTGGATTCCACGGGTCCAGACGGCTGCAACGGGCAGCCACACTTTGCAATTTGTCAAATGTTTTGTTTACCGTCTACTTCCATAGACTGACTGACTTTGCATTTTGGCTGGCTTTTCTAATTACTTTATTATTTTGTGCCATTTACATTCCCCAGCTCAATTTGTGTTCACACAAGGCATTACACATCATCAACACATGCATCACACATACAATGATGGATGGAGGTGGAGGTGCAGTCCAATAAGCAGCAGTGGTAGCGCCCCTCTCTAGTTAATAAGTGCGACCGAAGGTGAACTATGAAACCTTGCGTTTTACGCCACACCACTCAACGTCACGTCACGTCACGTCACGTCACGTCACGTCACGTCACGTCACGTCACGCAATCTGTCACTCACAATCGTCACTCAATCTGTCACTCACAATCGTCACTCAAGTCACTCAAACTGTCACTAACAATCGTCACTCAATCTGTCACTAACAATCGTCACTCAATCTGTCACTCACAATCGTCACTCAATCTGTCACTAACAATCGTCACTCAATCTGTCACTAACAATCGTCACTCAATCTGTCACTCACAATCGTCACTCAAGTCACTCAAACTGTCACTAACAATCGTCACTCAATCTGTCACTAACAATCGTCACTCAATCTGTCACTCACAATCGTCACTCAAGTCACTCAAACTGTCACTCACAATCGTCACTCAATCTGTCACTCACAATCGTCACTCAATCTGTCACTCACAATCGTCACTCAATCTGTCACTCACAATCGTCACTCAATCTGTCACTCACAATCGTCACTCAATCTGTCACTCACAATCGTCACTCAATCTGTCACTCACAATCGTCACTCAATCTGTCACTCACAATCGTCACTCAATCTGTCACTCACAATCGTCACTCAATCTGTCACTCACAATCGTCACGCACAATATCGTGATCAATAAGACATCAGGGATGATAGTAAAATCACCATACGTGGGGAAAGCCCCCATATACGTATTGTGACATTATTATTAATCATATGTTAACTATTAAATCTTGCGTTTCTTTGTCTCTCAAAATCCCCATAGATATTTGTCACTCAAAATCCACATACATGGGGAAGGCCCCCATATATTGTGCCCAGGTCTTGTGACATCACTATGACATCATCATCCCTATACATGGGGAAAGCCCCCATATATTGTGCCTACTGTAGGTCTCGTGACATCACTATGACATCATCAGGGATATTAAGCCCATATACGGGAATGTCCCCAAATATGGTCACACATTGTGGTATCACGTCTAGTCACGTCTCCAAGACATGCTATGTATGGCCATGAACCCTGGCCATGGCCGGAGTTCTTAACAGGCCCAAAAATTAAGGCCCGGCCCTACCTGGGCCCTCATCAAACCCTGTACATTCAAGACACTGCCCCCGCTGCCACCCTTAGATCTCCATATATGGAGCTGACCTGTTCTGACATTCCATATGTTGATCTGAACTCATCACACCTTGTACACTCAAGACACGCTCCATATACTGTATGGCCAGTGCACGCGACCTTGCCCTTTAGGGTCACTGCAGAGCAAGGGGGGGAGAGAGAGAGAGAGAGAGAGAGAGAGAGAGAGAGAGAGAGAGAGAGAGAGAGCCACACAATCACCAAACAACACAATTGTGTCATGAGCAGCACTGACAAAATACATTCTTCTTCCGATGTCTGGCTGTGTGGGGACGATGACAACAACAGCGGACAGACATTGCGAACTAGTTCAGAGAGTAACCAAGCTATTATTATTGTATAAATGATACAAGCACCAAGCAGCTTTAACCCGTTTGCACAATAGGTAGTAGCTATAGGCTCTATAATGATAATATGTAATCCAGGTCTCAGCAAATGACCGTACTGCTAGTATCCCCTGCATGCGTGTCAACAACATGCACACAGGGCACACAGCCAGCTGGAACTGGCAAATAGAATCTCTTTTTTCAGTTGAAACTGCAGATAGAGGATGTCCTCAACAAGCATGTTCATGTGACCGTGAGATTAATTGAGAGAAAACTGTATTTATATGGGTAAAGCAAAGCTGTAGTTTGTAATGGTACTTACTTGGTTTACTGGATCGATATCAGTATCGGTTGATATGACAATGTAAATATGGATATTAAATATTGGACCTATCTTTAGTGCTAATGGTGAATGGACCGTTTTACTGCTAGAATGTAGGGTTGGCTGAGGCTCTCAATGCAAAGCTGAGAGGCAAATGCTAAAGGCAAGATGGGGTGGAATGAATAGGGCAGGCAATGCATTTAGCATGGTGACACATTCATTATTAAAACATTAAGACATCCTGCCTTTCAAAAGCTTTATTTCCACTAAAGAGTCCATGCAATTATGAACCGCTCCCTCCCCGCCAACTTGTTTTAAGCATGAATGAATTATAGTCCAGCCACTTTTAAAATGAGCAATTCTACTGATCTCAATAACTACCCTTTTTATTTAAAGTTTCTGGTTAAGACTGTGACTAATCCTATTTGATCAGGTCAAATGCAGAGCACATTTCCTCATGGGGATCGATGAAGTGAATAAATCCTCCTCCTCCGTTACAACGAACAAGGGGATTTCACTTGTCCCTGGAGCAACTTTATGAAATGACTATTTTGATCTCCACTTCAATGTGGTCCTCAAGCATGAACCTTCTTTACACTCGAGCCTTCTTAACCCATTCTGACCTGAGATCAGATTCATACGAGGTTTCCACTGGACACACGCTGGTCTGACGAACCCATTCTGACCTGAGATCAGATTCTAAAAATGTCAGTCGTTCTTCGATTTTTCAAAAATAGCAGACCTACAAGCTCGTATCGCGCCACTCGGTGGCGCGATATGAGCTTGTAGATCTGCTATTTTTCAATAGCTAAAGCATAACATGATGCTGACACCAAAATGGGTGCCCGTTCAGAATGGGTTAAAGGAGAGTTCCGGACAACCCATTTTCTTACCGTAATAATATGATGACCATAAGGAAGTAGGGAAAAATAATAATAAACTCCATGCTGAGTGTTCCTCAGCGTTTTACCCACACGGCAGGTCAAACGCTAAATCTCGTCTTAAGTCTCGCAAAAACATATTTATTTGTTGTTGATGTTGTGGGATATAACTCCACAGGATATTGTCGTTTCCTGCTTACGCTGCATATCATTATTATTATTATTTCAACACTAACAGTGGTTCATATTTAGCTGTCTCAGTGAAGACAGACAGGAGACAGGGTCAGAACGTGGCAAGGTTCCACCCAGCCCGGGAATCGAACTGGGGACTCACTATAGCTGTCACTCAGGCATCAGAGCCAGTGTAGTACGCACCGTAACCTCAGCTATCAGCACCCCCCCCCCCCTCCCCCCCCCCCCTCGAGTCTTCTTGAAACTGTCACAAATGCTTTCAGTGCATAAAGTTGTTTTCATCGCAGAAAGATTAATGATGGTGACCAAAGCAACAGTACAGCTCCATTACTCGTTTTACTACTGTAGCCTGGGGTTGTATAAGAAGGGTGCTGTCGGCAATGTCCTCTAACCTAAAACAGGTTGTGTGGCATAAAATGTAGTGGCCTGCTGCTACTATCAGACAATAGATGTGTTGGCTGACACAGTCAATCCCTACTGTATGCATTGCTTATATCAATGATTTTAATCGTAGATCTTCATATAAATCTGCACATGAAACTTTCTTGTAATCATATCAGTTGGTGTTAGGTTGTTCATATTTGTCCTGGGACGTTCAGTTAAGATGTTACGAGTGACAATTCACCCACTCATTCGAAATGCAATACTCACTTCAATCAAGGACACACCATGCAATAAACTTTACGATGCCTCTCGCAGTCCACAGGTAGCTACCAAATAAATGCTGAAATATGGCTGTACACCGTGCCCTCTCCTTCAAAAAAAAAGCTAATAAATGTTGCCAAATGTCCCCAAACTGCCTGCAACATGAAGATAAGCATGTTACTGTATATGCCTATACAAAATAGAGTGATATAAGCCTTGAGCCATTTTAGTCCCCTTGAAAAAAATCACACCCGTGTGAAGTGAGTGGTGCAACTCCTTTTCCGATTCCGGCGTGCCGTCCCGCGTCCGAAACGGTTGAGAAATGACAGAGTTACCGTGTGCCGGTCCCTCTACTGTACCCTCTACTGTACTGCAATGTACTGTCACTGTACTGTACTGACACACCCGACATCATCATATATACAGTTAATATGTGCGTGTTAAAATGTGGCATCGACCGGGTTAACGGTGCCGGAGATTAGCTGGTAACAGACGGACGGATGGACACACACACACACACACACACACACACAATCCTGCAAACTTTGAAAGCCAATGTTAGCCAATTAGGATGGAATATGAAATATCGGACAGATCCGTCTTGAACACATGCCTATATAGATACTGTGTAACTATTTGCAGGCTTTTGGACAGAATCTGGAGTAATATCAAAAAATGTGTTTTACAAAAGTCGGCCTCCTGGTGGCGCTATAACAGTCCGTTCTAGAAAATTTGGGGCAGAGGTTCATCGTTGGCATCCAGGGAGTGTGTGTGCAAAATGTGGCATCGACCGGGTTAGCGGTCCCGGAGATTAGCTGACAGATGGACGGACACACACACACACACACACACACACACACACACACACACGGATGGAGTGCAAATTATACTCTCTCCCCATGCCTTTGGCCTGGTGGAGACAAAAATCTGACCATGAGATTATTCATGCATACCTCTTACTGTCTGCATCTTATAAGAGAGAGAGAGGGGGGGGGGGGTGGTTGTGTTTTTGTTTTAGAATTAATTTAAACTTTGAAGATAACTTTTAAGGCTGTACTATACTGTATTTCTTATTCTTGTAGACTTTAACTGTCTACGAGCCAGAAAGCATCCGAAAAATACCAAGACAGACTACTGTATATGTTTTTTTTACCGTCTTGAAACAATAGCTTTTAAGACTTTTATAAAACAAGATCTAGCAATATGTTGTTTCCCCATCTGCTTTTACAATACTTTCTGCTTCACAATTTACTTTCATTCGTATTCATCGTTTGTCATATTCTGTTGAAAAACAATGTTTGTTTTCTGTTTCTTCTCCAGTTCAGACAATGCCGCTCTACAGTATGTGTGCTGTGGTCCCTGTCGCTCTGCAGCTAACCTCCACTGTTGGCTTGGGAGGGGCACAGTATGGACAGCTACCCATGCCTCCTCCGAAACACATGGACACACCAGCCGTTGATTTTCAGCGAGACATTTCAACGGTGGAGTGTAATGCACACAGGTGTGTGCAATCTGTTATGGATATTGTTCATTTCCCTTTCAATTATTCGGCGTAGCGTTTTGTACCGATAACTTGTTTCTGAGTGATTACAATTGCATTAATCAAGAAAAGAGTATGACACATATTTGATCACATATTCTGTGATATAAAAATCACAGTTGAACGTGAAGTGAGGGGCGCCCACTGTATTTATATCGGCCACATGACGTCTTACGTCGTCATTTAGTGCCCTAAACAAGCATTAACCCATTCTGCACGGGAACCCATTTTGGTGTTGGCATCATGTTATGCTTTAGCTATTGAAAAATATCAGATCTACAAGCTCATATCGCGCCACCGAGTGGCGCGATACGAGCTTGTAGGTCTGCTATTTTTGAAAAATCGAAGAACGACTGAATTTTTTTGAAACTGATCTCAGGTCAGAATGGGTTAATCAGACCAGTGTGTGTCCAGTGGAAACTTCGTATGAATCTGATCTCAGGTCAGAATGGGTTAAAGTCCATAGACTAGGCTGCCAAACAATGTATGTCATAAGTCCTAACAAACATTAAAGTCCATAGACTTGGCTGGCTCTAATGTGCTCTAAACCAACATTAGGGTCCATAGACTTGGCTGGCTTTAAAGTGCTCTCAACTAATATTGTAATATCCTCATAGTCCATAGACTTGGCTGGCAAACGATTTATGTGCTCTAAAAAATATAATAATCCCATATGACAAACTTCAAAAGCCATGCATTGGAGTGGATAGCTCCCCTCTGAGGCTGAGTAAATAATATTAAGCCTCGGCTCTCATTGCCTTGGCATCACCCAGTGGCTCGATACGGAGGTCTCTTCCCTGTAATGTCCTCACTCCTCTATCCTCACCTGAACCAAGCTCAAGTCTGTCCACAAAATTGGCGTCATGCCAGGTGAATGAAAACGTACGTGAATGTAAGGAAATTGGTCAGGAGACAGACATTAATCCATTGAGACCTGAGAAAAGAGTCTTCTAAATCATGAGTTTTCTGAAAAACCTGTTTATATCAGTGGTTCTCAAATGTCAAGGATCCCCAAAACATATATATGTGGCCGCTGAGCCCCCACATAAAAGATGTTGTTCCAGGGACCTCCCAAAAGCAAAGATTTGAGTTAAATCCGTTAGATGTGAAAGAATATATATTAAACTGTTTGTGCCACATTTTCACGATAGAAAAAAAATAGCAGATCTACAAGCTCATAGCACGGCACTGTGCTATGAGCCTGAAGATCTGCTATATTTCAACAGCTAATGTTTAAAATAATGGTTAAAGTGATTAAAAGCTAACGGGACACAGATGCGTCCTCAGGTCTAAATAGGTTAACAGCAGATTAGATAGACAGACAGTCAGGCAGGTGTCCTTGTGGGAGATTCTCACGCTTAGCTAGCAATCAGGGTACTATACAGCTTTTTTTTATCCGTCAGGCCACAGTACAATCACTGTAATTAATCATTTTGTTTCTACCTCGTCTCCCTCTGTTCTAATTTGATCATATTGCTTAATTCATATTTTGTCGCGTGTTTGTATCTCGCGTTGAAAATGCCCACCTGCACCAGATGTCTTGATGTCATTAATTATGAGCTTGTAGATCAGCTTTTCTTGCCATGACACCGGCACACAAAAAAGTATTACACACACACACACACACACACACACACACACACACAGAGAGAGAGAGAGCTTGGCAATGGCAATGGCATCAGCTGCATGACCTGTCACAGAGAAGCGATGGGCTGTGGACTCATAGCTGTAATCATTGTGTTTTGTCTGGAGTGGAGATTGAGGGATTCTGGCAGAGAGCAGCAGAGCACAGAACCAATTCAGGCACCAGCAATGCGCCACAAAAACACATGAAATCGGAGGCACGCCGTCTCAAGCGAACTTGAGCCAACGAGAGACACCACCAAGTGAGCTAAAGCGAGCGCGTTGCCACGTCAAAGTTCGCTTGAGACAACTCAGCGCCGTCCGAGTTGCAGCCCCTCCTACTTGCATGCGGTCCAAATGAACACATTGAGCACTCCCTAATCCACTGACGTCACTCACTGGTGAAAGTATTGGCAGGTCACGTCCAGTCTACCTGCTGCACACACATACACACATGACTGACATACAGCCCATCTGGCATTTATTGCTAACGAACACACAGGCGGTATCTGTCTACTTACTGAACCTTAAGTTAGAAACAGCCGCACGCGCACGCACACACACACACACACACACACACACACACACACACACACACACACACACACACACACACACACACACACACACACACACACACACACACACACACACACACACACACACACACACACACACACACACACACACACACACACACACACACACACACACACACACACACACACACACACAGAGAACAGGGCGCAGCACAGAAATACTTTAATGTGCTACTTCAAAGCGGCAAATTAACAGCAGATAAGATGGATAATAACCATGAAGTTATTCTCATCTTACTGAGCCAAAATATGTACATCACACAGAACTACCATTGCTCCTAGCCAACATGGAAAGGCATTAACCCATTCTGAACGGGCACCCATTTTGGTGTCGGCATCATGTCGTGCTTTAGCTATTGAAAAATAGCAGATCTACAAGCTCATATCGCGCCACCGAGTGGCGCGATACGAGCTTGTAGGTCTGCTATTTTTGAAAAAATCGAAGAACGACTGACATTTTTAGAATCTGATCTCAGGTCAGAATGGGTTCGTCAGACCAATGTGTGTCCGGCGGAAACCTCGTATGAATCTGATCTCAGGTCAGAATGGGTTAAATCCGCAGCAGGGAATGAGGTACACAATACACATGAGGTACATGCAAATATAAGGCAGACAATGATTGTCACGGGGGAAAAAGGAGAAAAGGGCAAGGCCCATCACAAAACTGTGTGGTGACTTGAATGTGTCCTCCGGTATCTATTGTAGACTACATGTTTTTCCCTTGGTATTTTAGGGAGTAGTGACTCTTTGTTCTGATAACCAACAATAACGGTAGTGTTTTAATTGAGGTAATTTAGTGATACCACACTGACACATACTGTAATATATACTATGAATTAACGTTCTATCACATGTATGTACTTAACCGTTTCCATTAGAGATGACATCATACTTGTCTCTGACACTAGCAATATATAAAGGAGAGGCTAACTGTCTGTCTGTCTGTCTGTCTGTCTGTCTGTCTGTCTGTCGCCCATCCTTTATCCTTGATAGCAGGCATGCATCACTCCTCCATAAATGAATGCACCATGAGCGAACTGCAGTGTTCTGCTTGACTTGTTCCATTAATTCAAAGGCACTCGCGCACCTATATTATTAGCGTCACCCATCAGTGTGACTTGTAATAAACTGCACAGATGGTGTCCTCCCTTTCCCCCTGTCTGTCTAGTCTCACCCAGGCAGACCCGCGCAGCATGGATGCCTGCGCCACTAAGCCAAAGGGCCTGTCTCCAGAATGGCCCCTGGCTCATTACGATGCCAAAGTCATCAGAGACAACAAGGGAAGGAAACAAGCTCGCAGCTGCAGCACTCAAGCTTAATCCACTTTAAAAAACACCGTCCATGTAAAACATGCAAATATGCAGTTGGGCTTGGGGAGACGGCATGAGAAAAGGAGCTAATTTACGGCGTAAAAAAAGCTGTGTCGAGCTGAGGAAATTGGGGAAAAAAACATGAAGCGTTTGACCAGCCCGATGCATGCTCTCGGAGGGCCCCACCCTGGAAATATTTCGGATAATTTTACAACACATTCATTTCCTTATGCAGCACTAATCCTCTGAGCCTGGCCAATGAACTTCCCCTTTCTACCTCGTTTCACTAATTGAGTTTCTTCCTCGTCTAAGAAGCCGGAAAACAGACCTTGTCCTAGAGCTTGTCCCACTAGCATGTTTGTTATCCTGGACTAAACCCTTTTATGCTGAAAATGCACTTTCACTCGCAATTAACCCATTCTGACCTGAGATCAGATCATACGAGGTTTTCCACTGGACACCCACTGGTCCGATGAGCCCATTCTGACCTGAGATCGGATTCTAGAAATGTCAGTCGTTCTTAGATTTTTCAAAAATAGCAGACCTACAAGCTCGTATCGCGCCACTCGGTGGCGCGATATGAGCTTGTAGATCTGCTATTTTTCAATAGCTAAAGCATAACATGATGCTGACACCAAAATGGGTGCCCGTTCAGAATGGGTTAAAGACCTTTAAAATCTCTACGAATTTTGTTTAGCATGGACAATCTTCAATAATGTAATTTGCGCAGGAATCTAAGTACTACACCAGCCTTCATTCATTTCAATGATGAATGATAAACCTTAAACCTTTCAGAGTTAATCCCATAACAGCAAATAAGAAAACTGCCAAATGAATCCCCTATATCCCAACGCTATGCTCTACTGCTTTCTGGCTTGCTGAGAACACTACTACACAACACTAACACTATAATTCAAAGGCAAATAAGTTATCTTAAGCCACAATGACCTGCATCAGTACACACATTATACACACTATGCAAAAATGTAAGTGCATCAGATCTCTATATTAGGGGAACAAGTTCATCAATCCAGGGCAAGCAAAATGGTTAATGACTATAATATAGTTTCACTCTGAGAGCATAGAGAGTCAGAACCTATATATAATATGTGTAAGTCATAACACAGGGCAAAATCAAATACAGATACCTGATGAAGAAACGTCGTCATCCTTAAATAAATGTCCTGTGGGAGCTACACAACAGTGTGCGGACTATTTCTCCTGTACGTATCTTTTTGTTCAGTACCTGAAAGCACCTTTTTAGAGATGTGCGTACTTTCCTTTGGATTCCGTTTCCAAAATCATATACACCCACCTGGACACCTGGAAATAAATCACATGGATGTGGCTACATGAACCCGCCTGCAGTCCACCGAAATGCCTCTACCCACTCCAGCTGTACCATGCTCTGTTTTGGAAGGATGTTTACCTGGTCTACGCTAGTTTCTTTGAGGCACTACATTGTTTTCTTTGCACTCTACTTATGTGACACTTTACCCTGTTGTTTGATGACTGCAGTGAATGCATACTCTGCCTTATTATGATCTTGTGCCTGGAATCTGGAGTGTGCTAAATGCAATTGTAAGTTGTGAATAGTTCCTGGTTCTGGGCCCTCAAAAGCATTCTGGGTACACCCCTCTGACCACTTAACATGGCAGCCATTATGCTTTTTTCAGTGCATGTTTATTTTAATGATCAATCAATTGATTGATCATTCCGGCTTGGATTAATGGACCTAACGTAGCATGCAGTAGTTTTAAGTTATTATTTATCAGTATCACAATGAAAACTCACGGTACCTTGTTGTCGTGCTGAACTCCAACTAAAGGCATTGGATCTGAAACTATAGGCATCGGTCTCTTCATTTGGGTCCACCGGCCTCCTTCGCTATACCCTCCGTGTGCCCATGGGAACCCCTTTTGGTGTTAGCACTATGTTATGCTTTAGCTAGCGCTACGAGCTTGTAGGTCTGCTATTTTTTGACTGACATAGAATCATAGCTTTTTCAGAAAACTGTCAGGATATAGAAGACATTTTCAGAATCTGATCTCAGGTCAGAATGGGTCAATACATGTTTTCTATAGACAGTAATGAATAACAGTGGTTGTTCTTACCTCTAGTGTGGCATGAAGGGCCCCTCTTGCGCCCCGTGGATGAGCTGTGCGTGACATGCTGAAAGTGAACCATGTCCATGGTTGTGTTGGGCGTGCGGAAACTCTCCTTGAACCTCTGCATCAAGTCCTCCACTGCCTCCTGCTTAGCGTCGATGGCTGTGGAACAGAGACAAAAGTGAAAATGGCAGACATTTAAAATATGTCTTACACTTGAAAGTATACTCACACTTTTGAATTCCACATTTTAACATTAGGCCCTCAAAACATTGCGAGACGTATATCTACAAAAGCTTGCGTGAGCTTGTAAATCAGTTAAAGTGTGAGAACTACCGATTTTGCACGGCAACGATAAGAACAGAAGACGGCAAAGTCATACTCTGTATTTTGTTTTCTTCTGCTAGCCAAACTGCTGTACCATGTGTGTGCAGCATTATGAGCGTGTATTTAAAGGTGTGGGTATATTGTACATGTCCCTTTGTAAGCCTCAACGCTACCTATTTGAATGAAATGAATACATTTTTAGTTTAAACCAATCTGGATGTTAAAACAATTTATTACACAGCTTGGTTGAATGCTTGATTATGATTGGTCAGTCGCTGAATTCAGTGGTGTGTTATTTCTTGATAACAGACCAATGCCTAATCAAAGGCTCGGAGCATCTGGCTGCGCTGCTTGGATTTTATGCTGTACCCAACATGACAGCCATGCAATCAAACACACAAACTAAACATTGCTTTCAAGAATGTTTTTGAAAACATTTGAAGCGAGAAATAGACAATGCAGTACCCCAAAATGTATTCCATTTGATCAACACTCACTTCCGTGTTTCCGAGGTGACTCGTTGCACTCTGCGGGGCCAACTTGGAATACTTTCATTACCGTAAGCATGGAAATACTTTGTGTTGTTGTCACTTAGGGTTGTGTATTTAGTAGCCGTGTAATACGCAGGATAATGTATGGATGGGTGGTCATTGTTTATAGATTAACCACCTCCGCTCCACGTCGGTGGTTAATCACCCTGATTTATCTATCAACAATGACCACCCAGCCATACATTATCCCTTACATAACTAGCACATGTGCAGTGGTTGGAAGTAGTCTCTTCCACTGACAAATTTCAACCCTGGTAAGACACCTACCTCATCAAAGATGTAAATATTGTAAATATTTAAGCACACATGAGCGGACACTAATGTGCTGCCATTACTATAGTTCAGATACACCAGCAGTTGTGTCACTGACTGGGACACTAGGTGATAGTCCACGGGGGTCACCAAAATCAGTATCGGGTTCACCCTGCAATCCGGCTATCATATGATCACTCGTGGATTCGAAAATTTGGCCTGAGGGTGGCGCTAGACACAAGGTCATGGTGTCACTCAAATGATTATGGTTCATCCTCCAGGGATGGTTCATGCGCTCAGCGAGCTTCATGGCAACGCGCCAAACAGATTTTTATATAGCTTGTGTTTCACCCCATGACATTGTGTGGGTCACATTCGGCCCAAGGCCCTTCTTAACTGGCACATGTGTATAGTACATGGTGTTATAGCTGCTATGGAGGATTCTAGTTGATGGAGTCAGTGGGCTATAAAATGACAGTGATTCTAACATACAGTACTGTATTACTGTATGAGTGTTAGACTGTTCACAGGTTTATATGAAAAACAAAACAATAAACAGTGAATAGTGTACCTAAAACAAAGCGACCAACCAATCTCTCTGGCTTTCTTTTTACAGCATGGCTCCTATGGGACAAGCCATCTAGAAATGGGTCTGTGATATCCACTTTGGAAACCTTTATTAGACTGCATCTTTTTTTTTTTTCAATTAGTATTGTCTCAGTTGACATTTTGCGAAACGTCAGAAATGAGAGCCAGATAACAGCCCAATCTATTTGAAATAAAAGCATAAATTAGCCTTTCAGTATCTTTGTTCCTATTGACAATGGGGTTTTCTTTGTTAATATTGTTTGAATGAAAGAAAGCCAACTTGTTCATCATGCTAATGCTTTGTTTAAGGGTTCAGTCATAATACGTCTATGCATTTAGATCAGTTTTCTTCTTTTAATCATTTCAGAGGAACCAATCTTAAAGGTCACCCTGATTGAATGTCGTACGGCTGGAATAATAATTTGTCAAGAAGGAGAAATGAGGGTGCCACCTGCATAATGAGGCGCTATTAGCAGCCTTTTAAGTAAAACAATCCTAGATAGATGTGGGCTCAAACCAAACAATTTCCATACAGAGATGGATTTTGGATTGAAGTCAAGGAAAAGGAAAGTTTTGTCAGCCTAGCCTTAATTAAAACTCTAGAGTGTGATTCTATTTAAAGGGAAAAGTGGACTGAGGCATCCATGCAGAAATCAACTGTGTGCAACACAGTTTTTGAGGCAAATACCGCTGCCTCCCATGTTGAATGTAGACAACTAGAGGTTCCCGCGCCTTCGGTTGCTCACATCTAGCGCCATGCGGCCAACATAAATAAATAATTGGTGCTGGAAAGAAGCCTACATTGACGGCAGAGCACAGATCAATTCTGTGCGTGGTGCCACGCCGCCACGCTTGGAGAAGTTGGAGCAGTAGCAGCATTGCGCAGTGCTACGGAAGAGGGGGGCATGGAAATGTGCGAATGTAGTATAGATACAGAATGTAGGAAAAGGAAAACAAGAGATGATCACAGTGCTATTTTGTCAGATCGGCCGGTCTCAATCATAACATTATGTTACATAACATTGGGTGTATCTAAAGAATTCTGTTACCTGCTTCCCGTTACCCGTTTCCTGGTCATGTGACCTGAGTAACCAATACATGACAGCAGCGTGTGTGGCAGCCAATCAGGACTAGGTCCTGACTAGGAGCCAAAGTCGTCATTAAGTTTGACAAATTCGTATGTCAGGTTTCACCTGACAAAAATAACACAAATTATTCTGGGCATGTCACAATTGGCAAACGTTCTGCAAAAATAGCAGATCTAAAAGCTCCCGTTTCAATGCAGTGCAATTTTAGGGGGAAAAGCACCCCTGGGAGACCCCGGTCAATGAACTAAAGTATATAGGGTTTAAGTGGTTAATTTGATCTAAATACTGAAACGTCTAGTCTAGGCTTTGTTCAGACTTAATGCCAAAAAAGAGACTTGGGTGATCCATTGTCAAGAGCACACCTGAATGCAGGTGTGATTCCGTCCAAAATGCATTGAGATCCACCCACTCGTACCATAATTTGGTGGTCAGGAACACATTTGTAATACAATAGTGTTGATAGTGTGATAAGTTCAAAGACAAATAAAAACACTGCAATAGCGAGCTATGGTGTGGAGTAAAATGCACAAAGCAGGTTTTATTCGCACCATTGAGCAGATTTGCTGACATTGATAGGGCTGAAGCAAGCATGCTATAATGCAAAGCAATCATGTTACATGCCCTTTCTTTGACAAACTACAAGTCTTGTTAAGGCGACGATCCATGGCAAATACCACCAATGTCTGTGTAGTGCCCCCCCCCCCCCCCCCCCCCCACACACACACACACACACACAATGTTTTGACACGTTACTTATTACCTTACTTGTATTATAACTTTTATTACCATACAGGTATTGTACCTTGTATTTTATGTCAGACATCGTTAGCATAGTCTGGCAGAGGCTGTCATACACCAGCACTTTACTGCACATACTCATACATAAATATGGGAATCTGAATAATGGTGAGGACAAAATATTTGAATCTTGAATATTAATATGGGATTAGACTCCAGGTTGATGAGCAGAACACCCCCGTATGGAGTTGTATGGTTTTGTCTCAAGTTAGTATAGGCACAACTCAGTTAACACCACCATGGATAAGAGATTTGTGAGGTGTGGTGGGTGTCTCAGAGTTCCCCTACCCCATGTTGATTCTCAACAAACCTTCGTGAGGCCTTTAGGAGGGCCATTCAAGCCGCAAGCGGAGCCTGCAGCACCACCATTGCTCAGGTGGAGCCTGCGGAACCATTGCAGCTAAGAATCCACCACTCCTGAATGAAGCCAGAAATGTACCTCCCAGTCCCGGCAGAGTAGTTCCGGAGTAGTTCCAACGGATTGTGTGGCCGTGGTCTTGCCCAAATGGGACTGATCGAGGGTAGCTACTGGGACGTAAGTCGGGACTTGATCAACCCCAGCTGGGTGGCGTGAGTGAGGGCTATGATGTTCGACAGACCCGAAACCCCGATGGCCTTGGGATACATCACTGAGGATACGTCCCAGGTGCATCCATGCTCTTATCATCATACATCATATACATCACATTCATGGCTCAGCCAATCAAATCATCACAAATGTCATTCCGGTCAATCACAATTCGCGTCTTCACATTTCTGTCCTCACTTTTGGCTTCACGAAAAGCTGGGCATAGGTGGGGCTAGCGCCCTTCAAAAAGTTACAGAACTATGCTGACCACTCTTTTTTTTGGCAGAACCAAGGGCAAAAGTAATGTGAAACTTCAAAGGCATGAGCAATCACTGCTTAGCATCCAGGGCATGGCAAAGTCACTTAAATGAACCAAAAGAGGCCCACTAGCCAAGTGGATGAAGTGGCGTTCTCTTTTTCAGTTAATCTTTGAAATTAGGTCTCCGCCACTCTACAATGGATGATAGCACCGTTTGCATAGGCTGTTCCATCTGCGAAGTGCGAATCAATACTTGCTGGGGGGATTTAAACGGGGTTGTACAGTGGTGTGTGCGTGTCTCCATGTGCTGTGGGGGGGCTGAAGAAAGCATGATTTCCGCTTTGCTTCAAGTTGTCAGAAAGTCACAAACCCTCAGGGGATCTCCTATGACCGTATGTGAAAGTAGACACAGATCAGCTATTCTTTCCCATGACACCGGCACACAACAAAGTATAACGCACGCACGCACGCACGCACGCACACACACACACGCACAGGCACAGTCTAAAAGAGAGATCTCTAAAAAAAAAAGCAACACAAGGAAACAACTATCCATCTGATCTGCAGCCTACTACTACCCAGGCAGGGACCTGTGATGCATCAGGAGTTCAGTTGAAGTGAGATATGTAGAGCTGGGAGTGATGATTTATCTCATACATGGGCCCACACCTTCACTTAATGCGGTTAATATCCAAATACTAATATATTATTGATTTCAGCTGTTACAATTCCAAACATGCAAACATGACCCGTTTTAATTACTTCAGTCTGATATTAGTAGCTTAAAGCTACTATAAGCAATAATATGTCAAAATCTTAATGACTTTTATTTTTAAATATTTTGGTATTCAGACAGCCAGCAATGAGTAAAACGCTCCCAAAAAATGTAGTCTCTGTGACACATCTAGGGGCCACAATCTGCATTCAAAGATGTTCCTAGAAGCTTTGTCATTGATTGAAAAATACATGCAATGTGGCCCTCTGGAGTGTGGGGAAATATAGCGGCCCTCTCCATCGTCACAGTTGCCCACCCCTGATTTGTCTGGACATGGGCAATTTACTAGCAGAATAGTGCCTGGCCGGGCCGGAGTGGCCAGAAATGAAATAGTGAATAGGGGTCATTCAAGGCAAATGCCATTTTCAAAGACAGGAACATTTGTCACCTCCACTGCAACCATATCTCACCCTCCCACCCATCATCCTCACCCATGCTGTCCATCGCTCCCTCAGGTGAGTTCACGCTATGAATGATAATAATGTCTTGCTCTCAATGGATGTTCTCCATGTATGACAATGAAGAAAAAGAAGAGTAAGATTAATGCAATGAAGAACAGAAGAGCGATGAGTATAAATAGGGAAGTACAGTAAGTGTAAGCAGGAAAACCAAGCGTATAGGGAACCACAGCATTTCTGTATAGTTGAGAGAGATCTGGCATCAGACAACCGCAAGCAAGCAACCATACAGATAAACATACACTATATAAATCTTGTTTTGTTTTTCTGTGTTTTTCTAGTCCTTGAAAGTAGCTGAGCTCATTTTCAGGCACTCCTTGTAGAGCAAATACCACAGACTGACAGAATAATTTTGTAATCGTTTCATGTGGAACTGTGGTCTTAAATGGGAATAATTTAAAGCCATATCTTTATTTGTGATAGCAGTTGCCTAAAGATTTGAGGAGCAGGCCTGTAGTCAGGACGTTCCCAGTTCAAGCCCTTGGACTGAAAAAAAGAAAAATATATCATCTCTCCCTCAATGAAGTGCCCGTGAACAACACACTTCACACACAACTTAATAGTTAGTCTGCCAGCATTTATTAATAAATTGTGATATAATTCATGCCAGCATTTTTCCCTGTTGAGCTCTTATTTTGAAAAGCCACATTTCCAGACGTCCGGTGTTGATCTTATGTTAGGAAGTTGGATGATGTGTGGTCACATCCTGTTTATTAAACATAGCTAACCTAGTCTAATAGAAGGCAACACAGAGTCTGCTCTGGGCCGTGGAATAAACCTTGTTTTGACCCAAAGAAAAGGAATAGGAGATACAGGCGATTGAAAGAAACAGATAGAATGGATTATTATGGCGACAGTGATTTTAATGCCACGATCCTGTGTTACAGGATGGACCAGCACCAACTAGCAACCTGATGCTAACGTGCGTAGCATTATGACTTGATCAATCAAAAGCGCTATAAAAGCCCAATTGCTGTAGATCAACACCAATGGCGTTAAGCGTAGCATTAATTAATTGCTATTAATTGACGTAGAGCAACGCCAATGGCGGATTTTGGGTTAAGTGTAACACGCTGCTCAATGGCCAACAGACTAATTAAAGGAGAATTCCATGCTAGAAGGCTTTCTTATCTTTATTTGTAGTTGTTACGTCCCCACCAAATAGGTCCAGGTGTTATTTTGTGCTTTGTGTTTATTTCCCCTACCATAAGCCCTCAATGAATTTTATTGAATTGCATTGAATTGATTGGGGCATTAGGGTGTTCGGTCAAAAATCAATTTGTTTTGTATACTGTATATCCTCTCTTCATAATCCAGTTGCAGAGTGTGGTGCTGATGCCAAGGTGGTGAAGTTTGGTGACCAGTTTAGAGGGGATGATGGTGTTGAATGCGGAGCTGAAATTGATGAACAGCATCCTTACATAGGTGTTGGTGAGGTCCAGGTGAGTCAGGGCAGTGTGTATTGCAGTGGGGATGGCATCCTCAGTTGACCTGTTGTGACGGTAGGCATACTGAGGGTCCAGGGTCGGGGGTAGGCAGGTTTTCAGGTGAGCCAGTACCAGCCTCTCGAGGCACTTGGTGATGATGGGGGTGAGTGCCACAGGGCGGAAGTCATTCAAGCATGTTGCTGTGGAATGCTTTGGTACTGGCACGATGGTAGCTGTTTTGAGACAGACAGGAATGACTGCCTGAGACAAAGAGAGGTTGAATATATCACAGAAAACTCCTGCCAGCTGCTCAGCGCATGCACGAGAGCATGTAGATCTGCTATTTTCATCGACCTGGGCGCTTGTTTCCGTTGCAAAATGGCAACACTGGTCACAGCAGCAGTGTACAGTGCATGCTGAGTGTACAGTTAATAAGCTAAACATGCCATGGTGTGACATGTGAATTCCCTCCCTGCCTCCCTCCCTCCCTTCCTTCCATCCTTCCTTCCTTCCTTCCTACTACTAATTCAAACATTCTGCACAAGTAAGATCAGATGTTACATCTTACATTCTAGCCTACTGCGGTTCATTATTTTGTCTAGGACTGCCCTAGCCTCGCGCAGACAGCCTTCATCTGCCTTTGCAATGCATATTGCCCCCCCCCAACGCAGTGCAGAGCAGTGGAATTAGTATCGCAACACGAGGCTAAGACTGCCCCTCACAGCCTTATGACAGCTCAGGTAATACATGGAAATAATTAATGCAGCTTCCAATTAAATACCATAGGCCCCTTTTACATAAACCATATCTACATAATTTCCACACTGTATTCAGCCAGACTATTATTGAAATGTTGTGACACTGTTTATGTTTGGGGTCAAATGGACCTCTAGAGATTATTGCGCTGTGCAATCATTCTAACTTGGATTTCTTGAGTCTACATCTTGCCTCACTTTTAACCCGCTCCAAAAACAAATGCCCAACACATTTGATCATATCTAGCTTGTACTGTATAGTGTCTACAATGGTTCTACTGTTCTATTACACTGATCATATTGTTATTTTGTGGGAAAATCTGACATCTCATAAAACAAAGTTAAAAATGTTCATTAACCCATTCTGAACGGGCACCCATTTTGGTGTTGGCATCATGTCGTGCTTTAGCTATTGAAAAATAGCAGATCTACAAGCTCATATCGCGCCACCGAGTGGCGCGATACGAGCTTGTAGGTCTGCTATTTTTTGAAAAATCGAAGAACGACTGACATTTTTAGAATCTGATCTCAGGTCAGAATGGGTTAATCAGACCAGTGTGTGTCCAGTGGAAACCTCCGTATGAATCTGATCTCAGGTCAGAATGGGTTAAAAATGTCCAATAATACCTCTCAATAAACTCACGCCTGTACTGTGAATCTTCCTTCTAGGTTGGTCAAGGAAAGGATTATCCTCTCTATGGACTCTGGGAGGAACAGATGCAGGCCGCTGTTATGTCTTGAATACTGTATGTGTGATATTCTACCTGGAGGGGTCTGGCACCAATCACTGCGCTCACTCTACTCCAATGTCCATGTGGGAACTGGGTATGGGCACCACAGCACTTAGACATACAACTACATCAGGTAGTGAGACTATAGGAGACTACATTTTATGATAGTGTGATTATGATAGAATTAAAATAGTCTATTGAAGAGTAGTGTCCAACATAAGCTGCACTGACGTGCTTCTCTCTCTTTCTAGGTTTGTCCTGTATGTGTGCGTGCGACATGAAGCAGATTTCCCCCCCCCTGTCTGATCTGTTGCTGACAGCAATTGCACAGCCTTTTCTCTGCCATAATTTTCAATTATTTTTCAAGTAGGGGTCGGCCCTGGCTCATGTATGTTCTGATCAGACTTGAGGTAGGGTTCAGGCTTCAAATCTGTCGGGCCGGGTTTTAATTTTCAGACCCGTTGAGAACTCTGCTCCTCCTGTCAGGTGAGAAGAAGTGGCTGGTGACTCCACGTGTATGAGAGGAGACGTGTGCTTCTCTAGTCTACACGCTCCCCAGGCCAACAGCAGGTGTTAGCTGTGACAGGGACTATACACATGGGGGTAATTGGCCTAATGCCTAAATTGGGGAGAAAAAACGGAAATGCAAAATAGAAAACAACCAAAACTATCATCCACAATTCTGTTATTCCACAATTGGGTGGGGAAAACGCTTTTAAATCTCAAGGGACACAATCTCCCTCTATAAAACCACTAATAATTAATATTAGGCCGTGCTAATGTGACAGGTAACTGGCATAAATATCCTACTGTTCCCTATAGTCAAACTAACTATAGTCACTAAATCATTAATTGCATTATGCAAAGGTAATTATTTAAAATCAAGTCCACTTAGTTGTGATGAAAAGGTCTAGGGAAAGACCTCAGTTTGATATGAAAGGATTTATAAGAAAGCTAGGGCTGTAGCTACTACATTGGAAATCTGTGGGGTCTCCAATTAATTGAGCCCATAAACATGTTAAAAAAAGATCCCAGTAATGACGAACTGCCAGAACTGCTCAAATAACAAAATGTGTCCCCTTGTAAGTGAGTTATTAGTTGTCTCAATTTATCTAACTTTAAAGGTATATTCAGTGATTTCACTTAATTCAAATATCACTTATTTTTTTGTTTTGTTGTGATAATCCTCCCCTACTATAGAGTGTGCTGGCCATATAAGGAGTTCCTCCCTGTCCCCAGTTAACCCCTGGGGGTCAAAAAACCTTAGGTTTCGTTTTTGACTCTCTATCCTGATTGGACGAAAGGCTGGGTCCCACAGCCAAAAACGAAACCTAAGGTTTTTTGAGTGAAATCACTGAATATACCTTTAAACTTGAATCCAAACCTACTTATTTATGTTGATACATTATTACGAAATTCCAGGCAGTTTCCTGACACCTAGGAAGTATTCCTCAACATTAACGTCCTTACATACTGGCAGTGAGATGTATAAATGATCTGAAAATGAGCTGGTGAATATTTCACATCAAACTATTAAAGGGAAAATTCACCCTTTTTGCATAAAACGCACGGTGTTCGGAGGTCTTTGCTGATTATCCAGTGATCTAGATGGGAACATTGGCGCTTTCTAGAGCAGTGGTTCCCAAACTGTGGTGCGTGCACCTCTTGGTACACGAGCGCCTTCTAGGGGGTGCGCGACATGAAAAGGCTAATGGTGGTGCTATGGTTTTAATATAAATATATTAACATATTATGCCAATATATGGCAAGTATATGCACAACATAGCCTATGTTGCATATATGCCATATTCAGGTTCATATATGTGCATGTATATGTGGATAAATAGGAAATGTATGTCTCTATATAGCTTATGCAATTTATATTTCCATGTGCTAGGTCAGGAGGTAACATCGGGTGCATGGCCAAAAAGGTTTGGGAACCACTGTTCTAGAGCAAGGCTCTGATGCCTTTTCCCTTCTACACCAATGTCTCTAAACAAGGACATTAGGCAATATACAGTTCAGGGTCACAACGCGTAGCATTGCAACACATTGCGAGGATATTGTTGCTGAATGTTTGCAATAGAAGAGTAACAGAAAAGGGGAGCAATGGGGTTCACATGTTCACGTGTCAACCTCTTAACCCATTTTGACGATTTTTCAAAAATAGCAGACCTACAAGCTCGTAGCTTGTAGGTCTGTTATTTTTCAATAGCTAAAGCATAACATAATGCTAACACTAAAAGGGGTTCCCGCACAAAATGGGTTAATATACACGCATGATCACTGATTGTGATATTTATTCATATGATTTATTTTATATTGTACAACCTCATCATCAGTCATCCACTATGAAGGCAACAGGACCACAACAACTAGGCTATAAAGCCTGACTTGATTGTATTCTGGGCCCAAAACATCTAAATAAAGCTCTTGCGCACTGTGAGGAGTGGCTGTTTTCGGCATGTGCCACCGGTGCACAACCAAGTATAAATTAAGCATAACGTTTATTATGCGCTGTATTCCCAATGGTTTATGGCATGCTAGTTTGGCTAATCCAGGGGCTTCTGGCTCAGCAAACAAATAGGAGGAGCCTCTGTGCGTGCCACTTAACCCATTCTGAACGGGCACCCATTTTGGTGTTGGCATCATGTTATGCTTTAGCTATTGAAAAATAGCAGATCTACAAGCTCATATCGCGCCACCGAGTGGCGCGATACGAGCTTGTAGGTCTGCTATTTTTTGAAAAATCGAAGAACGACTGACATTTTTAGAATCTGATCTCAGGTCAGAATGGGTTAATCAGACCAGTGTGTGTCCGGCGGAAACCTCGTATGAATCTGATCTCAGGTCAGAATGGGTTAAGCTTTGGCCTCAGTGAGGAGTGTCTCCGACAGCGTGAACGAGGCTAACCGTGCAGATACATATTTCAGTGTCCTTTTTGCTCCCTCTCCCTTTGTTCGTGGGGGATCATGCTGCCCGTTTGAAAGGACCTCAACTTGTCCAGACCCTCAGCACACACACACACACACACACACACGCACACACACACACACACACACACACACACACACACACACACAGCGAGAAGAAAAACAGGCCATTTCTCACATGAACTACTATTATTGTCCCGAGGACAATTTAATTGACATTAAATATTGTGCATGGCAGCATGCTGAACCTTAGTTTGTGTCTTATCACTCTTGTCCTTTACTGAGAAATGGTCGCCCACAGCCTCTCCAATTAATATCATTTGAAAAAGGCGCATGCTCGCTGTCAATCTCTTCCTATCTCTTTTGAAACCAATTGCAACAACACAGACACAAATTGTGTTATACATTGAAAACTAAATTGCACTTCAATACCAAGCAAAGACGAATAGAAATGTTCTTGTACTGAGGGAGAAAAACTGGATCGCATGATTGTGGTTGTCTGGAGTGGGAAGGAAAAAAGGTAAAAATGTTATTTATTGCTCAAGGGAAATTTCCTACAGTATTAAATGAGCTTCCTGCAGCATCTTACACCGCTTTGCTTGCAAAATCACAATATATTAGATTGTGAAAGTCAGTCTCATCTTGCAGAGTATCTTTTTGTTTCTCCTTCTTTATTTCACACTCGTGTAACTTTCAGAACCTGCTACAGTGAGATGTTTTTTCTTTTGCTGACTCAAAGTCAAAGATAGCTTCTCGTTTTCAGCTCAATGTGAACTAAAGCTTTGGTGTCCTTATTTTGTCCTTGAGCATCTGCCTTATCTCCAGTTACCCTCTTATCTGTACTGACAGTAGGTTAACGGTGCCTTTTTACACATTGGACACAAGCAATTGTGTGTTCAGATTCTTCCTCGTGGTCTTGGACCTGCCTCTGCACACGAGATAACCTCATGTGCGGTTGAGTATTGCTCGCTGTCGGGTGGAAGCTTTGCATGTCCGAAACCGCACAATTTTGGATTGATAAAGTCACACGCTTTTATTAAATATACGGTATATATAAAGGTAATATAAAGGCAAATATACCTTTTATGTATAAAACCCAGACAACCCACACAGACTGAGCCACTTTCAAACCTGGCATCCCTATTTTGGTCATTATAGCCTTATTTGAAAAACTATAAAAATATAGCGGACAATGAACAATCTACTGTATACTCTATTGTTGCAAGCTTGTAGATTGACAATTCTCGCTACTTTTGTGAGACACTGTCATACAAAGCATAACATAGGGCATTAATTTCTAAAAAAGAACATAAAGGGAAATAATGAGATACCAGGTATCTTCAAGCCCTTGTTTATTTGTACTCCATCTTAGCCTCCCTTTTCTTTGTCCTATAGTCCCGTCTGTCAGCATGTGATCTGTGAAAGAAAGCACACGATTTCGCACAGGAAAAAAACAAAACTAGCCTACACTTCAGAAAACACAAAAAACTAGAAAAAGTGCAGTTCTGGGCACAGGTCTCCACCAGGATAGGAATGTAGGACATTGCAGCTTGCCTTCATCTGGTGGTTGGATAAAAGGGCAACAAAAGTAAATTAGAGGTAAAAACACTTTTCGGCCAGTTATAGCGCCACCTTGAGGCTGAGTTGAAATTGTTCATGTGGCATTTCTTCCTCGGCCTAGTGGGAATGTGCGTGCACAATTTCACGGAAATCACGCGATGTGTTCATGATTTGCAGCATTTTGTTTGAAACTGAGCACTCCTGTGAACTTAACCAATCAGGTGGAGTCTGAGAAATGTGAAAGACCCGTTTCGTTGAATGGCTCTAGAGAGACTGTGTACCAATTTGCGCGATGTTTGGACAAAATCTGTAGGTGTACTGTGCAAAAACTTGTTTTGCACAAAGCGGCCTCCTGGTGGCGCTATAACAGGCCGTTCTGGAAATTTTGGGGCAGAGGTTCATCGTTGGCATCCAGGGAGTGTGTGTGCAAAATTTGGCATCGACCGGGTTAACGGTGCCGGAGATTAGCTGCTCACGGACACACACACGGACACACGGACGGACACACGGACGGACGGAGTGCAAAACATACTCTCCCCCCATGTCTTCGGCCTGGTGGAGACAACAAAAACATGAGCACAGCTCATTTTTTGAATTCTACACAAAAGCTCTCTTTATAAATCAGTAACAGCCCGGCCCACAATAGCTTACTCACATCCTATATGTAAGTTTGGTGAATAGGATTTGACACCAGCGGTCACACCAGTCCAAATCTCAAATAACCTCTGTTCTCACTCATCCTCCAGCCTCCCATCTGCCTCTCTGTCTCTAGGACCTCATCAGTGAGTGATGCACTGATACAGAAACTAGGTATCCTTGCCATTTGTATTATGACGGACATTAAGTCACCGCAGTCTTCGTTCTGGGACTGTCAGGTGCCAGTCTATATACAGCACTGCTGGCTAGGTGGAACAACACCACGGGGGCTTGTACTAACGAGCTACAGTATCAACTCTCACAGGATTTATCAGTCAGACAACTGTTTTTTAAATTGGTGACATGCTATCATTATACTGGTAAGAATTCAAAACGCATCCATGCATCCAATGAGATGACTATCAGAATACCTGGCTAGAGTACAGGAATTAGCATATGTCATCATGCCTGAAACGCGATCAAGTTTGTAAAGTCCACCGAGGACCATCCTCTAAAACGTTGATTCGTGACATAAAATACTGTACATAGTAAAATAACGTGGGGAATTAATAATTATACATAGTTTCTAATAATATACAATAAATGGCAGTTAATTTATGTATTAATAATACATATTCTCAAAGGAACTTCATGTATGCATTTGCAGACCGAAATATTCAATGAAAAAATACAAGAAGATAAATTAACCCATTCTGACCGGGCACCCATTTTGGTGTTGGCATCATGTCGTGCTTTAACTATTGAAAAATAGCAGATCTACAAGCTCATATCGCGCCACCGAGTGGCGCGATACAAGCTTGTAGGTCTGCTATTTTTGAAAAAAATCGAAGAACGACTGACATTTTTAGAATCTGATCTCAGGTCAGAATGGGTTCATCAGACCAGTGTGTGTCCGGCGGAAACCTCGTGTGAATCTGATCTCAGGTCAGAATGGGTTAATTCATACAAAAACAAAACAGCATACAAATTGGCAGCGGTGAAGCATTCCACATGATGAAACCAAGGGTGCGTACGCAGGAGGAATTATCACAACCTCAAGTATCCAAATTAAAAAGCCACACAAAATTCACAGCCGTATATGTGGCCACGGGGGAAACCTGGTTTTCTGTTCATCTTAAGACCCCCAAAAAGCCTTCCTGCTTTAATTTACAGCAACTCTACAGAAGGTAGACACGCTGGGAATTAAAGTCTTTGAGATTCCTTTATTTATTTATTTATTTATTATTATTTTCCTCCATCTTTGGCTCCTCGATCCTCACTCACTCATATTCTATGTTTCACACAAACAAGCGTATGCAAACGTGTGCACACGCACACACATTTGAAATGTTTATTTATGTCCACATAATGAGAAGTACAGGAATACCTTGTACAAAGGACATAAACACTGCCAGTGCAGTTTGACAGTGGGAGAGCAGCCAGTTACAACGTGCATGGACGTCAAAGCATCGTTACATACAGTAAGTGCACGCACGCACACACGCACGCAAGCACGCACGCGCACACGTGCACACACACACACACACACACACACACACACACACACACACCCCCTTCCTGCCCTAATCCTTTCTCGTCTCTCCTCGCCCGCCCTGGCTCAGGGAGGTGAATGAGCGTAGAGGAGATAAATGGAGAGGAAATGGGAATTCACCCTGGCTCCGATTCCCTCTGTGATTTATTCAATTTGCCATTGTTTCAAAGAGAAGGCCAACTCTCTGGGACAGTACAGCCATGACAACACTGCCTCTGGGTACATGACAGGTAGAGGTGGAAGAGAGCATGAGGGCTGACAGAGGGAGACAGACACACATGTGTCTGAGAGGGGGTGGGGGGGAGAGAGAGAGAGAGAGAGAGAGAGAGAGAGAGAGAGAGAGAGAGAGAGAGAGAGAGAGAGAGACACCAAGATGGGTGGGGGTTCAATCTCCAATCTCCACTTGAAAAAGAGAAAATGGATGAGAGAGGAAATGGAAGATGGCCTGGGTAGATGATAGATAGATGGATAAAAAAAGGGGCGTGGAAGCAGGAGAGAAGAGTGGATGTTGACAGAAATTGGATGCAGAAGAGAGAGCCAGGCGAGATAATGGAGAAACGGAGCAGGATGGGCACAGGAGTGCAAGAACAAAAAAAGGCAGAGTTGGCAGGGTAAATGATTGAGGGGAGAGAGAATTTGGAGCAATAGATCTCAGTGAAGAGGAATAAAGTATTACAGTCCGTCATAAAACGGTGTCACGTGCCAAAACAAGCAGGCAGCGTATGCAATCGGTGTGACACCCTCGTTCTACAAAGTATAACCCATTCTGACCTGAGATCAGATTCATACGGGGTTTCCACTGGACACACACTGGTCTGATTAACCCATTCTGACCTGAGATCAGATTCTAAAAATGTCAGTCGCTCTTCGATTTTTCAAAAATAGCAGACCTACAAGCTCGTATCACGCCACTCGGTGGCGCGATATGAGCTTGTAGATCTGCTATTTTTCAATAGCTAAAGCACGACATGATGCCAACACCAAAATGGGTGCCCGTTCAGAATGGGATAAATGATAGCATATGAGGCGCGAGACTCGAGAGGGAAAAATAGTAGATCAAAACTAATGAAGCAACGGGCAACTATCTCACTCACAACCAGACAACCACAAAACCCCAAAGGGAGTTGACTGAAAAAAACAATAATAACACATAAAAAAGGGGGTGAAAATGATCAAACACTAGCGGCACTGTCATTTACCTTACAAAACAAAGCGCATCATGCCATCACATCAAAGCAAGAACTTTCAAAAGGACAGCTTGCAATCCATGCTGGATATCAAGCCGTATCTCCTTTTCACCACCAGTAATTTGTATACACTAATTAGACCATGAATACGCAAATGAGGTCCCATCATGCATAGTCCACCTCCTGCTGAAAAGCTACCCTATTCTTTTTTTTACTTGGACACCATGCCCTTCCTAGGGGAAGGGCGTCCAATAGCTGTATGTATAAATGTAAAGTTAATTAATTTCCACCAAGTAATGTTCAGTCTATTCTAATATACATCTTTTTTTAAGCTTCTCACTGCCAGTTTAGCTAATTAATTCACAGCAGTCAAATGTACCCCTTCCTGAAACATATACTACGGACAACCACAAGCCACTAAAGCTAATGATGATAAAAACTAATTTATTCACAGTGCCAAGTCATCATGCGGCGCACCTACTGTAGCTTATATTAAATCAACTTTACTTACAGTGCAGCAGGTCTGTTGGGCTAAAGGAGGCATACTCTACACTTTATGTAGTATTAAACTACAGAAGGTGGAAGGAGATTGACCTTGGACGTTAACAAAATGATTACATTGAGTATTTGAATGGATCAATGACCATATTCTATTGATTTATTTGTATGTATTTACGTCTGTCTGTCTGTACTAGGCAACGCTCCTTCTTGATCTAACGGCTGCATTTGACACGATTGATCATTAAATTTGAATACAACACCTGGAGCACTGGATAGGATTGTCTGGTACGGCCTTGTCTGGTTCTCCTCCTACCTAACAAACAGAAGTTATTTTGTCAATCTAGCTGAGTTTGACTCAGACAAACACGACATCGGTTCTGGAATTCCACAGGGCTCGATTATTGGTCTCTATTATTCTCCCTGTACATACTGCCGTTGGGAGAACGTATTACCAATCACGTCAATTTTCATTTCTATGCTGATGATACTCAACTATATCTTTCTGTAGCTCCAGATGATCACTGCGCTTTAGACCCGTTGTTGAGCTGCCTGTTCAGCATCAAATGCTGGATGAGTGAGAACTTTCTCAAGCTAAATGAGGATAAGACAGAAGTTCTCATAATCGGTTCTAGTGAGCAGAAAGAATCAATAATAAGCAGACTTGGCAACCTGACTGTGGAAAGTAACAGTACAGACGCAAAAACGCTAATTCACGCCGTTGTTTTTTCTTGGCTTGATTACGGCAATGCACTTTTTTCTGGACTGCCTAAGAAAACAACTGACAGATTACAACTTGTCCAAAATGCGGCAGCCAGAGTTTTAACTAAAACTAAGATGAGAGAACATATTACTCCGGTTTTAGCTTCACTGAATTGGCTTCCAGTTGTTTTTAGGATTGATTTTAAAATTGTTTAACTTTTTTATAAAGCTCTCAATGGTCTCACACCTTCCTACGTACATGACTGCCTGCCTAAATATGCCCCAAACTGCCCCCCCCTAAGGTCTTCCACTGCTGGCCTGTGACGTTACCCCACCTACATGAGTGAGTGGGGTCGGGGAGGATACGCCCACTGTTCTGTGCATTCAGCGACCGCCGCAGAGCGAGTGGGACAGACAGTATGTCAAAGAGATCTCCAAGTCCAAAGTGTGGTTAACAGAGAGGGAAATGACTAGTCTGCGGCTGGGCACGCAAAGTGCAATAAATGCGATGCTATAGTTCCCTGCAAAGGTTGTTGCAACTTGTACCAGTTGGACCACATCCACATTGAGGAAACATCTCAAAATCAATATGCGTACAAGTCCACAACTCACGAGAATAATCTAGGCACATCGCCTTTGTGAGCCATGCGGAAAGCCGTGCCCCCACTCCCTTTAGGGTGAGGTCGCTTCTCGCCCTTTGCAGTCTTACTGGTTATTATTATAGCATAGTTATTACAGATTAATGTAATTATATAGCTTTTCACTCAGAAAAGGAGTGGCTACGTTGTTTCGATGTTCTGTTTTCCATTGGTTGCACATGTGTTGCGCTCCGGAAATAGCAGGTATACAAACTCAAGTCACCATGTGTCGAGACCAGCTATTTTCAACATGCAAGACCAATGCACAAACAAGTATGCATAGGCGTAACGGTCACAAACGGAGAAGAAATTGAAGTGAAGAAAGACTGACTGGAGCTTGATATTCAGAAAGTCATCTGGGGGGAATTTAAACTCTGTTACCAAAGAAAATAAATAAATAAATACCATGAACAAATTCTCTCTCTGGGATGTACTCTGGTCGCCTTGCTTCCTACCTCACTCTCTTATCTTAAAGACATTTATTGTCTCATTTCTTGCCTCTTGAGAGCATGTAATGTGGCATGCTCAGAGAAACCGTTTCCCTTTTCAACGCTCTCTGCCACTTCTTGTGTATTTTTAAGGTCACTGCTGTTTGCAGAGGAGCCAGGCAAGTTGTTATCTATAGCACGGCTCTTGCCACAGGGTCAGAATAAAATATGAATGTGTTTTCCACAACATGCTGGGAGCGACTCGCACATCGCAGGTCACACTCCTATCTCAGAACTGCTTCCAGGAAGCCGTAACTTCAGACTGCAAATTGACCCAATGACTTTATTAGAATGATTACTTGTTGTTCATTTTAAAGTATATATTGTTGTCTGGCGTAACAGAGAAACTGTGTAAAAAGTAAACTCGATTTTGGTCCCAATAAGTAGTATGGGAAGTGATCCCCAGCACAACTTTGGCAATAAGAAAATACTAGCTTACTATAATAGGTGTAAAAACACGGACACATGGACGGACAGACAGATCCCATTATTAACCCCTCTGCAGACTCTTTGATCAAACCTATCCTCACCTACAGCATTGCATGTCACAACTGCATCATGTGAGCGCTAGCGGTGGTGGCTCGGCAGACTTGCATTTAGTCCACAACCCATAGCGACCTTATCATTGATGTCAGCAGCAGGTTAACAGAACTCAGGATCCTGGGTTCTGACGAGAACTCACCCGAATGTATGACTTCCAGCCTACCATGGGAGCAAGCAAGCAATGCACTCACGGTCCTAACCCTAACCGGGTTTCTGAATGGCGGTGTTTCTGAATGGGGGTCTGTTCCCGCACTCACAGTTCAACCGCAACATCAATCAGGTCGTTAGCACTGTCTGTGGGTTGGGAGTTGCTGGCCTACACTATGCATAATTTATCATTTAAGGAATGCACAATGTAGGCATTTAGCAGCTCTTATACTGTATGTGACTTGTAAAGTGAGAGTGAGTGCCATGAATAGAACAGGGTAAGTGGGCAAGGAATCTGCATTATATTTGTCGATTGGGAGAGGTTAAGGAGATGGATGCCCTCTTCCATCTCCAAATATTAGCTTTACCTTCAAATCCTAATCTCCCTATACTCTCATTTACCATGCAGTCAGGACAAGCATTGATTGGTTATGATGACACCAAGTTCAAGCACCCTGGAAAAAGATCACTTTGTATTCTGTCAAGATATCACGTATAAGCATGTCTGTGTCTGAGAACTGAGGACATCTTCAAACTACTCCTAATATAAAGGCGGTTTCCAGTGGTAGAAAAGTACTGTACTGTACTTAAGTACAATTCTGAGGTATTTGTACTTTACTTCAGTATTTCCAATTTCCAATACTTTTACTTCTACTCCACTATATCTCTGAGGCAAATATTGTACTTTTATTCCACTACATTTATTTTTAAACTTTAGTTAGGCTACTAGTTCGTATACTTTGTTGATTTTGTTTATTATTACAAAAGTTACAAAACATACATTACCAACTTCAGCCATATGTACATTTCCGCCAATTTAAAATAGCAGATCTACAAGCTCACAATGCGTCACGATGCATCGCTGGGTCGCAAAACGAATTTCAGTGTGAACTGACAATAAAGTACTATATCATATCATATCATGCAGCACATTATGATCTTGTAGATCTGCTAACACTTAAAATGGTACATTCTTCATAATGATTACTTTCTACTTTTTGCACTTTAGGTACATTTTGATGCCAATACTTTTGTACTTTTACTCAATTACAATTTGAATTTAAGACATTCACTTATAATGGAGTATTTCTAAATTGCAGTATTGGTACTTCTACTTAAGTCAACCTTGCCGCCGCAGATTTATTTATTTATTTATTTATTTCCCAGATGGTCTAAAAATGAGTTATTTAGCATACTTTTACCAATGAATTAGCCTATACACAGACAACGACTGCTGCCCCTCCAGGAGTCGCGGCTCATGGCTCTCCACAGACGGCACAGAGACAGCAGTCACTCCGCTGAACGTGTCAGTGTTGCTGCAGTGGTGTGGACTGTGAACCGTGAACCGTGCGGCACTGGTGGTGCTGCTGAGTGCTGACAGCCGACTCACAGCTTCTTCTTCTGAATTAGGCTACTTTATCTTTGCCTTGAAAAATACATTTTGCGTTTTGCTGTTTCCCAAAACAAACCAGCGCACGCTACTCTTTGCTACAAAGCGACTGGAAGGATGAGGTTTACAGACATACCTACCTAGCCTATCCGATCAGCGATCACCAGGGGGCAGCGACAACACACACACACACACACACACACACACACACACACACACACACACACAATAGCCTTCTATAATGCTGCGCACATATATTATATATATTAAAAAGAAATACCCAGCATAATTTTTGGGAAGGCTAAGCCTTCCCTAGCCTTACGCACCCGCCGCCTATGGTAGTTATATGACTTTCATACCATTATAGTACAAAACATTTTCAGTCAGAAGTATTCCCTCCTCCCTGCCTTCAAAATGGTTGTTGATACCATTCATTATCACAGCAGCTGGTCGATCAGCCCATACTTAAACCACAGCGTTAGATTGCATGTTAACACGGATGCCTCTAAGCCTACCATTACATTTAGTTATAATCGCTGAATCGGCTCGTTTTGTAGATTTGCAATACTTAATACATCCTTCCTAAGCTTTTGATAGTAACCCGTTACCTATTGTTGAAATTTCATCAATATATCTCGTGTCAGGCAGTTCTTTACTAATAGAGCCATATTGATTTACATTGTTTGACATCGCCTCCTTTAGTTCCTTTATAAAACCTTGCCTTTTCACACAGAGCTGTTAAAAATTATAAAAAATGTTTTAATTGAGCAGGTTTGTATGCTTCTAAGCTTCTTGCTTAGCCAATCTAAATTAATTGGAAAGAACTTGGGGTGTCCTTAAAAAGTTTGAGAACCAATGCACACTAAATGGAACAGAGCCTTAATTAGTATCATTGGTAACATCTGTGAAGAAAGTAGGGAAGCAGCCCGGAAGTAGGAAGAGTTATTCTGTGTGCGTATAGACTAGGTCTGTCAAAGTTAACGCACTATTAACTAGTTAACTCACAATCCTTTTAACGGCACTATTTTTTTTAATGCGCGATTAACGCACTGTGAAGTTTGACAGAATGGTTGAGAGATGAAAACAGCTGCATTACTTAAGTTAATTTAAGTCTACACAATTAGAAAACTTAGATAACATGTTATTTTGATCAACATGGCCTGTTATCTCTCGTAATGGTACCATTGGCCAACATCAATACAGTTCTTTAGTTTGGGTCTGGAAGGCTAAATGTCATCAAATGGTGGTCCGTGGCTCAAATGCAGAATAAATAATGCACCTTGATATGAAAAATCTTGAAAACCACTGATTTAAGGTATATTTAGAACGGATAAAAAATATGCGATTAATCACAGTTAACTATGGACAATCATGCGATTAATCAGATTAAATATTTTAATCGATTGACAGCCCTAGTATAGACCCTTTATATTAGTACACTAACGACGAAGAACAGAAATGTTTCAAACCCAGAGCAAATTATTGCCTCAAGTGTCCACAATAACAAGATTTACCTGGATCCGAATCAATATGGCCCATATTCCCACTTAGTTGAACTTTACGTGGTGATTGATGGGTGGATGAATCACTGTACAGTACCACTAAAAGTGTTCCCATAAACAAAGAAGATATAGATGTTCAAGTATAATGTTGTCACCATCACATGCCTGGTAAAAGAGATTGCCTTGCATTCCATGGACCATACATCACTCTAACATTTACAAGCAATGTAAGTGTAAATCAGCCATTTTTACAGCAGGGAATAAATCTGAAGGGTACAATCTCCAGTCACATGTAGGTTAACGTCCATAAGGATATCATGCACATAAGTAATAGTATACACCTACAGCTATGCTCATGTACCTTTATATCATATCTATGGGATATGCGATATGATGGGAACTATGCATGGGGTGGCAGCAGGGGTACAGTGACCGGATGGGAACCGCATGGTTCCCACTTCGAACCCGGGCTCCCCCAGAGTTAGTGTTGAAGTGTCCTTGAGCAAGACTCTGAACCCCTGGCCCAGGCCGTAGCGTAACGGTCTGGGCACCGGACTGGTAATCCAGTCGCAGTGTGCCGCGGGTTCGACTCCCGGACCCGACACGGCCTTTACTGCATGTCATCCCCCCATCTCTCTCCCGTTTCCTGTCAGCCTACTGTCTGTCCCTTCAAAAATCAATAAAAGGCGTAAGCCGCAAAAAAAATATCTTAAAAAAAAAAAAAAAAAAAAAAAAGACTCTGAACCCCTAATTGCTCCCGATGTGCAGGTTGGTGCCTTGCATGGTTTCCTCCGGTATCGGTGTGTGAGTGTGTGTGTGTGTGTGTGTGTGTGTGTGTGTGTGTGTGTGTGTGTGTGTGTGAAGGTGAATCTCTGTAAACCGCCTTGGATAAAGGCGCTATATAAATGCACCATTTACCATTTATGCATGAAAACTAATTTCACTTCTTTAATTCTGTAAACATGTGATGTGACAATAAAGCATATTCAGATTCAGCCATGGCGTATCAATATTAAAGCTTGATTTATTTTAGCGTCCAGAGAGCAGACTTTACATTTTTCCGTTTATATAATTTGAGAAGTACACATTTCCCATATTGTAAGTGCAATCGTCTCTCCACTTCTGTCTCTGCACACACTTTCATCCCTTCCGACAGCAATTTCTTTCTAAGAATTCAAGCACATCGAGTTGTCTTTATGGGATTTTAATGAGATATGTATAAAGATGTGACAGATCTCCTCACACAACCTTGTGCAGTGAATGTCCATGTTTCTGTTCCACTGCACACACAGTCACTATGTTTGGACTGTGTTTGAAGTGTGCATTCGTCAAATCTGAGGCACTTGAATGTCTGCATGGCGTCACATGACACTAGCATACCCTCACGGCCACGTGGGTGCAGCAATATGATCTTTAGCCCATTTTGACCTGAGATCAGATTCACACGAGGTTTCCACTGGACACACACTGGTCTGATTAACCCATTCTGACCTGAGATCAGATTCTAAAAAATGTCAGTCGTTCTTCGATTTTTCAAAAAATAGCAGACCTACAAGCTCGTATCGCGCCACTCGGTGGCGCGATATGAGCTTGTAGATCTGCTATTTTTCAATAGCTAAAGCATAACATGATGCCGACACCAAAATGGGTTAGAGTATCTTCAAGTTCAAGCTAATGTCGTGCAGGTCTCATAACATTATCCCTTATCAACAAGAGTACAAAAGTCGAGTTTATCTGGTCACTTATTAAAACTTGCCTCTTATTTGGGATAATAATTGGTTCCGGCATCAGGACTTGTAAACTGAATGTTTGTTCCGTTAACAATGGCTTACTACCAAACACTAAACCAGAATTTATAGTTGTTCTAAAGTGCAGAGTGAGAAAGAGAGAGCACCTACCGTAATACAGATTTAAAAATTACCCAAAGAGGGGGGGAGGGTGTGTGTGTATACATGCACACAGTGGGGTACCTGCTGACATGGAGTCCTGGGTGCAATCGCTTCTAAGCGGGCATAGACATAATATATTGGCTGGGCGGAGTTGCAGTTGATAGCACTGAATCCTTTCTAAACCACAGCTAAGCTGGTCAAATACTAACTGACAGAGCAACAGCCCTGTCATGTTTAATTGGAAGAGGGTTTTACCACCATGAAATGCTATTACATACTCTAAATGATTGCACCACACCATCATGTGACTAGGACGATACCTGCCTGGAGTCCTTAACCATAGATAAAATATAGATGCCTCATTGGTCACTGCAGTTTGTTGGAGCGACCTGCCTCCAACGGGAGGAGGAAGTCAAGAGAGAGACTACTGGCCAATCAATCATAGCGTGTCTTTTCCAGGACATTGCCAAAACAAATGCTGCTGGGAAAGAGGGAGTCGTGCCTCTGAGACCAATAAGACCTGAGACCAATTCTACAAACTCTAAATCAGTAGTTATCAAACCTTTTTGTGCCAAGGCGTAGCCCCAACATGTTATGTATTTGACTGCGGACTGCCATCTGACATTGTTTCTTGCCAGGGACCCATAGAAGGGAAGATTTGTGTAAAAAACAAAATGTATTAAAAATGTTTCAAACTCTTTCCAAGATGTTTAAAAAAGGTTTAAGTGTAATATGTTACAGCTAAAAGAGAAACCTAAAGAATACAATAGATCCACAGTGGAAACAGGGCAGGGAAGAGGGTTTTGTTTACTAATATCATTGGGATAGCGTGGCAACTTTCTGTCCAGTTACTTAATGGGCCATTACACTTGAATGCACAAACTCACCCAGTAAAAAATGTAATGCCTCCACATCAGTGGCTGTGGGAAAATGGAGATTTCTGTGAGTTTGTAAGGAAAGCTATCCCGCGGCCAAATACATATCATTTTGGGGCTCCATGACATGAAAAGGTTTGAGCAGTACTGATAGCAAGTTTTTCAGAAAACGTTTAGGAGACGGAAGACACTTGTAGAGTTGGCCTCAGGTCTTAATGGGTTAAGTGCATTTACAGTATATAGCACTTTTTGTTTTTATCTCTGGCAGGCTGTGCAGGATTATGTTTTCACCCCTGACTGTGTCTGTGTGTATGTGCGTGCGTGTGCGACCGTGCGTGTGCGTCCTTGAGCAGCTAATCTCACAGGCGCCGCTTTTCTAGTCTAGTCATCCGACCACTCTGACACATTTTACACTGTACTTCACATTCACAGGCACACACACGCACATATTGTACATTATGTTATTAGCAGGACACTTCACCACACAGCTGAAAGCAGCCAGGGATCGAATCAGGAACCCAGACCACCACCGTCTGGTTCCCGGTTTGATTCCCTCCTCCAGAGCCACTGATGTGTGACCTCTCTGGTGGGTGCTCTACTGAAAATTGAACGGGACTATGTGTGTAGGAGGTATGTGTGTCCATGGCATGCACATTAGGGTGAACGTGTGTGTGTGTGTGTGTGTGTGAGAGAGAGAGAGATTGTTTCAGAAATGTGTAGGTGTGTGTTGCTCTTCAGGGAGCCTAAAGCAAAGGTTGTTTTGAAAAGGTCATGTGGCCAAGGGCAAAAAAGAGGGAAAGAAGCAATGTACACACCGAAATTGTAGTGTGTGTACTACTTTGTACATTCTAGTGTGTGTACCAACTACAAATTGTGGGATTTGACGGCCTCCACTTCAGCTGTGTTTTTAAACCCATTATTGTGCCCTTCACATGTACAGTAGTAGATGGCCACACATCGTAGACACACGCACACCCAGGGTAAATAGTGTGTGTACTGTACTGAGGCTCGTAATAGGAGCGTCCCCCCGCCTCATAGTCTCCGAAAAATAAAGGGTTGGATAAAGTGTTTGTTCAGTGAAGACGTGCTGGTCTTCGCCGTGTCATAGGAAAGCACAATAGTGTCACACTTCGTGCATTTAGCAGCACTGGCCTTCTTACCTAAGCCGGCGAGAATCACATCCAAACTGTTCCACACTGCACACATCTGACATTCCGTTTGGGAGTTGCACGCTGTACTCTTTCGTTTGGAGTGTGTGTGTGTGTGTGTGTGTTTTGGACAAAACCACTGCCACCTCGAGATGGAGCGTAGCTCTGTGAGTGTGGTGTGTGTAGCTGTGAGCTGTGTAACTTCCGGGAGTCCGATCGTAAGTGTCGTGTGGAGTACTGAAACTCGCGGTCACATGGTGGCGTCGGGGAGCCAATACAAGAGCAGGGTTGCCAAGTCCGTGTATTGTAAGCGAGTTGCGGTGTTTTTGTTTGTAAGGATTTCACTGCGCAAAGAGCATAAGTGCGTAACACTTGGATGGAACTAGCACGCGCACGCACACACGCACGCACGCACGCACGCACGCACACACGGCTAGGAGTAGCGAGAGTAGTAAAAACAGAAAGGCAGTCAGCCATGCATTACCTCACAGGCTGAAAACCTCTGTCTGTCAATCTGCATGTCCCAGAATGCAATACTGACCATGTTTAACCTCCATCCGTCAAAGAGCAGAACATGTTACTCTCCCAATGAGATCATGGAAATTCAACTTGAGTAAAGACAGACAAATCATCATGAATACTAATGTGAATCAATTTAAAGGAAAGTGCCTGGGGGGGGGGGGGGGGGCTTAGTCAATTAGCTCCTAGTGAGGACCCGCGTTGAGAATCTAACGCCTGGCGTGTCTCGCATTTATCTCTGCCTTTTTGAGAACCTTTCTAAAATCTCAACAAAATTACCTAAAAAGTTTTTCTTTCTTTCTTTTTCTCTTTTTTTTTTAAATAAAATAAATCCTACATTTTCAAATACTATTAATTGCATTGTTATTTTAAAGGCTCACTGTGAAAAATCAGTTACTATCTATCTGTATAACACTGTAAACACAGCTAAAGCCTGAAGGCACAGTGTATAAATATATAAACCGCCGGGAATCTCTTAAAAGTTACATTACAGTGCTTGAATATTAGATTATTATTAGATTAGATTATTATTATTAAATTGCTTCCAAAACATTATGAAAGGCAAAGCGAGACAGACAGAGAGAGAGAGAGAGAGAGAGAGAGAGAGAGAGAGAGAGAGAGAGAGAATATACAGCCCACATCCCACTCTCTCTCCCATTTAATGGAGTCACTTGAGACAAAGGCATATGGGACTTCCTGTTCTTGGTTTTTGAACTGTTCAGTGAACTCCCGTTTCCCTCTTGACGACTGCTGTCACGTACACACCAACCCGCCGTGAATGGAAGGGAATAATTGAGGAGAATATAACTCAGAGCTCGTGTGTGTCATAAAGAAATAACTGAGACAAATTGACCGAGCACACATGTAACAATAAACAGGCAAGGCTACAGGTCTGGATTTGCTAGTCAGTCACTTTATATCTATATAGCTTCTCTATCTGGGCACCTTCTTGAAGCTTTCCTCTTCTAGCCCAGATTTGAACTGTTTCCTGTAGTACCAACATTTTTACCATTGACCTAACGGAGCCTGCTTGCTCGCTTGGAGTATAAATTGAATCTTGACCATCAGATCCTAGGTGAGATATGACCTTTGACACAGTCTAAATGTCTCAGTACAAAAGCAGGGAGACAAATTCCAACCACTTCAATTGTATGAGTTATATTGCATTACCATAAAGAATGGACAAAACTACATTTATTAATTAAAAAAGGAACATACGTAGTTGTCACGGTCACAGACTTTGCCCATCTATATGTTGTATTTATGTTATGTTCTACTTGTTTTGATTCTATGTTCTGCTTATCTAAATGTTGTATTTTATATGTTGTTTTGGTTCTTGTTGTCTTCCCCAGGTGTTTCTCATGTGTATATTAGTCTTGTTCCCCAGTCAGTCCTTGTTTGGTGTCAGTTCATCATGTTAGTTTGAGTTATCTGTCTCTGTTCACCTTTATTAACCCATTTTGGTGTTAGCATTATTTTATGCTTTAGCTATTGAAAAATTGCAGATCTACAAGCTCTACGAGCTTGTAGGTCTGCTATTTTTGAAAAATCGAAGAGCGACTGACATAGAAGACATTTTTAGAATCTGATCTCAGGTCAAAACACCCAACCATGGGTTTGATCACCACCTGCCTGGCTGTCCTGCTTTTGGCTCCTCCAGAACGTGACAATAGTACCACTTTAACAGTGATGAAACACATCTTGACCTAGTTGTGTGTTTGCAGACACAGCGCTGTACTGAAAGCTTGGAAAGACATTCGGGTGAGTCTTTGACCTTCTGCCAAGGTGGTTTTTGTTGTTTTTCTGCCTTGTAAATGTCTACTTGGGAAGTTGACTCCGGAAATTGAGATTAATTAGCATCCAACAAAAGATATTAGTAATTCATTCAATATATCAATCAATCAACAAATAATTTAAATTGTCAACATTATAGTAATCATCGTCGTTGTCAACACGATCATCTCTAACAGCACCTTTATCATAATAACGAAGACCTCTGACCACCAAGTTAATTGTTTACGATAATGTAATTGAGCTTATGAGCCCATTCTATCAATTAGCAGACTTTGTAATGATACAATATGCCAAGCAACTCTAATGTCGTATCATTGATGAGAAATGGCTGCCAAGCTTGGCACATCGATGATAGCTCCGGGCGATGTTTTGATTAATACCCAATCTGAGTTGTCACCCTTCCTCATGATAAATAGCTGGGAGTTCATTATCAAGACTTGCCCTTGTGCTTTTTGTCTATTCATGTGTACTGTCACTCAGGGCACATTTCATTAACTCACTGTAGTGAATAAATGGAACATTAGTGCTTTGGAAAAGCATGTGCAAACTGCAAAGCATATGGAAGCACAGCACACACGTGATGTTCAAGCTTCTATGCAACAACCACAAAACGTTTCCTAGGTAGTCCAAGCAAGGCATACATTCCATGAATGCCAATGGCCAATGTATTGGCCAAAATGTCAATATCATGAGACGCCGATGGCCAAGTGTTTAAGTCGTGTACCATACACGCTGATACAGTCTGACAGAAAGGTTCCAGGGTTCCACCGCAGACCTTTGCTGCGTGTCACTCCCTGACTCTCTCATTTCCTGTACTGTATCAAATAAAGACAGAAAAGCGCTAAAATATAATAATAATTATCAATATTGAAATTGTTTTCTTTTTTACTATTGAAAGCATGTCATATGCAGTAAGCCTGTACAGGTTCCCATTGAACAGTCCATTAGGAAATCAGTAGCTCATCACTACCAATATTATTTTCCCCTCCGATAACGGCTCAGGCAATCTCTATTGGAATAAAGTGCTTTCTATGAGGCTTTAAATGAGTAACTGCACCGGCGCTGATTATAGCAATTTCGCACAGAAAGCAGAAAGGATTTTAAGAGTGTCTTGGGTGAAGGAAGACAAACCTAGAAGCAAGAAAGTGCGAGTGCAGAAGCTCACAAAGACATGAAGTCTAAAAAAAAAGAGAGAAAACTGGAGGACTTTATAAGCATCAAGGCCAAGGCAAATCAATACGGCTGGCTCGACTGCATGCCAACTCACCAGCCATCTTTATGAGACTGCCCTGCTCAGCCACAAGCGAGCGGTGACCCAAATTCATGTCCCAATGTTGTGTGCTCCCAGTATGCGGAGGGAGAGGATTCTCGAAAGTTCATTAAACCATATTATCTTGATATATTCCGACGCACCGAGTCCATAAAGGTTTGTAAGAAAAGACATGTCATTAACGATGATGAATGTCTACAGAGTATAGAATAATATATCACTGTGGAACAAAACTATGGCTCTATAAGAATGGCTACATGGAATCTGGAGAGGGGTAAAATGGTTACGGTTTGCTTGAAATCGTTATCTTATCGTTGTCTAATTAGCTCATTCAGTTTAGCAATAATCCAAATAAAAGACTTCTAGATTTTTTTACAAAGAATAGGGATAATGTTATTGTCAGCAGGCACATCTGGCCTGATCGTTGTATGGTGGTGTCACGTGCACTGTATCCATTCTACAAGCTTATAACGCATTCTGACACATTGTGAGTTTGTAGATATTTGTAGCTATTTCTGGCCTGTGATATTGATAGCCATTCAGAGAGTCAGAATGTTAGACAGGGGTGATAACCATTTTCAACGTGATAATTGGATGGGTTGTTTATTATTGTGGAAATACATATGTGTCACAGGCGAGACATCTGCAGGGGATGGTGCTACATTGAGATAACAGAGCTCGTGGAAGCATGACATGATAGTGTCAGCTAGTGTTAACGTACTGTATCTGGTGCATGGCTCGTGTGGCTGCGGTGGGGTGTGAGGTTGGTTTTGATGTTACCCACTGAAATTTGCAGCGTGGCATCACTTCATTATCCGCTGAAATAAAATAAAGACTAAATAAAATGAAAGCATGTGACATCAGTCGTCAGTCACAAAGACACACACACACACACACACACACACACACAGACCCTCTCATTGACGGCTGGCCTCTTGCAGAGGACAAATTGTCCCTTGCTTTGTCCCAACACGACTGCAATCATGCCTGTATGTAACAAAGTAACAATAAAGGGCACTTTATACTTCATTTAAAGATATTAATTCTACAGTAGGTCCCATGATAATTGGTAACAAGGTAACAACTGCAATGAGGAGTATTATGTTATTAATTAGATCTATGTTCAGCTAATTCCCATCACAGAGGATCATTTGTTTCAATGTGGTTGTGCGTCCTCGGTCACTCCAGCAACATGCATGTCCTCTTTTCACCTCATCCATAAACCTCCTGTCCTTCCTCTTCTCTCCAGCATATTTATCCCAACTAGAGCGGTGCCAGCTCCATATAAGGAGATATAGGGGTGATCGGGGCCAGAGCCCGGGCAGAGACTTTTGTACTGGTTCTGGACAACCGGCGATCCGACGGACACCGGGCACCGCACTCCCTGTGGTGGTGTGGAATGTGTGTTTCAAATTTGAAGTCGGTGAGGCAAGCGGTTCTCGAGTTATGTGGATTACAGACATACGTACACACGTACAGTACGTGGTGCATTTATAATAGGATGTACCTGTAATAAAATTAGATTTTTATGCGGGTGAGAAAAGGAATTTACAGTACTATATGTAGGGTTGTAGAAAACAAAGGATATATAACAAATAGGATGTGCGGTTTCCTAAAATGATGCTTTTTTTATTTGCCTTTGTACAATAGGCAACATGTAGTGTGTTCCATCTTTTCACTTCTACAGTATGAGATTGGTCATTACTGTCATGCGGATTCACATGTCAACTTAACTGTAAGCGGGCCGGCTGGGGACTCGGTGGTGGATTCTGTGGTGGTGTGACAATTTCAAGGTTTCCCGCTAATCCACTTTCACAGCCTCTCCAGCGTAAAACTGAACATTTAGTAAAGAGCTCTGTCTCCCTCTTCACAGCACTCGTCTTTCTGTGTCCTCTCTCTAGCCATGCTAACGCTGGGTGCTACCAGATGATAAACCAATAGCTGAGATGAAGGGTGTAAGCCACCGGTACAGGGATTCCAACACATCCGACCACACCACCATTTGCAAGCTGACAATGGACAGCCCTGGTGTGACAGGATTAATTGGGAGCTTAGTGTGTGACACTGGCGGTTCCTAAAAGACAGTGGTGATTGATACAAGATGGTGTGGCTGTTCGTCTTTCACACAGATACAAACAGAGTGTGCAGCTCAAGTACTAAGACCCAGTCAGGTGGCAAGGCTAAGTACTCATGCATCGTGAGCTCAGAGTGATATTTAACCCATTCTGACCTGAGATCAGATTCATACAAGGTTTCCGCCAGACACACACTGGTCTGATGAACCCATTCTGACCTGAGATCAGATTCTAAAAATGTCAGTCGCTCTTCGATTTTTCAAAAATAGCAGACCTACAAGCTGTAGATCTGCTATTTTTCAATAGCTAAAGCATAACATGATGCCAACACCAAAATGGGTGCCCGGTCAGAATGGGTTAAACTTAGTTCTTATGATGGTAGACTAGTTTTATTGAAATGTGCAATATTATCCAACAAATCCTATACCTGACGGTAATTTGATAAATTATCCAAGTGTTAAATATTAAGAGCTTCTTTAAGCCTCATAACAACCTTAAGTCTTCCCCGGAGTATAAACAACAAACCTCAAGGGGTTTGTAAATATGTTTCAGATAAGGGAGATAATTTTTTATCTGACAGCAGTAACGAGCAAAGCTTTGCTCAATCATACTATAATTGTGTTCTAGAACAAGGTCTGCATGTCAGCCTGCCTACAAGCAATTTATTTTCCTGGGCAACGCTGAAAATGTGTACCGTAATTTCCGGACTATAAGGCGCACCTGAATATAAATTTAGGGAAAATCCCAAATATGTACGTATACAAGCCGCACCGGACTATAAGCCGCAGGTGGCCCCCTAGTGGCCGTTTCGTTAGCTCAGAGCCTTAGATGGCTCTGCGTTAGCTGTAAAAATCCATAGATAAGCCGCACCGTTGTATAAGCCGCAGGGTTCAAATCATGGGTAAAAAGGTGCGGCTTATATAAGTGTACTAATAACATACCGGGTATAAACATACCGATTATACACACTTGATTCAATATTTTATCCATAGCCATGCATGCTGCAAAGACCCAACCATGAATATGTCCTGATGTTATCAAATATAATGCAGAAAGTTATACTGCAGTCTAAGTCCCAACTGTGGCCAGTGGTGGTATATCATTCTCACTCCTCTCCAATCACTGTTTCTTTCACTTTGATTAAAAAGAGAATATTGAACAAGAATCAGAAAATAGCTGTCAAAATAACAATGATTAATAGACACTCAGCTGGCCCAGGCCGTAGCGTAACGGTCTGGGCACCGGACTGGTGATCCAGTCGCAGTGTGCCGCGGGTTCGACTCCCGGACCCGACACGGCCTTTACTGCATGTCATCCCCCCATCTCTCTCCCGTTTCCTGTCAGCCTACTGTCTGTCCCTTCAAAAAAAATCAATAAAAAAGGCGTAAGCCGCAAAAAAATATCTTAAAAAAAAAAAAAAATAGACACTCAGCTCCACAATAGGATACATATATTTTCATTCTGGAATATTTCCTGAATAGTGAATACTGTATGGAAATACAAAAATGTGCAATTTCGAAAGCATTTGACGTAGCGACACAATAGCTACACATTAGGAGCATGCAAATTGGACGTTTGAAATCATGAGTTGGATCATATGTTGTATGTATGTACATATGTACTGGCTTGACTGCTGGACAAATAACTACAAACTAAAGTTGTATACAGTCCACATACTGTAACAAACAAGAAAACTTGATTTGTCTTATAAGATAAGATAAACTTTTACTAATCCCCTTGGGGGATTCTGATGGCATAGCAGCAGCAACAGCAGACTAGTGAAACACACAGGAGCCAAGAGCCAAAACAAACTATACACCGACACTAGACATCTGCACTGGGTCTGTATGAGTTAGCATATCAAGTCTAGAATGAAGATACGGTATATAGTATTATAAAAGTATAAATGTGTAGTCTATTAATAGCCAAACAAACAATATAATGTCACTCAATAGTAAAACGTCACAAACTGGCCTGGTATGGTAATGTCATAAGACATACCTCACTGTCAAATACCATTCTACAGGGGACAGTAGAGGGAAAGCGGAGAAGAGGCAGGCAGAGATGGACAACATCAAGGAATGGACAGATTGCAGATTCCAGACTCTGCTACGCACAGCAGAATTGTCTTGAGTTCTGGAGATCCCCGACTGCCCAAGAATCCACCATGACACCCCTACGGTCCCGGGCCTAGGCCATGGGATGAGTGAGTGAGTGAGATAATATCACTATAAGTATCACCAATTAATAATGCCATTTCAAAAGAGAGTCCTAATAATCATTTAGAAATAACGCAGAGAAGGCCTACGGGCAGGCTCTTGTGCAAGAGCACAACACACATCACTTAGCAGCAGGTAGCAGATGCCGTTTTACATTTCTGTCTAATAAACTGTTCAATCAATTCAACAGTATCAAGTACTGTATGTCATATGTGTGTGTGGGAACAGTATATTCACAGTCAAATATACATGAACCGCCAGTGCCAGTGTGATGGCAATGGAGTGTATTCACAGTCATATGCATACATAGAGTAATGATGCCAATGTGACGGCCTGTATGTGTCCCCAAGACTGACATGGCAACAGGGCCTGGTCAGCAGTTTGTTCAGCATCCTGGTGATCTGGCCGTGGAAGCTGTTACTTAGCATTTCCGTTGGTTTTTGATACAGCATTATTGCCTGTCTAATGGCATCACAGTGTGAACAGGTTGTGGCTGGGGAGGTGCATGTCTTTGATGATCTGGCTCAGCCTACGCACCACTTGTCGTATATGTTTGCTGAGCCTCTGTTGCCTCTTAGTCTTATTATGTTAAGAAAGATGTCTGAGCTATTTCGGAAGCCAATTACTTCTCATACTCTACTTTTAAAACTCTTTAACCAGGAGTATTGAGTGAAGAGACAAAACAGGTAAAAAAGCATTGACAAATCAGTTGAGACAGTGTGTGTGCGTGCGTGTTTATATTTGTTATCACCCAGGCGGAAACTTAACTGGCCCTTCAGGGATTTTACCAACAACAATGTTTAAAGGAGAATTCCATACTAAAAGGCTTTCATACCTTTCTTTGTTGTTACGTCCCCACCAAAGAGGTCTAGGTGTTATTTTGTGCAAAAGCTCCTTATTGGCTATTTCCCCTACCATAAGCCCTCAATGAATTGCATTGAATTGAATGGGAATTGAAGGGGGCTATGGGGTGTTGTGCTATTTCGCTTATTTCCATCGCTCAAAATTATAATTATTTTGTATATATCCTCTCTTCATAATGTAAATAATATCCCAAGCGGCACACTTTACTACTTATTTAGATGGAAATAAGCGAAGTAGCACAACACCCCATAGCCCCATGCAATTCCCATTCAATTCAATGCAATTCATTGAGGGCTTATGGTAGGGGAAATAGCCTATAAGGAGTTTTTGCACAAAAAAACACCTGGACCTCTTTGGTGGGGACGTAACAACTACAAAGAGAGGTAAGAAAGCCTTCTAGCATAGAATTCTCCTTTAAAACGTTGCTTTTAAACAGAACATACATAAACTATGTCTTTCTCTCGGTCTTCATCATACTCGGGTATACGTCACACACGTACACTGCTACAAGATATAAATTGTTCCATGTTGCTCCCAGTGCAGTGTATTACGTCATAAGAGTATTAGGTGTAAAGAATCGCACAAGTTTATATGTCAGAGCCTCTGCACTCTCTCACACCACTCCATATAATGCCAAGGACTTTCTCCATCTTCCCCCTTTCTATTATAGCTACAGTGCAACACTACATCATCTCCCCCTCTTCACTCATATCACTTTGATTTGCAACTCCTAGCTAGGAGTCTGATGCTATACCCACAGATGATATAGTAAGGTCCACTGCTGGGGTCTATTGAAAGGTTATGATGACACACACACGATCCAGGGGCCAGTTATCTGGCCTAAAGTTACAATAAAGGCAGAATGGTATCGTTGTGACGGGCAGTACAGCCCTGTGCACTTGTGTATGTGAATAATGTGTAACATGGGAATTAGTTTTGAAATAAAACGATTTGAAATACTTGGGGGTGCATTGGTGTTGCTGTTGATGTCATTGGCTGCACCCGTGTGCTCCGAGGTTTCATAAGAGACGTCAGCTTTTCCTGTTCAGCGTGATTAAGGTTTCTCGAGGTTCAACAGCACGGACGGATCGTCTCCCGTTCTGTGCCAGAACAAGAGAACCCAAGTGACAGAATCTCTGTGAATCGTAACCAGCAGCCATAGTGTTATGTTTGTTCATCATCCTGACCTGACCAGCGATACTCAAACTGAAAGTAAACCGTATTCTACTAAACCATTCATTACTCACACCTCATCTACCAGCAGCACGAGAGTTAAAAGGGATAATACAAAGTACATACTGTACATAAATTGGCATTTCCACAAAAAATAGCACATGATGCTGCCGTGATCATCCCACTGTTACTATGATTGGACTATACACGATTTCCTTCAAATGCATAATTGGGGGGAAACAACTTGATCCCATCACCCAGTCAACATAGCTACCGCTTCCATTTAATGGTGTAGGTGGTATAAACACAGAATTCAGAATAGTGCTCTCTTAGAATAATGGGATGAGTAAAATGTACATTAAGTGAACCTTGGAGCACATGTTTCTCTCTGTGAAGCGTGCGCGCGTGCGTGTACAAGCAAGCGATGAGTGAGAGCTCTCTCACTTCTTGTACAAAGGGTCTACTACTCTTTGGATTGCTGCTGAGCTGGAAAAAAAACCTCCATCTCTGTTAGTCTTCAAGCCAACTACAAAAAAAGCTCATAAAAAGCATCTGGTTGTGTGTGTGTTTGTGTGTGTAGGTTTTACAGGTAGGTGGTTAGGTGGTTATTCTGTTTAAAGTATAAATCCACTGATGTGTGTACTGTATTATGAATGTACTGTATGCATGTTTTCTTTAATATATATTAAATGTAGTACTGTTTTTTTTATATATGTATACTTTTTATGTTTGATTCTATTGATTCTTCTATAAGCCTCTAGGCCTCTGAACTTATCCTGCACAACATGGTTATATGTATTAAAACAAAATAAAAAACAGAGTGAGAGAAAGAGACAGGGAGAGAGAGAGAGAGAGAGAGAGAGAGAGAGAGAGAGAGAGAGAGAGAGAGAGAGAGAGAGAGAGAATCTACAGTAAGAACCACCAACAGCCCACATCCCACACACTCTCCCATTTAATAAATAATTGAGGAGAATATAACTGACAAAAAAGGAAAGAAAAACACATTACACCATGCAGCAAGGTTATAACAAAAGAAAATAACTGAGACAACTTGACCGAGCTAGTTAGTTACTAGTTTTTCACTTTATCTCTGTAGCTTCTCTATCTGGGCAGCTTCTTAAAGCTTTCAACCCCCCCCCCCCCCTAACCCAGATTTGAACCGTTTCTTGCAGTACTGACATTTTTACCATTGACCTGCAGAGCCTGCTTGCTCGCTTGGGGTATAACATTGAATCTTGACCATCAGGTCAAAATGTCAGATCCGAGGTGAGATATGACCTTTGGCACAGTCTAAATGTCTCAGTACAAAAGCAGGGAGACAAATTACAACCACCTCAATTGTATTACCATAAAGAATGGACAAAACTACATGTATTAATTAAAAAAGGAACATAGTGCCTCTTTAAAGGACAACTTTAGTTTTTTTTCCAACTAAGGTTCATGTTTTAGGTTGTTATTAGAGAAACTAAAAGGTGAGTGTTAATTTTCTTTCATTTGCTGCTTTCTTTAGTTTTGGGGATTTTAGCAGTTTTTGACAGGGGGGCGGGGGCATTCGAGCATGGGGCTAAATATGTATTTTTTTACCAAATTTTATGGTGATTTATTTATTTATGGTTTACTATAGTCCTAATAAACCCCAGGAAATTACATCTGGCCACAGAAGATCACAGGATCTACTGAATGTGAAGGTAGCCTACTGGGGGAAGGCTTATACTGTGTGTCATAGGCTCAATATGTCAGTTTGTCACATTCAGTAGACCCTGTGATCTTTTGTGGCCAGATGAAATTTCTGGGGGTTTATTAGGACTATAGTAAATAATAAAAAGATAAATCGCCATAATATTTTGTATAAAAATACATATTTAGCCCCATGCTCGAATGCCCCCGCCCCCCTGTCAAAAACTGCTAAAATCCCCAAAACTAAAGAAAGCAGCAAATGAAAGAAAATTAACACTCACCTTTTAGTTTCTCTAATAACAACCTAAAACATGAACCTTGGTTGAAAAAAAACGAAAGTTGTCCTTTAACACATCTTGACTCAGTTGTTTGTCTGCAGTCACATCGCTGTACTGAAAGCTTGGCAAGACATTGGGGTGAGCCTTTGACCTTCCGCTAAGATGTGTGTAGCATGGATAGATGTGTGCTGATGAGGGGGGCTGATGATGTTAATTGCAGGATCCTGGGAGCCTGTCACACACGGAGATCTCCTCCATGCAACCTGATTTACGATGCCTGCGCTGCCCAACGCATTCCCCCAACGCCACAGGGTTCCTGCTGAATAACCAAATTGACAGGCCTCGTTTGTTTGGTTGCCCGCGTAACAAAAGGCGGTGCCACGCGCGGACCCGCAACGCATGGGTCATAATGGCTGGGGAGAAGGCTATTGAACCGAGCTGAATGGGGTCATCTGTCAGCGGAGAGCCAGAGAGATAAAAGATGGCTGGTATTTGGAGACCTTTGGGAAGTCAAATGGCATAGAACAGGTGGGACAGGAGTTAATTGTGTCTGTATTGAAATGTCACTGCTTAGTTAGTGCTGCACACATAGACTGGGAGGCACGAGGTCACCACTAATAGTTTGTGACCCATCTGTTGAGAAATATTGAACTGCTTGTGAAAATAAATAAAAGGGCCATTAAAAGAGATAATTAAAGAGATAGGTGCTTCCATCCAGCCGACGTATCACACATTCCGTGAAGCCTGGATTAAATACCGGTAATTATACCTCTTAGTCCTGACCTAGTAAAATGATGCATAGTTACTGTCACAATCAGACAATTATTACATAATCGTCTAATAGCAATTATTTGAGATAATCACAATTATGTTGGCGTGATAGTCATAATCATTTCCGTGTTGAAAAGTGTTCATACAGTACATAAAAAAGCAGAAATAGCTGATCTTTACAACAAGCTTGTAGATAAATAAATAGCAGTAACTCTTTGTATATAATTCAAATGTATTTGATGTATCTTCCCTGTGCAATGTTTAACCCATTCATAGGACTAAGGCCAATTCTAAAAATGCCTTCTAAATCCTGACCTAGTTTTTCTGAAAAGCTTCAAATATTTATTCAGAAATTACTAAAATGGATGTGGATGTTTAAGGGCAGGATGCACTTTCCATTAGGTTATAATGTGTTGTGTTGAGTAGTGTCAACCTTAAAGCCCCAAACCACACCAGGGTCGCCATGCAACTCCTCGCAACGATGGCGACCCATTGGTGTGGTTTGGGCCATTGAATTGAACCAGTTGAATCACTTGGGACGACGTTCAACAGACATATCACACCGCTGGGACGGACGCCAACACCGTCTCATCCCGTCTCGACCTTAGAGTATATATTAACCCATTCTGACCGGGCACCCATTTTGGTGTCGGCATCATGTTATGCTTTAGCTATTGAAAAATAGCAGATCTACAAGCTCATATCGCGCCACCGAGTGGCGCGATACGAGCTTGTAGGTCTGCTATTTTTTGAAGAATCGAAGAACGACTGACATTTTTTGAATCTGATCTCAGGTCAGAATGGGTTCATCAGACCAGTGTGTGTCCGGCGGAAACCTCGTATGAATCTGATCTCAGGTCAGAATGGGTTAATAGAGACGGCACCCGGAGGAAACCCTGAGGCGAAATGGACATAGTGGCCGAATTTGGTATCGCAGCTTGGGGCCAAAGCTTGTCCGTTGACTATCATTGCGCACGTTCATGATGACAGGTGAACGCTGTTTCATACGTGAACACGTGCAATGATAGTCAACGGCCAGCGCGTTCACCATTTGGCCCAATCCATCCCAGAATGCACTCTGTTCCTACCCGGAAGGAGGAGTGAAATCGCCTCATGCGCTTTTGAGCAACATAATGCAAGTGGATGGGAGGAGAAATCCGGTGCCGTCTCAATTAATATATGCTCTAAGGTCTCGACCCTTTGGTACTCTCCTTTGAGGATTCCTGAACTGAATTAGAACTGTGCTGTTCAACTAAACATTCGTCTCAAGAGAAGAGCTATTCTATTCTGAAAATCAATTACACACACACACACACACACACACACACACACACACACACACACACACACACACACACACACACACACACACACACACACACGCACACACACACACGCACACACACACACACACACAAGCCTTTGATGCATGTGACTTAGAACCTGTGTCCTCAGCTCTCTCTTGAATCGTCTCCTCTGTGCTATGGGAGGTGTTCCCCTCATTGTGTGGTGACAATGCATTACAGCTGGCGATTAGCACAGGGGACGGGTTTGTAAGAGTACTGATACCACCTCTTCACCTGAACACCTTGCTTCTCTCTTTTTCCCTTTCATTCCCCGATTCCCATCTTCTTCTACATACGGTAGGTACCAACAATAATTAACCCCTGACATGTCACCTTGCTGCATGGTGTAATGTGTTTTTCTTTCCTTTTTGTCTGGATCAGTGGAGCTGGTCCAAGAGATGTACTTGCCTTTGACCGAGTTGGCCTAACAATGGACTAGCGGGCCAATACAGATAAATCATCCCACCAGGCTATGGGATGTAGTGAGTGTACCTGAACCTGCCTTAACCCATTCTGACCTGGGAACGATTATGCAAATGTCTTCTAAATCCTGACTGTTTTCTTGAAAAAGCTATGTTTTTCTATGTCAGTCGTTCTCAAACACTTTCATGTCACCTTTCACGATTCTTCAAAAATAGCAGACCTACAAGCTCGTATCGCGCCACTCGGTGGCGCGATATGAGCTTGTAGATCTGCTATTTTCCAATAGCTAAAGCATAACATGATGCCAACACCAAAATGGGTGCCCGTTCAGAATGGGTTAAGCACACTCTTTTTTTAGAATATAGGTACTGTAAGCAAAGCAACTCTATTCCAATGTGAAATTAGACCGGGTCATGGCATTCTATTAATCAGTAAATGGCTAGCCGGATCAATTTCCCATAATTTTTATATACATTGTACACAGTTTACCATATACAGTACACAGGCATTTGCATAACTTATGCAACGGCTATTATTATTTTTTTTTTTAACAAACGTTACACTTCAGAATGCCAACAGAGATTGCACAGAAACTATTATAATACAGTCAGTGCAATGATAAAATCTCAGATAGGAATCATCCATCATGTCTTATAAATAATTTGAAGAAGTGTAAATCCAGGTCAAAATGCAAATGTGTCTGGGCATGGAAATCAATCTTATAAATGTAACTACTTATTCAGGTTGTTCTATAGCAAAATAATTAAGGTATGCACAGTATGTACAGTACTGTATGACAGGCAGGCAGACAGACGTTTAACCACTTTAACCAATATTTTAAACTAAAACAAAATCTGGATATACTATTATAATGGACGGCGGATAATGTCTAAATGACATTTATTTTTATATATATTTTTTCCATTGTGTATTTGGCAGATTTCCAGTGGCTGCACCTGTCACATGGTGGCTGGACTGCGATGCTACCGTGCCCAGTGGAATTCACGCCTCAGGGGATGTTTTCGTGGATCTTATGGTGGGGCTGCTGATTGTTTTGAAACGCTGAGGAAGGCAGACGTGCCAAAAACACGTCTGTTTCTCTAGATAGACAGCTGCTGTGTGTGTTCATTGTAAATAAATAAGTTCATGAAGCCTCATAAGAAACTACTCAAGAGAGTGTGGGTATTCCTTTTTCTATGTATCGTCAAGAATCTGCATGAGACTAACCTCGCCTCACCAGGCTTTCCACCGTCTCTGTTCCAAAAGTGCCGTATGATCCGGTCGGGAGCGGATGATATCGTTACGTCATGTTGTAGTCATTGTTTTATTACAGTCATCAGGCAGGAACAATCAAACAGAACTACAAAACAATACTACAACATGACGTAGCGATTGGAATGACCTGCCTGAGAAGATCAGGCTAGCAAAGTCAGTGTATACACTTTTATAGAGGGTCTGTTTTTGTGTCCTTATATTTTCATTCTCTTTTATTGTTTCTCTCACTATTTTTTATCCTTCTGTGCCCTTTTATTATGTTGGTATATGACGCCACCTAGTTCGACGTACGTATATCTACAGACCTGGGAGAGAAATAATTAACTTACTACAGTATATGAAGTTGCATGACCTTGTGTTGTACTATTAAAGGTCATTGAGTTATTGTGAACAGAGTGAAATACAACACATGGATACTGCACATGTAAAAGAAAATAGACAGCCTTAGTTTTGCAATCAATGTGCAGCTCAATTAATACTTGGGCACTGGCCTACTTGGAACGATGGATCATGTGATGTCAGAACAGGACAGTTCCATATATGGATATAGGGGTGATCAGGTCCAGAGCCCGGGCAGAGGCATTTGTGCTGGTTCTGGACAACGGTGTATCCGACGGATTCGACAACGGGCACTGCACTCCCTGTGGTGGTGTGGAACACGTGTGTCGAATTTGAAGTCGGTGGGGGCGAACGGTTCTCGAGTTATGTTGATTACAGACGTACACAAAGACTTGGTGCATTTATAGATGGACAATGTTTTTGCATAGGACGGGATTCATTGAAAGATTGTGCTCGTGTTAATATAATACAATCACACATTATGTGTCACAAAATGAAAAGTTATTGTTATTGCAAAAACAGATGAGTGGATTCACTCAAACAAACCAACTGGTTGATGACACAGCCTAAGCACTGGCTGCACTGTTGGGAATAATAGCGGCCAAAGCCAAGCATGGACATCTAGGTTGTGCCATCTGGGGCCTTGGCACTAGCAATGCTCATGCATGGACAAGCAGAAAGGACCACTGTCGCTCCCACAGTATCTCTTATATTTCAATTTTTTTATGCTCCGGTTTAACCCATTCTGACCTGAGATCAGATTCATACGAGGTTTTCCACTGGACACACGCTGGTCTGATCAACCCATTCTGACCTGAGATCAGATTCTAAAAATGTCAGTAGTTCTTCGATTTTTCAAAAATAGCAGACCTACAAGCTCGTATCGCGCCACTCGGTGGCGCGATATGAGCTTGTAGATCTGCTATTTTTAAATAGCTAAAGCATAACATGATGCTGACACCAAAATGGGTGCCCGGTCAGAATGGGTCAAATTCCTCCAATTGACATGCTTTCCATTTAGAATCACACAGATATTATCCTCCTTTTTTTTTCTTCTAAAGACAACCACTGATCGAATCTTTAACAAACTACTCCCAGCGATCAGCGATCCCCACCTACTGTTATGTGGGAAAATCCAAATACAAGCGAGTTGCAAGAACAACGGTGAGAATGGCCGCCAACAAACCTACAGTACGTGCTCTGCTTTGAAAACCACCATAGTTTAATCACTTATACCCTAAACATTGATCAGAGTCCCCCAGTGGTATACATTTCTCCTTTTTTTAAATATCTACACCAAATCACTTTGCAGAAAATAGCGGACATACAAGCTCACAAAACGCGTGGCAACACGTTGGCTATCGTCACTGAATGTTTGTCCCAGCATAGGGACGCAAGCATAGGGCCATACTCGTCGGGAGTGGGAGGGCTGTGCCCGCGGGACACAACGTAAATGTTGCGGGCGCGGGCGGTATTTACTGTAAATATATGCGGGAGGGAACAGGCGGTTAAGATAAAACCAGCGGGTGCCGCAAAATCCCGCATCCACCTGCAATTAACCAGATACAGAGCTTATACACTTAGCAAGATATGAATGTGTCTGAGGAGAACGAAATTTCCCCTACTGTGCTGGACAACGCACCGTAGGTAGGCCTATGTGGAGTCTCGCTCTCTCTCCAAGAGACATCTTCAGGCACGCTCCCAAACATGTGCACCCCGCAGGCACGGAGGAGGAATTAGTTTTCTCCGCGACGGACATAATCTGTTCTGAACCCCTTTTTGCTTTTCCCTGTGTGCGTCACTCTCAGCAATAATAACGTTTAACAGAAGACAAAGATGACTAAAAAAAATGGTATAACCATCAGCACACCTCTCTCTCTCTCTCTCTCTCTCTCACATAGTACACTTTTATAGAGGGTCTGTTTTTGTGTTCTTATCTTTTCATTCTCTTGTATTGTTTCTCTCACTATTTTTTATCCTTCTGTGCTCTTGTATTATGTTTATTGTATGTCCAGTCACAATATAAACACTTTCTCTCTATCTTTACTTAATATATTTTGTATCCCACGATTTTGTAACCCATTTTTCACCCCTGTGTCAATCATCTAATGTGATCCTGGGCTCTACACACCCTCCACCAACCTAGTCCCCATATATGGGGGACAAGAGGAGAGCAACGGACTTGAACTCATGCTTCCTTCATGCCTGAGTGTCCAAGTTGCTCCTTTACACCTGACAGGGGGGAGTTTCCCTGGTTGGACGTAGCGCGTGGAAGGAACACGTTATTCCAACCAGTTCCTTTCCCCTCCATCAGGCGCCCCGGCTGGCCAGGGGGAGGCAGTTTAGTGACCAGGATTACTGCATGTTTTTTGTGAGGGTACCTACCCTAGGGGACACGGGGAGAACATGCAAACTCCACACAGAAAGGCCCTTTCTCCAACCCCCGCCTTCGGGTATGAGCACTGATGACGCGGAGGAGGAAACACGCCGCCAGCACCCACAGCGTCCCAAGCGGGAATCGAACCCAGGACCTTCTATTTCCCTCTATCTTTGAGCAACTCCTCACACAAATAAACAACCCCTCTCTCTCGTGCACGCCTGCTCAATCTCAGCAACTGTTTGGGTTAAATGTAATGTTTTTCGATCTCAATGGAAATATTGCTGGTTTAGCGGGACAAAAGGACTAAATGGGACGGGCGGTGAGCGTCAGACAGACGGTCACTGCGGGAGGTGAAAAAAGAAATCATCGCGGGAGCGGGCAGGATTGGTCAGAAATCCAACGGGAGCGGGTGGGAGTGGGATAAATAAAACCGCACATGCAGGGCTCTGACACAAGGGTGTAACTGGTCAAGGATCGACTTGTGAGTAAACAACTAACCTCTCTTATCCAAATTATGCTTCAGCCCGTCGTCCTTGCACAGGGTATCTCCGTGGAAATGGGGTCCCTGCCCGTGGACGACGCCGCTCCCAAAGTCGTCCTTGGCCTTCCCGTCGCTCAGCTGGTTGTGGAGCTGGTTCGGCGTGGAGTTCTGCGTGTGTCCCGCCGAGTCGTCCTCGTCGCCGTCGTAGTCGTCCAGGATGGGCGTCTCGCGGATCGGCATGCCGATGACCGAGCCGCCGTGCTGATGTGTGCCCCGAGACGTGGCCCGGAAGCTGTCGCGGCCCTGCGGCCCCAGCAGGACCGAGGGGATGTAGTGGATCTCGTGGGTGGCCTCGGTGCTGGCACTCTTCTGGGGGACGCGCCGGCGCTTACACCAGCGGTGTCGGGTGTACAGGACCAGGGTGAAGAGGAGGATTAGCAGCAACAGAGCAATGAGGCCACCCTGGATGAGAGCAGAGCAAGAGAGAGGAAAGAGAAAAGGGGGTGAAAAGGTGTGAGAGAAAGACATATTGCTACACCTTTGGTATTTACACCTCAAAAGGTTAAAGGAGCTAATAGACTAGAGGACAAAGCTGGCTGGCAAGAAACACACATCCAGGAGTTATTTTTTTAAAAGAGGAAATGGAATGACGGTGCCCCGGCGGCAATGATGACAAAATGTCAAGATTTTCAGAAGGAATGACACGCACACGCACGCACGCACGCACACGCACACGCACACACACACACACACACACACACACACACACACACACACACACACACACACACACACACACACACACACACACACACACACACACACACACACACACACAATAAGAGAGTATAAGCATTCAAATGAATAGCAGGATGATACCCAGCATGTATTACATGACGAGTCGAGCCAAAACAATGCCCTAACACGGTTACTAACGCCCCATCCCATAATCTTTACCCTAACTTTAACCGCACGAAACCCTGCCTAAATGTAACCATGTCTAAAGTACTGCTCAGCTGTCTCCAGCCGTTTGCCGAATGCATCACGAGCATTGCCCTGCAAACAGATCCATTCTACCACCCGACCAGAAGCTTTGCCGTGGTGTGTGTCCCTTTCCACAGCCGTGGGCTTTCACACGTTAACGTGACAGGGTTATTTGTCTTTCTTCTCCTATCTCTCACAAGTCCTGGCTCTGCTCCAATAATTCTACCAAGACGCATCACACTGCCGCATGGTTTGTTCCATCCGACGACATCATAGGCACTTCAAAGACCCCTGGACACATGCAGGCTGTGACTGGATTATACACTTAAATCCATGTGCAAAAATATGGAATGAGAGGGAGGATATGTAATATTCTGTTGATTTTTCACGGGTGACTCACATGGCTTTTTAACAAATCTTTATTTAAGAAACTATATTTAAAATCCAGTATTTTTTTCAAGAAGGTTAAAGATCATGTCATCATGATTTCAATACATCAAAGAACACAAACCTAAAAGACACAGAACCCCCCCCCCCCCCCCCACTCCCACTAACCTAAAATAATATACTGGATATTAATGTATTAATTTATTCATGTATAATTTATGAGAGAGAGAGAACCTAGAAGATAATAAATCGTGTGTGTATCCCTGCACCAATCCTGTATATCTGCACCATATTGATCTCTGTGTGTGTGTGTGTGTGTGTGTGTGTGTGTGTGTGTGTGTGTGTGTGTGTGTGTGTGTGTGTGTGTGTGTGTGTGTGTGTGTGTGTGTGTGTGCGCGTGTGTGTGTGAGTGTGCGCGCATGCGTGCGTGCAGCTCCAATTAACCTTATCTGTGTTATAAATAATGTTCAGTGTCGTGTTACAGAAACAGCTTTCAATCAAGGCCTATTGTACATTGACCTACTCATTGCTTTTGTTCTCCAACTATAGCTATTATGGTATTTGACAGGCAATGTAAGAAAGGTCTGTGACTTAAGATGTTGTGAAATACACAACCTTGTGTTTTACATTTTGCGCGACGTGCATGCGTCTGTCAACCTGAAGATCTATTGGCAACAGACAGAAATTGCAACGTCACCAATTTTAAAGTAAACTACATAAGCATCTGTTCTCCATGTGCACACACACACACCTGCAGCATATACTGTACACACTGTTAAGCATGCACACACACACCTGCAGCATGCACACACACACACACACACACACACACACACACACACACACACACACACACACGCGCAAACTAAGTCACTCTTGGCAGTATGATGAATAAAAGCCACAGGGGGTCATTCATCACAACATTTAAAATTCCATCTTCATGAGGAAAAACAAACCCCTTTCAAATTATAACTCATGCACTGCTGGGTGTCCATAAATCACGCTGCCAGCCCAGGAGGACTAGTAGTACGGTCAAAGTTGTTCATTAATCTACTCCATGGCAGCTTCTGAGAGCCACTCCCACGACACCTAGCTTTATTTATGCTCAACTTTTAAATATTATGGATATGGCGTATATAACAAACAAGCCCAAAAGTAGCAACGGCAATTTGAATGTTTAGCCGATCTACAAGTTCACAACGTGTCACATAACAATATAATATATAACAATAATAATAAAGTGATTTATTTTATTTTAAATAAAGTAAATTTGAAATATTTTTACGATACAAATCTTGTATCGGGTGGGGGATCCGAAATTCCGAACAAATTCATAGTCTATTCATTTGTGGGGGTCCTTGCCATGAAAATGTTTAAGAACCACTGGTTAAACAACATTAGGAAACAAGCCCAAATAAACAACTATACACTTATAAACAAGCCCCCCCGCCATCAAAATAAATAAAAATAATGCTATCCAGAACTACCAATAATTATTATTATTATTATTTAAAAGCAACTTAGAAAGAAAAAGAAAAAATAAATAGAAAAACAAGCCCAAAGTCGCTTATAACAAGCAGACGCGGCGACACTGCTCACAAATATGGAGGAAATGGAGCAGTACCGACAGAAATCATGGAGGCAGTGTAGCTCCCATGATCGCCTGAAGTACTTCTACTTCAAGCGAGACATCCACCCCATTGGTGACAATTTGCCCAAAATAGGGACACCAGGGTTAATGTGGCTAATGGCCTCACAGGCCATTAGCCACACAATAGCTCTGCCCACCCCAATGCTGCCTCTGTTTTTTTTTAAAGGGTACATTATTACGACCTCATTGACTGTTGCCATGTTTGTTGTCCAAAAAATGTTTCTGATCTGCCCTCTAGTGCAGTGGTAATCCACCAGTGGTCCAAGAGGGGGTTCCAGGTTTGCCTGTTATAGCTCCTAATGGTACCACATCAATACAGCTGCAGAGAATGGATTTACCAGACACTGCGCGCTGTGCCTGTGATTCTGAGCCTAGGCTGAAAACCCTGCCCTGTCAACCCCCCCCTAAAAAAAGGCAGAAAATACTGGAATGTGTCAAGATAGGAAAATAAATGCTAACAAACTGAAAATGTTGGATTTAGTTGTGTTGTGTACCGTAAATCCAGTAGTATGAAAATAATGTGTGGAGTCCCTCAGGGCTCCGTACTGGGTCCCAAACTATTCAATTTATATATCAATGATCTTTGCTCTGTGTCTAGTGTACTGTAGCGTGTACTATTTGCCGATGATACGAACATGTTCTGCGCAGGGGAGGACATCCAGCAGCTCATGATGGTCTTAACAACAGAAATGAATAAATACAAACTCTGGTTCGATAGAAATAAATGATCCTTAAATTTAAGTAAAACAAAATGTATGGTATTCGGAAACCGCCAAATACCAATGGATATCCAGTTGACTATAGATAATAATAAAATAGAAAGAGTTTATGAAAACAAATTCTTGGGAGTGATCCTAGACCATAGGCTCTGCTGGAGACCCCATATAAAATATGTGGGGAACAAGATGGCAAAGAGCATCTCAGTTATAAATAGGGCAAAGCACCTTCTCAACCCCAGCTCATTGCACACGCTGTACTGCGCAATGATCCTACCCTACATGAACTACTGCTCTGAGGTATGGGGAAACACCTACCAATCAACCATAAATCCACTGATTATATTACAAAAGAGAGCACTAAGAGTAATAAACAATGCAGGATACCGGGACCACACACACCCACTATTCATACAATCACACCTCCTGAAGTTCACAGATATGGTCAATGTAAAAAATCTTCAAATCATGTACAAAGCAAGATATAAACAATTACCGGTAAATGTACAGGACAAATTTCTAGATAAGGAAGGGGGATACAACCTTAGAGGACCACTGAACTTCAAGAAACCTGTGATGCGCACAAACTTAAAAACAAGGAGCATCTCATCTTACGGAGTCACACTGTGGAATGAGCTGGAGGATGAACTAAAGCACTGTGGAAACATAAACCAATTCAAAACTAGAGTAAAAAAAACTATCTTCGATAAATACAGAAGCGAAGAGTACTAATGGCATTACAAAAGGGGAACTATGACGTACTGTACTATATAATTATATATTCTTATTACTATACTATACCATGCATTATGAAATATATAAGTATAGTCAAACCATATCACATATTATGAGTGGACCACTATTGGTAAACCACACCACATAATGTATATATAATATATTATTATATGTTGCTTGTGTGTTATATATTATATATATATTATACCATTATTATTATTGTTGTTATTGTTGCTACTGTCATTATTATTATTATTTACAGTTGTTATTAGTATATATATATATATGAATGTGTGTAGATAAATGTACATACATAAGGACAGCATGAATGTATGTATGCACTGTGTAAGCAGGCACGGTCTGCTACACGTGCACAAATGGACTCCAGGGGTAGGGCCCGACAAGCCTATGGCTTCTCCCTAACCCTTTTTCGGAACGGACAGGACATGACCTATGGACACTATATAAATTTAAAAAAAAAAAAAAAAAAAAAAAAAAAAAAAAACTGAAAATGAAAAATGATGGAAACTGTGTGCAATGTATGAATGTATGTCCTCCTTCCGAAAATAAACTGAACTGAACTGAACTGATTATTATTACAAATCATACATTTTACACTTCAGCCCATATACATTTCGGCCATTTGAAAATAACATACCTGTATCTACACGCAATGGGACACATTGTGAGCTTGTAGGTCTGCTATTTTCAAATGTTTTTATACATTTGAAAACTTGAAATGAGACATTCTGCATAATGAGCACTTTTACTTTTGGTACTTTAAGTACATTTTTATACCAATACCTTTGCACTTTTACTCAAGTACATGTTGAATTTACTTGTAACGGAGTATTTCTAAATTGCAGTACTTTTACTTTTATTTTGTTATACTGGAAAAAGCCTGCATATATCGGTATTGGTTAATATCGGTATCTGAAATTAGGAGTTGGACAATATCGAGACATCAGATATCGGTAAAAAAGTCAATATCAGACTATACTTTAATTCCATGCCAATGTAAAGGAGGCATGGATGTATGGTATGTGAGTGACAGGGCTCTACATTATAAGTGGTTCTTCAGGCGCAAATACACTATTGAATAACTTTCCACTTGACCGCTTGAATACAGTATTGCCTAGAAAATCGCCTGCAGTTCTCTGCTGTCACTCCCACCACCAGCTGCATCAAAATGTCGAGCTGTGTTTCTTTCGTGTAGCCTTGGTGAAGTGTTTTTAAAACAACCCACAGGCCAAATGGCAGATCAAATCACGTTTTTTTTTTAGAAAATAGAGTTACTGGAAGAATTGCGATGGGGAGTGAGAGAAAGCAAAAGAGAGATAAAGTTTAAACTGCACTGGCGTGACCAATGGAGCTGGCTCGAATATAATGCAGCTAATAATTATTTTGCAAAAGATAAGATAGTCTCGCTAGGGCAGTGTCACTAGAGGATGTGCACACAATGTAGGCTAATGAGGTTAATCTCTTTTGATGTACATAGATCGCAAGTTCTGCTAAATCAGCCTATACGCTATACTATCCACAGCACAAAATGTCTAGATGCTGTGTACGATAGCCATGCTATGAGGTTGCCAAAGCAGGGTTAGCAGTACTACCTAGCCTTTAGATTTCGGGTACAGCCTTTAGTTCTGACATACTATTGGTCCGACTGTTATTGGAACGACAACCTACAACAACAACCTAACCATAACCGCAAGCACGGGAGCAGCGCATGTTCAACCGCATGTCCGACCGTTAGTTTCTGCATGTCGGACCTTGGCAGAACACATCAAAGGTACATGTCAATAGTGAGATAGTTGCAAGCTTCCATAAATATTATGATAATTACTGTGGCACCAGATCAGTTTGTTCAGGTGGGTAAATTATTGGCAATTGTTAGCCAAATCAAACGTAATGTTACTGGGCCAGTGGTTATAGTGTTGAGGCCAATGATATTGAAAGGACCATTCTGGCCCAGGCCGTAGCGTAACGGTCTGGGCACCGGACTGGTAATCCAGTCGCAGTGTGCCGCGGGTTCGACTCCCGGACCCGACACGGCCTTTACTGCATGTCATCCCCCCATCTCTCTCCCGTTTCCTGTCAGCCTACTGTCTGTCCCTTCAAAAAAAAAATCAATAAAAGGCGTAAGCCGCAAAAATATATTAAA
>NC_139713.1:32168551-32301251 GCF_964188405.1 Protomyctophum parallelum
GAACGTGCTCACAGTGCTCTGTGTCTCTCCCTAGCTCTCAAACTACTTTCACTGGGCTCGCGCGTGTGTGTGTGTGTGCACGTCAGCGTGTGTGTACTGTGCAAAGTGTGCATCAATAATATAATCCACCACTCGACGGAAGGGGAAGACAGATCCTGTGCCGTCGGTAAAATACATACAGACAGTCGCAATGACCAAAGTTTGTCGCAAGCCCGGTGGCTGCCTGTCGACACCACACACACAATGTGTTGCGATGCGACAGCTTGTAGATCTGCTATTTTCAAGATTATATATTTGAAAACTTTAAACAGGACTTTCCGCATAATGACTACTTTTACTTTTCATACTTTAATTACATTTTGATGCCAATACTTTAGTACTTTTACTCAAATACATTTTGAATTCCAGACTTTTACTTGCAACGGAGTAGTTCTATATTGCAGTATTGATACTTTTACATCGAGTACTTTTTCCGCCACTGCTAAAAATGCTATACAACCCTACAGACTGCATTACCATGCAATCTACTGTTCACTATCTCACTCTGCAGAGGATGACGATGAACCCTACTGATTTTGGCGACTCCACGTCCTTTCCTCTAGCGCCACCCATAGGCCAACATGTCTTTTGAGTTCACCCCTGCCGCCATGCACTGAGAGTGTGGCAGCCTGGAAAACCAGACGAATCTGCCAGAGCGAGGAAAGAAATGTAGCCCCCGGCAGATTTACGCAGTGTAGTAGTGATATTGTCTGGCCACGCGAGGCTACGATTGTGGAGCTCCAGAGGATGATCAATGTCAGACAGACGGTTCAAACCACTTTGATCCGGTTGAGTGAAAGAAACAGATTGGCGATGGCCTGCATTTGTAGTGTTTAGAGTAGACTCTAGTTCCTTCTCACACCAGCCCCTTGTTCATGGTTAAAGTAATGTGCAAGAATACATACAATACAATACATTACATGTGCAGTATGTGTCTACTGTTCCTGAAGTTGGTTCATAATTATGTCTTACATCTTAGAAACATTTCATGGAAGTTAATAGAAATGACATCTGTCGCTTATATTCATAATTATTTTCGTCTTTATTCCCGTTTGTTTTGCAATTAAACAGCTGCATACAACTAACACGTCAGCCTTTCATTGCATATCTTTATGTTTTAAAGACAAAATATAAGAATTCAAAACTGCAAGATGCCTGAATCTGTGGGCTAAGGATTAGCTATACAGTACCTTTGTAAATTAAGAAAAAAGTTAATCCAGTGTGCTCTCAAGCTGAGCATGATAATGGGCAAACATCTGAACTCCCGTCCTCAGTTGTGAAACTAATTACAGTCACATTTCCCAAGCAGTCTAATTAGGTATTCATCAAACTTACTTTAAAGTTTCAAGTAATGCGGTGTCTGCAAGAAACACTGCACGGGCAGTCGGGCATACAGTAGATACAGTGGGCTGTCAGAACAATTTAAAGGAGTTCCAGTCTGCAAATTTGTATGTGACTTGCCTGCTATCGGCTATCAAACCATCCATTTCCACCCTAAGTGGAAAATGCTGGTCTATGTCGCATCCATTTTCATGAACATTTATGTACAGTAAATGGCGTAGAGTGGAGAGGATATTTCTATCCTGCCCCTCCCCACCTCAAGTGGAAGAGTGCATCGCTGCATGTCTGGCTGACATGACATCTCACAGTGGATGTCTTCTCACCACCTCAAGCTGAACCCAGACAAGACGGAGCTTCTCTTTTTTCCCCAGGTAAGACACTCGATCCTGTAGGTTTACACTCTAACATTTTAAGGATCAGACCCTCACCCAGGAGTCGGCCCAGCTCTTTATCCAGACATCAGTCATATCAAAACGTAACTACTGTAACTCTCTCCTTACTGGCCCACCGGCATGTGCATTTAAGCCCCTCCGAATGATCCAGAATGCCGCAGCACGCTTGGTCTTCAACCAGCCAAAATGTTCACATGTCTCCCTTCTCCACTGCCTCCGTTGGCTCCCAGATAATGCCCGCACAGAGTACAACACACTGATGTTGGCCTACAAAGCAACCAGAGTTATGACACGCCCATATCTTCAAAGCCTGATCCAAACCTACAACCTCTCCCTCTCACTCAGAACCTTCCCTAAAAGGGACAATGCTTCACGCACTGCTGTTTACTATACAAATCTATAACCCCGTGTTTATCTTGCTTACTGTAAATCGCTCTGGATTAAGAGGTCTAAATGCCTAAATTGTAAATAAACGCATCAGACAAATATGTACAATATCCAATACAGATCCATCAAAATATGCCTCGACTGGGTTTCACGATGATAAGTAATAACGGAGAAGAAAGCACACTAATTATGTGCGCTAATTTCACAGATAATTAGTTATATATACTGTATCTATATTAACAAGTGAGAACTTGTACCCAACACATGGCAAGAAACCCAAAGCCACAACAGCTACGTCACTATTGCAACACCCACAACACCATCTTACACACTACACCCACACACACTCACACGGCAGTGACGTCACACACTTACCTTCGCAGTGTTCGGGACCTATCTCCTCCTATCGCGCTGAACGCCAAAACTCAACACCACCCGCCAAACACTGGCACTGCCACCAAAAATGCCTCCCTTCCACACTCACGCCACCAATGCATTTGTTTACTACAAACATTATCGCCCGAAGCACCCACACCCCCGGAACACTGTTGCCCTTTCACCACGCTAAATTCGCCAGGTCTATGCAAGTGAGCACAAATTACATGTGAGAAAATTCATTCACAAGCCCACAAATGCCATTCAACACACACTACGACTCGCTTACAATTCGCAAACCTGGCAACACTGCCCTGTCTTCTAATAGGCCCACACTAGCTCTCAGAATCTGATTCTGATCTCCCGCAGGAGAAGAGAAACAAGGAAGGAGAGGAATTGGTAGCCTCACGATTTTGCTTATTCCTTCTAAATGTCTTTATTTAAAATATAACTCACTCAGCGAATCTCTTAGTTACATCAACATTGTACTTTGTCAGTAGTTTGTTTGTGCCTAAATATTACGATTACACGGATCGCTTTGGCTATTTTCTCCTGCCAAAGGTACCTCTGGAAGCCACACCTCTGATGGGTCGGGTTTAGTCTTAAGGGGTGTGTTTTTTTCACCCACTGTGTAATACAATGAATGGACGGTAGGTGGCAGTAGTACAGAGGCCAGAGAAACTATAAGACAAACGCACATGGAATGGGAAATAGAGGGGGGGAAATGGAAATGGTAAGGTTTTTATTTTTGGTATTTGACTTTGCTACTGATGATTGTACGCAACAACAACTATTGCAGCATTGTGTGTTTGAGCTGACAGGCCCTTTTTTATGTCAATCAATCAAGTCATCTCAGGTCATCTCAAGCGGCAGATGCAAAAATAGTTTTTTATATTAAAATTATATATATTTTTAGGGGCATGTCATGTGCTCTACCTGCAAAGCCTTTGTGATCTATAACCTTTGGGCACCGCTTAACGTCAGATCAGGGGTTTTGTCGGCCAGCGCCAAAAATGCTCCCCGACAGCATAATCGGAGCAAATACCGGGCAGTGTGTATGAGCCATAACGTGTTGACTACACTACACTAATAAGGACACATAATAATAACTAATAACCCATCCGTTACTACATGTGGAGTCAACTCCCGCAATTTCCTTCTTCCCATAGTGCGCGGCAACGTAACTCTGGCCGCGAAATTCTAGCATATATATATTAGGGATGATCGATTAATCAGTAGCATAATCGGAATTGGCCATATCGGCCATAAAAATGCCATATCGGTATCGGAATGGTCTCAAAATAATACAGATTTAATCGGTTTTCACCAGCAAATAAATAAATAAAAATGACATTTAATTTGTGTACTCATCTCATTCAGTAGTGAAAAACACAGAGTATATGCTATTTATTGATTGATTGAATACTTTATTAACATGATTTGGGCTAAACTCCTAGGGCATAGGCTTGTTTCCATTGTGGTCCTCTGTATAATATCGGAATCCGTCAGAATCTGTATCGGCAGATATGACCCTGCAAATAATCGGAGATCGGTCATAATCGTGCACCCCTAATATATATATATATATACTGTATTTACACATACATACATATGAAGGCCTAATCTCCTCTGTTCGTGACCTACTGTAGTAAACTCTGCATATGGGATTAGAGCAATGTAACAGTGAAGGAGCCAACCAGCACCTGTCCAGCACCTGTTCTCCAGTCACCATCTGGGCCCATGGGAAGTGGCCCACCCAGCCCCCAACACATGACTCCCCACACAACGCGCTCTTGGAAGTCTGGCGAACTACATCAATTCTTAATAGACTCATTGGAGCGAACAACTCCGCTACATGCACACATGCTGAATAGATGCAGATACAGGATCAGATAAAAATAGAGACGGCAGGTGAAAATGCACGGTTGCAATCCCACAAGCATGCTCATACATGCACAGGGGACTTGCGATGCTTGGCACATTGCACGCAAGCACGACTCGAACGTGTATAAACACTATCAGCATGAGAACTACTCTTCCTCTCATATATCCTGGTCATCCGTTCTCTCTCATTCTCTCCACGCTGTATCCTTCACTCCAGTTTTCCTATCCTCTCTCCCAGCAGGAAGTTAAAATGCCATGTGCCCCACCAGCTGCTCTACATCCTCTCCGTCCAACTAGACGCACCCAGAGCCAAAGGCTCCACACTGAAATCCTCACTCTGGAGTGGGTACAAATGTAACCAAGTGGACTTGTGTAGTGCATTGGATTATTTGTACAATACATTCTAGGAGTTAGGAATGGGGAAAAAATATGCAAATAGCACATCATTTTACTGTGCAGGCCTTGTCTCACCAGTTACTGTTTCCGCTGATGAAAACATTATCCATTATTGATAAGGAATAAAGTCAACAGGGCTCAGGTCTCTGAAGGGTTTAACCACTATAGGCTAGGCCCACAGAGTTTTCCTCAGTCTACACCAAATCCCTTAACCAAAAAAAAAGAGTTGCTAGTTGATAATGGTACATTCAAATATTGGAAATTAAAATGGAACTGTTCTTTTTCTTTTTATATAATATTTATCCCACGTTTTTGTAACCCATTTCTCACCCCCGTGTCAATTATCTAATGTGATCCTGGGCTATAACCTAGTCCCCATATATGGGGGACATTGGGAGTGCAACGGACTTGAACTCATGCTTCCTTCATGCCTGAGTGTCCAAATTGCTCCTTTGCACCTGACAGGGGGGAGTTTCCCTGGTTGGAATAACGTGTTCCTTCCACGCGCTAGTTCCTTTCCCCTCCATCAGGTGCCCCGGCTGGCCAGGGGGAGGCAGTTTAGAGACCAGGACCAGGATACCATATAGGGGACACGGGGAGAACATGCAAACTCCAAGGCCCTTTTGCCAACCCCACCTCGGGTATGGGCACTGATGACGCGGAGGAGGAAACACGCCGCCAGCACCCACAGCCTCCCGAGCGGGAATCGAAGCCAGGACCTTCTAGCTGAGGCGACAGCACTACTTAATGTTAACGAAGTCCACACCCACAACACCAGAGGGAGTGCAACAAACCATGTACAACCCAGATTCGGCACAAACAAGGGACTCAATTATTTTCGCTCCTATGCCACCAAAATGTGGAACGCCCTACCAACAGTCATTAAGACATGTGAATCCCTTGACTCCTTCAAAACCGCTCTCAAAGGGCACCTACGGACGGCTGCAATTCGTAACTGGCCCCCGAAAATCGGAATCCCGATGAAATGTACTGTAATTCTGCACTGTTAATAAATATTTCAATCAATCCAACTCTTCCTAGCGGGCAGCGTACTGTAGCGTTTCAGCATTCTCGTGTCTGGCTGCCTCAAGAAGAAAATAGTTCAACTCCTGGGCGAGGAGCAGCGCTCATTAATGTCCCTTTCCTATGCGGAGGGTCGCAGTGGCAAGCCCACAATCATTGAGCAGAGGTCTCTTTCTCTGTGCATGTGCAGTGTTCTGGACATGCACAGAGAAAGAGACTGTGCTGTTGTTAGAAGTTGCAGAACTGAACTATGATGCGTGTATTTTAGATGACGTAGCACATGGGCCAAACATAAACCATCCTCATGAGTGCAAAATGCAACATGATATCTCTATGTAAAGATAGCTGCCAAGAAATACCTACAATTTAAATTATATTTCTTGAGCACAATGAATATCTATCCTGGGGTAATAGAAAATCATAAGAAGGTGGGCGGGGAGGATTAAACACCATATAATCCAGGCTATGCAAATCACCAGAGAAATTACCCTGACCCAAGCGCCCCTGCCTAATCATAATGTCTGATTAAACTCTGATTGAAAAACGAATGAAAAACTCCCATAGCTTAACTGGAAAGTGCCAGGTCAACTTTTCCATTCTGTTCCTCTCGGTTAGGATCAAATAAGTTTCCATTGTGCACTGCCTATTGCTTCTCTCTCCCATTGAGTTGCCTTTCTCCATAGCTCCATTATTCTATCCATCTCATCGCCTTTGACTTTCCATCCAATGCATGACATTTTGTGGGCAGCTTTTGCTGCTTTGGGTCCTGGACATTTTGAACTACAATGGTTTTGGGCCATGCCGCTTCTTGCATAAGCCGACAATCTGAGATATCCGCCTAGCACCTACAGCAACATCTGAGGACATCAACATTAAATGTTGTGCGAGAACAGCCGCTAACAAACCTAGGCCTACTGCTTTGAAAAACAATCCCGATACCGCCCCAAAAATATGATACATATATATTCCCATGTATTGTTTTCGTTGCTTTGTTTCTTATTGTTATTGCTGTTTTACTTTTGACTGTGTGCTCTTGTTTTATTTTATTATTTTACCTAGTACAGCACCTTGTAACGATTGTTATGAAAGGCGCTTTATAAATAAACTGGCTATTACACTGTAATAGCCAATCTGCACGTTTTTGGCATGGGAAAAATTGGCATAGAAAGAACTATAAATTAGGCATCAGGAACCAAGCTGAGGTTTTGTTGGTTGGCTTTTTATTGTGTGTTTGTTTGCCAAGCACAGTTATTTTCCACAAGTATCTTGAAATCAATGTCCATCTACCAAAGGCCAGATTCATGGAAAATATCTTAAACAATCTTTGAATCTATTATTTTTTTCTAGATATCCCAGTTTCTAGCTTGGATTTGACTGTACTGACTAGAAGCACTATAGGTGTGTGCATATAATGTAATGTCAAAATTATTTGATAAAACAAACAAAAAAAGATCTGATTATGTCACTCTCTTGGATCAAGGCTCCCCTTCATTCAAAACAATATACCCTTGGATTAAGTTATATCAAAAATAGACTATTATTTGCCATTGAAATACAATTTGGCACAATAAAGAAAGAAGGAAACTGCAAAGGGGGGAGGGGGAGCAATTCATCAAGACTAAGGTCTTAAAGACCAGGAAAGCCTATATTGTTATACATTTAAACCTGGGAAAGCATCTGTGTCATTTTAGAGGTTGCTATGCATATAGCAACATAGTTTTATTTCATTTTATTTATTCGTTTTTAATAAAAAATATAAAAACTTCTGAAAACTTAGTTTAGGGGGTCAGGTCTAAATGGGTTAACTCAATAACTTACACCTGTGGTTCTCAAAGTGGGTTCCGGGGACCCTCAGGGGTCCTTGAGAGAGTTCCAGGGGCCCCCCCAGCTAAATAATAGTTAGAGTTACAGTCCCATAAGGGTCCATTTGGTTCCTGAGATTGTACAAATGGACCCAAATGGCGGCGTCCGTAGCTTAATGCAAACTGGCGGTTTGCATTAACTGGCGGTCCTTGAAATGAAGCTAGAGCCATACAAATGGGGGGTTGCAGGTTGATAAATGTCAATGCGGGGGTCCTTGACATGAGTCAAGTTTGAGAACCAACGTTTTTGGCTGGTTCTCCCCCCCCCCCCCCCCCTTCCCTTCCCCACCCCAACCTTAAAAACTTTAAAAATAGAGAAAAGATATCATAAAAGAATACTGAAACCAGATATAATTCTTAAGGAAAGTTTATGCATGTACTGTGTGTACTATGTAAACTGTTCATTTCCATTTTTCCAGCCATTCATTTGCAATTTATTTCTTTTTAATAATTTGGGAACCCCCCCAAAATAATTTGGCGAGCCCCCGAGGGGTCGCGACCCACAGATTGAGAACCCCTGACTTAGGCTACACTACTATGCATGTAACACTCACATAACACAACGTTTGATTTGGGAGACCGGGTGGTTCTTCAAAGGTTAGTGAAAAACTATACATAGGTAGTCAGACCCCATCTGACTGCCTATCACGATTAATTAATCCCGCAGTCAAACTGGTAATATATCCCATAAATAAATATTAATCAAAATATATTTCAGTGCAGAAATACATGGCAACTTGAGGTAGTCTTCTTTAACATGACAGATGGTGTACAAGCCCATAGCCTAACCATTCAGTACCAGCCCTGAGGAATTTGATGCCCTAGGCAGGATTTTACCTGGCTTTTAAAAAGCACAAAACATAAAATTAAAGACATAAAAAAAACGACTTAATCAATAATCCTACAAATAAAATTGATGAAATGCATAAAAAGGTGCTTTGGTGTGTCCCAGTATATTAGCGACAGCATTTTATGTTGCTTGCAGACAGAGGGCAGTTACTGTTGGCTCCATCGCCCATTGATGTTATAGCTTCTGGCTGCGAGGCACACTGTGCCGTCACATGGCAAGCATCAATACATAAACAAGCTGTATTTATTGGCCCATACCAGAATCCAACTTTGAAGCTCAAAGCTCCATGTCCTTTCTTTTTATTTTTTTTGTAATACCGTTGTACAACAATAAAGGAGGTCATATAATTCAAGTAACTTGGAATACTTGTATACCAGTAATGTTTTTTTGTTGTCGTTTCCCCCCCCTTTTTCTGTTGTAGTTGCCAGGGTTAGAGAAATGTAACAGCCTGAAACTCAGGCAGTGGTGGAAAATGGCCATGTGCGCGTATCTGTGAGCAGCAGCCGGAGATGGGGACGGCAGTGTATACTGCAACTAGCAGTAGAAGAGATGTGACCTCTGCAGCATGTCTAATCCCAGTATGGCTGCCGCAGTCATATTTGAGCCAGCGACTTGAGTAATCTGTAAACAAGACATGGAAGGGCGAATAATATTTGCACTGAAACAACTGTTTATGTTACACTCTCTTAAGTAACTACGTGCAGACTATGGTCCCTATTCTGGGCAAATAGTGGGTTGGTGTGACTAGTTTATTTATGAATGAATAGTTTATTTAAATATATATTTATTTAAATAGAGACATTACAAGAATCAAATTTTATTTTAACGTGACTGAAGGTATAGGCAGAAGCTTATAGCTTGTGGTGTTTTAGATAGACGCCTGGGGGACCCAAGTCAACATCATTTATGAGTCATACATTTTATTTATGAAAAGCATAATTCATCCAATGTAAAATTGCGTAGATACTAGTCTCGAACTTCGGTGTGGAAGATGTATGTCCAAGATGTATGTCCAAGGCATAGACTGTAAAAAATATGGACAAAGCGTTCGCCGGGTCTAACATGGACGTAAAATGAAGCCTGTTATTCCTGCACTGTAAGTCGCCATCTTTCTAGATCCGTTTGGTACCAGCTGGCCATTGGCTGGCTCCGTTTTGGACCAGCTGGCCATTGGCTGCCCAGACAACGAGGCGGGACTTCCCCCCTTTTTCTCCGTTGGTTTTTATTTTGACTCGAGTGGGAGGGGAATCCCGATCATAGACTGTAACGGTAGCCACGCCCCTCAGAACATACGCAATGTTTTTTTTTCTTTATGGTCATTTTTTTAATTAATGGGACCATAATTTTCCAAAAAGAATATTATGACATTAGAAATGAGACTTTAAACTAGTGACTGGAAGAAGAAAGTATTCATGACCATGTTTATTAAGGTAATACAGTCTAGGTGAAGTTGGGCCAAAATACATGGGCCTCTATGGAGCTATGGGGCTTTTTGGGTCCAGTCCAGCGCCACAACAGGCCATTATATGAACTACCGATTTCAAATGAGGCTTCACAAAATATCTGGCTGACTGCCCCCCTGGTCCAAGGGGAGGTTACAAATAGATTTCAACGTCACAGCAAAAGAGTCTCACTATGAATAGTGCGCTCTGGAGTTAGTGTAACGTAATTCAAACTGAGGAGTGCCAGACCAATCTTATCTTCCCAGGGATTTTTTCCCCCTGTGGCAGATTCATCTGGTTTCCAGGCTACTACAACATACAGTAATATGACAAATGACAACAGGGCGTCCAACTATTTGTTTTTCAAAGTTCCTGAGCCACAGAAAAGGAGCCAAGCCCACACAAGAAGCACCTTTCCACACACTTTATTTCTTATTCTTTTTTTTTTACACATTAGAAACAGTGGGCAGTTTATTGTATTGCATTGTCCAGCGTATGATGTATTGTTTAAATTGTGGACTGCTTGGCTTATTGTAGCTGCAAAACCCAATTTCCCTTACTGGTACAAAATAATGCTGAATCTAGTTTTGTTTGCATTTCCAATGTGACATAGATTCCCTTCCCTTGTTTACAACTACCCACTGTAGCTAAATAACTGCCCCGAGGTTAGTCCTGCCCTTGCAAAGGCACCATTTGATTTGGTTGTTTCTCCAACCTGTTAACAAGAATAACACCAAACATTTTAAAAGTGGGTGGAATGAGACAAACAATTGGATAAAGCTATTCAGGGGTCTCTGGAAGCAGGCAATTTTACATTGGGTGATGTTACGGACCACGGTCCTTTTGATTATTTGTTATTTGTTTAAGTATAATTATTATTTATGGTGGCTACTAAATTAGGATAATAATTATAAGTTTGGTATTTGTTATTATGTTTTGGGGCATGTAACAAGTTGTATTTCTTTTGCTGCAGTACTCAAGTGAATTGACAGACATGGCTCTGAGTGACAGGTCCCTGATTGGACCTGCCCCCTTCTGGTCCTTATTGGTTCTCCCTGACAACACCAGTTTCCTGTTGGCTGGGCACTCTTCCTGTTTCTGTATAAAGTCTCAGTTGAACTTCTGCTCTGGAGGGGACGACAGCATTCTGCAGCAGAGACTCGATCCCTCTAGTCCTCTCCTGTGCCTGCCTTATTATTTTGTTTACTCTTAGTTCTGGTTCCTTGCTGTAAGTAATAATTTGTTTGTTTAGTTCAGTTTTGTTAAGGTAATCTCTATTAATTTATTTATGAGTCTGTAAAACCAACTAATTTTCCTTGTTTAAGAAGCCCGGTTCCTACCTCCACCATGTAGGGGTGCCAGTCTTTTCTTTTGTCTTGTCTTTTTACTTATTGTAATTTTGGTTAGTTAGGGTAGTTAGGGATTTAGTATTGTAATTTTGTTTAACCTTCTGTTAGGGCCTTTAGGTAGGGGTAAACTTTTGTTTTCTAGTTAGATTCGTTTTGTTAGTATAGCACCTGCACTCTGAAGCTTATTGGAGAATTGTGAACCAGAATTGTACAAATTGTCTCTGCAACTGAAAGAAAAGAGCTGCTACAAATAAATTGAAGTTCTTTTCACCCTGTCTCCTCTCAAATTGTGTCATGTCCCTTCACCCTAGACGAAGGTCCATAACAGGTGAATTATGCTTTTCAAAAATAAAATAAATATCTGATTGCTATCTGTGAGACTATTCCACTGGGAAACACACTGTGCTTTCCATATGGATACAAAATAGTGACAGAAAGGGCCTTTTTTGTTAAATAATGGCTTTCATTAGGCTTTTTGTTTTCCTTCCCTATACTTCTGTTGTACCCAAGCGGCCTATGTATTTTCATCCCTTTAATGACGTCCCATGATGCTTGATGTTTGCATGGTAACCAAATATAATTGCCTGATGATCATGCATCGCTGCTTGCTCATTACTGTAGCAAATTAGTATGGCTGGAGATCAGGAGACTGTAACACACTATCTATTTCTCTTCTGCTCTCTCCCTCTAAACTCTCTGTGCCTGCCTCTCTCTCTCTATTTCTCCCCCCCCCCAACCTTTTTTTTAGATAAATTATATCTTAAAGTTGAGACAGTACATGTGTGAGCAACTGCAAATAGATGTGCCCTTCTTGGTGGACATTTCAGAGGAGAAAAAGAAATGTGATTGGAAAGCTACTGTAATGCCAATATTTGCAGCAGTAGCACAAGGGGCCAATACAGGCCTGCTAGCCAGTTGATAACAAGGCAATAAGAGAGCCAGGACTATGGGGCCCTTGGGGTGGCTTTGATTGAGAAAAAGGAGGGTCCAGGGACTGGAGGTGGACAGAGAAGATTTCTGCAGAGAGTGTCAGTGACAGTGTGGTGTTATAGTGTGTGTGTGTTTGTTTGTTTGTTTGTTTGTTTGTGTGTGTGTGTGTGTGTGTGTGTGTGTGTGTGTGTGTGTGTGTGTGTGTGTGTGTGTGTGTGTGTGTGTGCATGCGTGCGTGTGCATTGAGCTCCAATTAACCTTATCTGTGTTATAAATTATTTGCAGTGTCATGTTAACAGCTTTCAATCAAGACCTATTGTACATTGACCTACTCATTGCTTTTGTTCACCAACTATAGCTATTATGGTATTTGACAGGCAATGTAAGAAAGGTTTGTCACTTAAGATGTTGTAAAATACACAACCTTGTGTTTTACATGTTTTGTCTTGAAGGTTTGCTGTAGAAGTTGAATGTGTGATTTCACGTGTGCTGGGGCCCATGCACCTCCGTCAGAGGATGCTGGAACCTTGGCTCTTGTTACATCCCTTGTCATTTTGGTGGAAAAGAGGCCTTCATTTGTATCTGCAGTTGTCGGCCAGCGTGCAAGACTAGACCCGTCAGGGAGTGCAGGCATCTGAAGGGGGTCTTTGTCCATTCACGCCAGATGCTATGAAAAACTCACTTCCCACTCTACCTCCAGCTCTCTCACATACAGTACAGTACCCTTCCTTGCCTGTCTCTCCCGCACGCCTCAACTCACAACAATCTACCATTGATTTCCTGACAGCTCCATGTGCTACACTAGTAGCAACACATTTCAGCTCAGACACAATGTGTTCCAAATGACACCTACGTACTTTCACATTGGCCCCAAGTACATGACGACATGGTTACATGTCGGGAATGTGGTTTTATTTGGGCTATGTAACAGAACTGGGGAGAACAAAATACATATTTCAATGTAATGTAAAAAAAGTGCTAATACTGTAGGTCTAAATAACACACCATCAAACCCAATGCACATAGCGCAGATGTTACCAATTGACAATTGATTCATTATTAGCCGCTAGCAAAACACATCTGCTGTCATTAGCACTGAGGGGAGGGAAAACAAGTGGTACAGACACACATTAATGAGAGATTTCCAAAGGACGTTAAACATTGTGCTTCAAGAGGCCATTAAAAGCGTGGCAAAGATCAGAGTGAATCAATAGAGATATAGAACTAGTCCGAGAGACGAATGAATGTAAAAACGCTCACCATCTTAAGGTTGGTAGCTCAGAGGTGATATCTTTAAGGTTCACTGAGGTTAATGAGATATGGAGTGAGAATGGCTTAATTCCCCACTGCTGCATGTCTGCAAATGGATGCAGTAATGTAAGAAGAAACATCCCAACAGACCTAGAAATGCATACTAATTTGCTAGCAATGAGTCATCCCCTGGTGTCCAGCAATTAATGTCTACCTCAATAAATCAGGCTAGTCTCACACCCGAGTATAAACCGGCTGTTCCAGGGCAATGGGTATTCATAACACCCTCGGTAATGAAGACAGTAAAGAGAGAAATCTTTGTGAAATTTGCCACATGACCTTTTAAACTGATAGTCAAAAACAACTTTAGATCTGCAGCATGTAACACCATGGTGCCTTCATGAAGCCATCAAGACACTCAGGCTATCTGAGGTGGCCAGATGGCTTGGATTATGGACTACCTCACCAGCAGACATCACTACGTCAGACTGGAAGATGTGCTGGTGAGCAACAACGGCGGTGTTCATTATTATCACCACTGCATCATCTATGAACCCCACATTTGAATTAAAATATTGAGGAACCTTGAAAGAGCACAAAAGTGTTTTGACTTCTACCCATAAGGGGCAGAACAAATGAGAAAAGATGAATAATTTCTGAATAGAAAGACCTTTTATTTTTTCCCCTGGGAGACTTCAGGTCATGGTGCACATAATAATGGGACAAACCATACTTTAGTCTACTAATCATTACTGTGGTTGTATTCAGTATTAGTATACTTCCGAAACTAAGCCTAACCATGTATCCTTTTTATTTCTTTTTTGTATTTGGAGTTACTTTTGCCCACACACAGTGAGTTCAGAGGATGTACTGCAATTGTTTTCTTGTTTCGTTTTTCAGTTGATCATCTTTTTCAGGCAGAGAACACCAATATATTTCCAGAGTTCAGATCCATTACATCTCTGCAATGTGTACCAGGGGACCTCACAAGAAACCAAAGCTGTGGTATACTGCAACAGAAAACGTATAGTTACAAGCCATGAGCACACCAGAACAGGATGGCCTTGCCATTTCCTGTTATAATAAGGACACCACAGCAGAGAAATACAAAGCCATATCAGATTACCGAAGATTCCCGTTATATATTCTGAATGGAATATAGTGAATATCTGAGCAAAGCCAAGAGACCACTTAACGGCCCATTCTTGTTTTTTTTATGCAAATATTGTCACATGACCGTGCAGATTGGCTTGTAGCTCTAGTAGTAAATAACAGCACAATTATATTGTTTGTGTGTGTGTGTGTGTGTGTGTCTGTGTGTGTGTGTGTGTGTGTGTGTGTGGCAGCAGTGGGGAATGCCAGGGGAGATACAGCTGACAAATACCTCCGAATACCCTAGATAATATAATGCCAACACCCTGATCTCTTTCCTAGTCCACCAGGCTGTGGTGGGGACATACAGTAAGGGCCGATTCATACTCCTATTTTACCGCTGTTTCAGACTGTAGTGCCGAAATGATTTCGGCTCGTCAGAAATTTTCAGTAGCACCGAAGAGCCGACTTTAGGACGGTACCCACCCCCCCGAACCTCAAATGACGTCACATTGTAGGCTCTACAGCGCCGAACCGACTTTTATTCAGCTCTAAAGGAGTACTCTAGGAGTATGAATCGGCCCTAAGCCAGATTTATTCTGTCGTATGACAATGTTGTGTACCAAATTAGCAGATCTACAAGCTTTCAACAAGTTGCGTATACAATTTGTTGTGAGAATATAGATCTGCTGTTTTTGATGTGAGACAAGCCGACACCACCATATGACAGAGCATAAATTAGGCAATAGGCCTATACTGATCTCTTCAGAGTGAAAATGGAATGCAAACTATGCATGCCCATTGCTCACATGCCAATTTCCAGATTTGAATTCCATGCTGTCACTTTAACCCACACTGCCCTTCTTCTGAATGGTGTCATTTATTGCTTTCCATTATCACTGGCTGATTTCCTCAAAGACCTTTGACACGTTTAGTGCTTCTGTCGAGAGGAATGACTCCTTCACTGCCATAGGTGACTTTTAGTGCCACTGACATTCAATTATATTTATTGAAAATCTTTAAATTATTCTTCCATCCTGTAATCTCTTCCTCACTATATCCCAACCTAATTTCAAAGCTGCCAACATACTTTATTAAACCTCTTCATGTTTCGGACAGTATTGCTTGCTGTACTTTTTCCTCGTCTTTTTGGGGGGGATCACCATCTATTCTAATACTGTGTCCACTGGAATTTCACAGATGTGAGGGTCCCTGTCTAACATTAAGGGACTTACTTTGGGGCAGGCGGATTGGCATGAGGCATGGCCAATTAACACATTCCAAGGTGAAGTGGTGTGTTTTTTTCTCTCTGCCTGCATATGGGAGGAAAGGTGGATTAGGGGCCAGGGCATGTGTTCTTTGCAGCACACTACAATTTTGGAAGGACGGTTGGCACCATGAAGGCTGACTATTCTCTGTAGGCGTGTGAAAATAAATCAAATTCCACTTTAGTCCACTTCATATCCACTTTACAGTCAAACTAAATTTTGACCCAAATCGGATGTCATCCATTTGCTGCACTGGGTACTAATTTATCTTGCGAAGTTCCCAGTATGCAACACATATACACACATTTGACATAACACAAAACAGAAAATAAAATACAAGTGCATACTGTACATAGAAACATAAAGGCAAGAGCAATGTCCACAGCTCAGTCTAGTCCTGGCCAAAATCCTGATTAAGCCTCAAAGTTGACTATTGGACAAAAGACCTCTTCAGGCTGACCTTATTGTACGCTGGAACACCATATCTCCTTCCTGAAGGCAGCAACCTACTGTATACTCTCCATAGAAAACATGGCTAGTATTAGAGGTATTATTCCTTGTTAACCTTTGGGTGCTTTTATCATACGTGTATGTATAGAGCCTCGGAGGTGGTTGTCCAACAATCTTTTTTTGAAAACTTTGGATAAAGGATTAGAATATAAGACCACAGAGTCACCAAAGCCCACTGGAGATCATGAATATGGCATCCGAATTTCTGTTATAAGCAATTCAATCATGGAATCATGGAAGGATGGGTGGACAGACGGGCTGACGGACCAACAGACATTGCCATCTTCAAAGCCTCGCTTTTAACAGGGGATGATAACTATCCTGTTCACGACTTTCATCCGTTGGTTACTCCACAGTCTTGCAAATCCACGTGCACTGTGCAGAACAGGTAACAGTTCAAGACATGCCACTAACAGCCAGTTTCTTCATACCATGTTGTCCAGCACAGGATTGACGATCCAATCAGTTAGAAACTTTACTTGGCTTGCTGCCAGTTTTTATGTCCAAGAAAATACCTGAAAATCCTCAACAGATGGGACTTTGCTATTGGGCTTGTGGTCGTGGAGTTGTATCCAATTGCTCCTTCATTTTTCACAGCCCTTCCGCTGGGAGAATTGAAGAAGTCCCTTCAGATACAGTAGTGTATCTATCACTGTAATCACTGTGATGACCGGTCACTTTTGATAGATTTTATATGGGGAGACAGCTCAATGTAACAGCCTGAGTCTTGGGACATGGCACATTGACTGTGAAATACGGATGGCTTGCATACAGGAACCGGCAAACTCATATATCAGCACTCACTCCCTGCATCTTCTATGATGAAATGCGGCTTCCAGTTTATGTGTTGTGTTGTGCAGTGCGTGCATCAACACACAACAAATAAGCACATTATGCACATGACAGTACAGACATACACACACTCTTACAGTACACCCATTCTATAGGGAAACAGTTATAATACTAATCAATTATATATGAAAAATCACACCTGTGTGAACCGAGTGGTGCAACTTCTCTCTCTCTCTCTCTCTCTCTCTCTCTCTCATTTAGCACAAGATGTGATCTGTTTCTGTGCTGCGTGCGCAGCCTCTCCAATTTCATGCGCACACCACTCGTGCTCACACAGGTACACAGGTAAACAGGTACACAGGTACACGGACATTGCTGGATGTAGGAGTGGTTGCACCACTCAAAAGAAATCTATAGAGGGCATGCGTGTGACATCATCATCATCATACCAGCAAGTTATGCGGGAAAGCCTACTGAGTGGCAAAAAACTACTATCTGGCCTTGACAGCCCATACATCCAAACAGAAAAAAAGATTTGATTGCATTAAATAACTTTAAACAACATTAAATTCACTTTGTCACTCGATTTGCCACTCGATCTGCCATTCAATTTATGCATGCGCATACCCTCTATTACAAATGTATTTCGTTTTCTGATGAAAGTTACAGGTTACATACAGTAGGGTGTGCGATGTGAAATAAGCTTATCATTTAAACACAATCATTGTTTAGCTAACATCACTGACTGTCTTCCATAGCATGTTTAAGTTTGTTAAGAAACTAAACCTTTCAGTCGCTTGTCATTTTGACATTGTGCACAAGCAGGAGTGAAAGTCCATTGTTAAACATACAGTACAGCCTATGGGGGATTTATTTTGTGGTTTCATAAAGACAACAACTTATAACCACGTTTATAACATAGTATAAGTGCTGGTCATAAGTCATAATGCATTATTATGCTCAGTGGAACAGCACATTATAACTATTATAACTTAGGTGGTTATAAAGGCACATGGAGAAGTGCTGTAATGTCTGTGTCATAATGCATTATAACCAATGGGTATTAAATGGAATAATGTCTTATAAACATCAATAATATGCTATAGCAGGACTTTGTGACCTTTAAGTAAAGTGACAAAACTTTGTATAATATGCTATAGCATATTATTGATGTTTATAAGACATTATTCCATTTAATACACATTGGTTATAATGCATTATGACACAGACATTACAGCACTTCTCTATGTGCCTTTATAACCACCTAAGTTATAATAATTATAATGTGCTGTTCCACTGAGCCTAATAATGCATTATGACCAGCACTTATAATATGTTATAAACGTGGTTATAAGTTGTTATACATGATTACAAACATTTATAGCTCATGATCATGCATTATAAAGGCGACCTTAATATAAAGTGTTACCAAAATATCTTCTCGATAGCGATAGAACAATTGCTATGAACATTAAAAACATGCAGCCCTATTATTCTGCAATAAATGATTTAACACCGGCTTCCCATTAAAACTCACTTTTGTCCCACAGGGAGTAACCACCGTTGGGAGTGAAGTTCAGAGAAAGCGAGAGAGATATCACACACACTCGCATGGTTTCAACTGTATTTGACTGCTCCCTTACCTCTCCCTGTGCCTCCATTGAAGAGCATCTAATCTATTGCTTGGCTGAGCACATCAATCCCCCCAGCATTAACCCCTCCTGCTCCAAATACCAACATAGCTCCCTCACACAGCCTGCCTCTCTCTCTATCTGTGTGTGAGCACTGAATACCCTGGAAATAGATCTCATGCTAGCGAACATGAAATGCACAACTGCAAACGCACATCTGGGCATACAAGCGGGACCAGATGCACACATCCAGGGAGGTAGCCAGTCACTCAAAATCATGAGATACACACACACACACACACACACACACACACACACACACACACACACACACACACACACACACACACACACACACACACACACACACACACACACACACACACACACACACACACACACACACACACACACACACACACACACACACACACACACACACACACACACACAGTGTCCTGTCTTTTTGTTCACTGAACTCCTGGTCTCCGTCGGTAACTGTTACCCAGGCAACAGAACAGGCAGAGAGAAGGTGAGTGGATGGGCAGGAGGAGAAAGGAAGCTGGAGGGATGCACTTACGAAACACCTGGCCTCCAAAGGCTGAACGATGTACAGTACAATGTCCCAATCGGAGACATTTTAGCCATGTTAACTGGAATGAAATTAAAACCAGCACAGTAGGCCTGGGCGATACGACTTCAGTTCAAATACATAATTATGGTTATCTCAAACTGTTGCCTCGATTAACATTAATGAACGCAATTATAAAATTGTTTGTAGATGAGGAAAATAGCAGTTCTACAATGTGAGCTTGTTTTCACTATTGTGCACCACCATTGCAGTGGTTAATCATAATTAAATCAGACTAATCGGTTTAATACGTTACAAATACATCTATTTAGAACTGTTTTGTTTCAATATACTGTACATCCAGTTAATTTCCCAGCCCCACTGCACATCCATAAATGCACAGTATTTTTATAGTGCAATGCTTGTGCAAGCGTGAAAATGACCGTAATACATGTGGCTTTTGAGAATGTGCACATCTGGACAGCTGCCAGTTTATGTCTAAACAAGAGCAAGTGTTTCACCTTTTAGATACTTCCTGACATGACATGAGACAATGAAACAATGAGCACCATGAACATTAATTTAACCACATTGGGCAACATTCTCTCACATTGTGAGCTTGTAGATCGTAACTTCTGCTATACTTCACACAGCTAAGTATATAGTGTACTATAAGGCACATACAAATATATGCTAAGGAGTGATGCACACAAATGTATTGCATGCACGTATTCTCTCCCTCATATGTAGATGAATATGCTACGTTGTACTTGTACACTAACATGATTACAACTCCAGGAGCAAAACAAACCGTGCAAAGTCACGAACAATGAACTCCATTTGATGCATTTGACGTAATCAGAGCACAGTTGAATGCCCCACATCTAAAACTGTCATGGCTCAGGAATGAATAAAACTCTGAATAGGAAATGAGCCCTATGAAATAAAAAATGTGGACCATCAATCAGTGTGCACTGAGGTATTACGAAGCATGAGAAAGCATTCATATGAGAAGCGAAAAGCTCTCACTCAGAGCAGACTCAAACTATGACATTATAACCATGGTCTTGAGAAACAAGGCACACCAAGTGGACACAGTGGTCAGCTATTAGATGCAATCTTTGAAGATTTAGAGCTGCAACATGTCTGTTTTTATAGAATAAATTAACTTCAATGTTTAGAGAAGGAAAGAGGAGAAACAGAAACAGAACAGAGAAGCAAAGCAATCGTCAAAATGTCTAGTGCTCAAGTAACAATGTCTAGTCAATATTTAGCCTATACTTTATCCATCTTCTATTGATAGTTTGTATTTTTTGCGTAGAAAAACATGCACTATACAAATGTTTCAACACCATGGTGTACCTTTGATGTTTTTCTCTGCTTGACACCTCTATGGAAGTTGTGAAAGGAAATGTGAAAGACTGTAGGCCTATTTGGCAGCCGGCCATGTATACAACATATGGCATCTCATTATGCAGTGTTGGGCAGTAACTAGTTAGTAGTTACTAGTAATATATTACTGTAATATTATTACTTTTCCCAGTAACGAGTAAAGTAAGGTATTACTCTGCCAAAATAGTAATATTATTCCTATTTACTTTGTAAAAATAGCACATATTACATGTTACTTTTTTGTTTTGTTGGCTGTTGGCTTGAAAACATTTCAAAGGTCTAGAAAGATAGCTTCTTTATTTTATAGCCTTTTTGGCTGATTGGTGACTCTTCTTAATATTATTCAATTCAAAATAATTGGATTCAGTTCTAAAAGAAGCTGACTAAAGTGTTTTTGTACATCCCTTTTTTGTGGGTGGGGGTGGGGGCAAAAGTAATATGTAATATTATATAATATGTAATGTAATATATTAGCCTTGATTCCAATAAAAAAAATACATTGCATGGATGCACCTCGGACGTATCCTCAGTGATGCTGAGGTCAACAGGATTTCGGGTCTACCAACATCATACCCCTCACTCAGGCGACCCAGCCGGGGTGATCAAGTCTCGACTTACGTCCCAGTAGCTACCCTCAATCAGTCCCACTAGGGACAAATCAGGGCCACAAAATCTGTTGGAACTACTCCAGAACTACTCTGCCAGGGCTAGGGCTGGGAGGTACGCTTCTGGCGCAAGGAAGGACTAGGCTCTGTGGGTTGACTACTGTCCGGGCCCCTCCTACGTCTCACCAGGTCCACTCCTGCTCTCACCGGGCCCAGGACCTGTGCGTTGCACCAGAGTCCCAGCACCAAACACTTCATTCAGGAGTGGTGGGCAATGGTTCCGCAGACTCCACCCGAGCGAGAAGGTGGTGCTGCGGGCTCCGCTTGCTGCTTGAATGGCCCTCCTAAAGGCCTCACCGAGGGTTTTTTGTATTATACTGTAGCACACACACACACACACACACACACACACACACACACACACACACACACTATAGCAGTGACTATACACTATAACTGGTTCTGGCCCACATAAAGTGACCTTTTGACCAATGTGGCCCACACCCCGAATTGAGTTCGACAAGCCTGGTTTATAGCCTGTATATACAAGCTGACAACCCTTCGCTTGGAAATACATGGGTTCCCAACTTCCCATCTCTATGGTTCCCACCCAGCATTGCACCAGTATGACTATTAGTACCAGTAGGGCGTTGTTGGGCCAGAAACAGAGAGAGATAGTTCTGCACTGTTGCCTGCTAATGAGGGAGAGGGGGGGGGGGGGGGGGGGGGAGGAGAGAGAGAGAGAGAGAGAGAGAGAGAGAGAGAGAGAGGGGAGTTGCACCACTCAGTTCACAAGGGTGTGATTCTTTGTCAGCACTGTGCATGGCTGTGCAGGTATTGTCACTTCTGCCATGTCCAAATTTGGGCATAATGCTGGCACATAGACAGGCAGCAGAGGCGTCAGGTTCCTATAACGGCGGTGGGTGCAGCCCCCCACCCCCCCCCCCCCAGCCACGCCTCCTCATTGTCCTCAGTGTTTGGGACGGGACATGCGTAGGCCTGTATCATGTGCTGTCTGCGTGCATATAAGCGCTGCGCTCCAGTGAAATTGTGCGGCTTGAGAAAAATGTGTTAATTTGTGTTGGATAAGGGCTTATTGGTGGGTTTTCCGTAGATATTAAGGACTAGTTAGGGTGTGTTTAGCCGGCGGCGGCGGCGCCGAATTGTAGCATGGACTGGACGAATCTCTTCTTGGCTGGAGGTGGCTTCATCATCGTAGTCAAATGGAAATAAATCCTATACTGTACTGTATGCAACATTTATACGCTCTACCTGGCAGCAGAACAAAAGCCACCTTATTAGCATTTGAATGCCCATGGGCGGCGGCCCAACACCTATCTGGCCCAAGCGCCCACAACTCCCCGTAAAGGTATGTGACTTACAGTGACTACGTGCATGAAACCACTGAGGAAGGGACATTTCAGTCAGGACAGTGGGTGCATATTCTGCTTCTGCATATTGATATTGGCGCCGCTTATTATTTTGCCCGTGGGTGCTTCTGCGCCTGAGCACCCCCGGAGTTGACGCCGCTGACAGGCAGACAACTTCAATGATGATTTTTATGATGAATAATTCGTCTCAATCTCTCTGAGCATTTTACCGGGTGCACAGTCAGGAAAGCAACTTTTAAACAAGATAATACCAGCACTCACGGAACTGTCCTTTATTGTTTCATGTATGCTGCAAAGCAGACAGCACAACAACAAACATTTCGGCCAACAGGGCACTAAATGCCAGTATCAGAGTCTTTTGGACAATATAAAGATACAGAAAAATGAAACATTACTAAATGTGCTAACAGGGCACAACTGGCCGAGTCCTAACAGGGGAGGGGGGAGTTCAGTACTCAGAAGACCTACATTGCAAATAGTCTACAACCATATAAAGTGCCAAATTGGCTACAAAACTAATTTGATGAGAAATATAATTGATAGAGCAAATCCAATGTTCTAACTTCTACTATAAGACACGCAAAGTCGTACAATTGTCTCTAGCGAGGGCTACGGGGCTTTAGGGTGTATTCCGAGATTTTGTCGGCCATTGTTACCTCAAAAAGTGATATTAGAAGTAATGCGCAAACAAGACAATTCTTTATGGCAGGTGCAATGCTTTCTGTGTATGAAAAGAAACAAAGTTGCACAGGCCTATATATATATTGGCAGAATGATGTCAGAGTTAGTGCAACCTTGCATTGTGTTTGGCTGCGAGAGGCATTGTGGTTAGTGCAACCTTGCATTGTGTTTGGCTGCGAGAGGCATTGTGGTTAGTGCAACCTTGCATTGTGTTTGGCTGCGAGAGGCATTGTCAACGTTTCAGAATTTAACTTATCCCTGTATCCTAGCAACGGCCGAGAGATACGACAATTGGAGATGCTTGTGCTGCTTTGACTTTGCATGCTTCATCAACACCCATCATGGATTCCGTTTCGGAACTCTAGTTTTTGGAAGCCAGAGCAGAGGGGGTACTCTTCATGCCCTGACCCATCTAGCAGGGCAGCAGTATCATCAGGAATCTGGCACAGCGAAGGTCCTCAGGACTGGACCATCTTTTTATAGGGATCAAAGACATATCGCTTGAAGTGCAAGTGAATGGTGACAGGCTGAGAATCAGCTTTGGGTTTGTCTTCTTTGGCCCGCACCGCTTTGGCTGCAGCACCGCTTCCTTTCTTCTTAGAGACGGATGAAAGCAATTGCTTGGTTTCTGGACGAAAACCCTCTGGTATTCGAATCTTGAACTTCCCACTCTGGCCGAACCCACCGTCAATGACGCCGGCCTCGCCCGTCGACAGCATAACTTTCAACCCCACAAAGAGCTGCAGGTCGGTCTCTTTCTTAAACAGATTCCGGCCAATGGCAGTGTACTCATCGGTCAACCTTTCCACTTGGCCCTCCTTGTGCTTGGTCTTGAAGATGCGCAGGCAGGTCAGGGCCGTCTCAACATAACCCTTGTCCTCAAATCCCTCCAGTAGATGCCCGTGAAAGGCCAACCTGCACAAGTTGGTATGAATGTCTCCGTCAAGCTTGGACCCAATCACCAGGCAGAGTGAGGGACACGTGACTGGCCGCTCAAACTCCAACAGTGCCCACTGTTCAGGGTCAGGGCCCGCCGGCCCTGCCTCTCCCCGACCCGTGACATAGTCATCCTGGTAGAAGTACTCCCGCTCGAAGGAGAAGGGCGTGTCCAGCGGGCCTGGCGGAGGGTTCGAGGAGTCGAGTGGTTTGCCATCCGAGAGGGACTCGGGGTCGTCCACGGGCGGCAGGCCAAAGAAGCTCACCCTCGCCATTACCGTCTCGTGGCCCACAGTGATGTGGAACTTGGCGCGTGTGGAGAGAGCGCCCCGGAAGTACCCGATCTTTCTCACAGAGATGAGCGCTGCGTGGAGCGTGCGTAGTGAACTGGGGCTGCACACCGCCCCGCGCTCCAGCAGTTTGGGGTCAAACTGCGTCACACACACTCCCACGCGGTCGCCCTGCGTTGCACGCGACACTGGCTTCCGGAACATCTGCACTGACTTCACCTTCTTGGTCACCTTGAGGGCAGGGATCTCCACTGTGTCGCCGACGGCCAGAGAGCCATGCAGTACGGTTCCCGTCATCACTGTTCCCTGACCACGGATAGAGAAGCAGTGATCTACAGCCATCAGAAAATCACCCTTAGGGTCTCTGCGAGGAAGGTACGTCTGCCCTTTCAACAGCTCTATTAGGTCCTGCACTCCCTGGGGCTCCGCTGCGTCAGGGGCCTCGGGTCCCCCGGGCTTCGCTGCCACGGCAATTACAGGACAACCTTTAAATCTGGTACTCTCCAGGGTTTTGTGTAGTCTCTTGGTCATTTTTGCGAGGGCGACCGGCCTCTTGTCGGCAGGAAGGAGGTCGGTCTTGTTCAAGACAGCGACCATCCGAGGGCAGGCCAGCTCTCCTATGAGCAGACACTCTGCTGTCTGAGTCTGCACTCCTTTCACCACGTCCACCACCAACATCATAAGGTCAATGATCTGGGCCCCTCCTATGATGGTTCTGATGAGAGACGCATGTCCTGGACAGTCCACAAGTGTGAACTGCAGGCTGTCGTACTGGTGTCCTCCGCTCTCCTGCGCCAGGTGTTCTGGGAGGTCCACGGTGAAGGAGGAGAAGCCCAGGTCCAGTGTGATGCCTCTCTCTCTGGACTGTGGGTTCTTGTCGAAGGCAGCTGTGGAGGCGGTGGTGCTTAGAGCCCTGGCCAGAGACGTCTTCCCACTGTCCACATGTCCCAAAACCCCTACGTTGAAGTTCAATATTCTAGGCATCATGTTACACCAACATGGACCTTCAACCTTCAACCATTGGAATGTGCTTCAACATACTGGTGGCATTACAAAAAGTGCTAAGATGTTAGAAGTATTTTGTTTGCTATCTGCCCTGGTGCCATCAGTATATGGGCATATACAGTACTGATGATATCAGGGAATTCCATACATGGGAATAAAAGAGACACAGACAGGCAGGCAGACCGACACACCGACGGACAGATCTCACATATGTAGTACATGTTTCCCATAATATCCGACCGATTGACTTCAAACTCTGTTGTTCAAAAGCTCTAATCCAACCGATATGTTCATATATGGGCATGACCATATATGGACATACCCATATATGCAACTAATGAACTTTAAATTTGGATGGACCATTTCATTCCTACCCCATGTTAACCAAGTCACCAAAACCGCCTTCTTCCACCTCAAGAACATTGCCCGTCTCCGACCCTCTCGAGCTTAATTTTTCTTGCCTTTAACTCATACTGCCCCTCTCTTCTTCCCTTTCTTCGTTTCTTGGAACGATAACACGATGTGAACTATGCACAAAACAAATTTCACCCACTTTTTTAATGTAGAAATGTGAAGTGAAGTGTCTGCATGCTTTTACGCCCATATGGAGATTTCTCAAACATGGACACATCACATCTTTGGTGATAAAATAATAATAATAATAATAATATCTCAAACTTATATAGCGCTTCTCTGAGTACCCAAAGACGCTTTACATGGGGGGGCTTTACAGAGGTAACAACAATATAAAAACAATTTTAATAGAAAAAAAAGGAAACACTAAAAGCTAAAAAACATTAAAAAGACAGTGAGAAGGGTTAGCTAGGGAAGGCAATATTGAAGAGGTGGGTCTTCAATAAACCTCCTCAATAAACTGCAATATGTCCAGAACTCAGCTGCCCGTCTACTTACCAATACCCGTTCCAGAGATCATATTACACTGGTCCTCCGTGACCTTCACTGGCTACCGGTTAAACAAAGAATCCACTTCATAACACTCCTGACCACCTACAAAGCATTAAACAACCTGGCTCCCCCATACCTCTGTGACCTCCTCAAACGTCATGTCCCCTCTCGCTCCCTCAGGTCTGGTGATGCAAACCTCCTCGACGTCCCCAAAACCAAACTCCATACGTGGGGTGACAGAGCTTTTGCCGTTGCTGCCCTGAGGAATGCCGTCCCTAATGCACTCAGAGATACCCCCACCCTCCAAACTCTTCAATATTGCCTTCCCTAGCTAACATTTCTACAAAAACAAAGTGGGTGAAATTTGTTTTGTGCATAGTTCTCATCGTGTTATTTTTCCAAGAAACGAAGAAAGCGAAGAAGAGAGGGGCAGTATGAGTTCAACGCAAGAAAATAAATGAGAAAAATTAAGCTCGTTCCACACACAGTACGGTTTATTTTAGCTGATTTACAAATGGCACAGTCATAGGGTCTCTCTCATCTTAATTACAATATAAAAACAAACAAGGGGTTTCCAGTAAGCTTGTTTCACAAACGACACAACCATTGGGTCTCTCTTATCTTATTTACAGGCTATACAGCCAAGGGGGTCTCTTTTCCACAAGAAAGAAACAAACAGACTTTATAAATATACTATAACAAACTATAACAAATATAACTATAACAAATATTATGATGTGAGGTGTTCTTCTGCAACAACACACTCTCCCTTTGGCTCCCTCTGGGTGTTTATATCCACTAGTGTTTTTCTGCCGGGACGCCTCGGGGGTTTTAAACTTTTAGCCAATTGCAGTGCGAGGCTGTGACGGTGTGTTCAACCCAGCAGTATTAAATGAAAACGCGATGCGATTGCAATGTAGCATAATATACAGTATATATCCCCATATCTTAGTTTTACTGTGAAATTGTATGTTTACGATTATTTATTGAAATTATGAGAATCGCTGTCAAGCACCCCTCAGCCCTCACACAAACAGATTCCACTGGGGGAGAACTCTGAGGATCCGACAGACGTCACAGAACGTCGGACCCCCCACCAAATCTCCTGGTTACGTCAATATCGTTCATGTGAATTGGGTTGTATGTGCTGATTTGTTGAAATAGTGGGAGTCTGTCACCACGGACCACTCACCACCTCGGCGACCGCGGCTGCCAGCCTGCCTGCCGGCTTGAAGCCTGCATTCAACCCGTGCAAGTCGCTCCACCATGAATCTCACCAACGGCGACAGCCGATATCATCATAGCGATTTTGATCATTGCAATGAATAACCCTTGGACAGAGTAGTTCACATGAACGATGCTGTAGTGGCTGGGGTATTTGAGGGGCAAAATATATTTTATATGCACCGATTACAAATAAAGAGAATGAATATGTTGAGAGCCAGTCTCTACCTCCGCCACTTCCTCATTTGCGACCACGGGGCTTGTGTGATATTGCGCTTATGCTGCAGTTACCCGTAAAAAAGCTAGATAGAAATTCATATTTCTTTAATGTCATATTTAGCCATACGACCGCAAATCTCCCTTGCGTCCCTCCCAGCAGCAACAGCAACCCCATAGCCTGAAGTGACCTGGCTCGACCAATAAAATGACGGGGGAGCTAGATTTGAATTCTGCTTGGAAACATCACTGACTTCTGTGTACAAACACTGGAAACATGTCTATATCTCCTTTAAAAAATGTACAAAGACATGCACATCCAATCCCAACTTGGGCAGGTGCTGAGCGGTGAGTAGTAGTATGCACAGATAAAGAAAATAAGATACTCGCACACTGTGGGCTCCGATGCTCGTGAAGTGCCTTTATTTACACAAGAAATTGACTGACGTTTCGAGCATTGCACTCGAAACGTCAGTCAATTTCTTGTGCAAATTTTCTTTTGTTGCACCATCGATCTAACCCAAGGAAGCTTTCCCCCAGCTTCTCCTGCCCCCCCCCCCCCCCCCCCCCCACACACACACACACACATCTCTGCTGAAGCTTTCATCACCCACTGTGATAAGAATGTTGACCCATCTTTCTGTTAATCCATCGTCTAACTCTAAAAGCTAACCCCAACATATCATGCATGTAATCCTTTTCACCTCTCCAGATGCGGTCTTGGAATTTGTGTCTTCCACGAGACCGGCCATCTATCCTCTAGAACTCCTCCTCGGACTATGGTCTCCAATCTACTCCCATTCATTCCAATCTTCACCAGCATTCCCATCTGCCTTCAAGTCAGCCAGAGCCAAGACACGGACTCCTCACCCCTCAGACGTCAATAAGTAAAGGCCGGCTGCACACCTTTCCTTTCTTTCCAAAACTCTTGAACTAGCTCTCTCTCCAACTCTCACTGAATAATCTGTTGGATCCCAACCAGTCAGAATTCTAGTGGGTCCAGTCCACCGAAATAGCACTTCTCACAGTCACGGAAGCACTTCAGGATGCCGAGGCTACCACCCACTCCTCAGTCCTCAATTTGATTACTTATCAAGCCATCCATCTTCAACCGCTTATCCGTAGTTGAGTCGCGGGGGCAACAGCTCCACCAAAGAGCTCCAGACTTCCCTCTCCAGAGCAACATTAGTAACTTCCTGCTGGGGGATCCCGAGGCGTTCCAAGGACAGTGAGTCGATGTAATCCCTCCAACTGTGCCTTGGTCTGCCCCGGGGTCTCCTCCCCTTAATTACTTATTATAATGTGTATTGCAAGTAAGGCATCAGAGAAGTAACCTTACTTCCTTTACCAGGTTACAGTTTGAATAGTTCAGATAAATTGTATAGCTATGAAGTGTTTGCTTTCATTTTCATTTTTTACTTTAAAAAAAAAAGTTAAATATTTGATTGTTACAGTAATGATTGTGACATGTATCTGTGTTGGGACCTCCCTCGAAAAGGAGATGGTACATCTCACGTTTTTTTTCCCCCTAATAAAGAAACTTGAATAAAATATTAATATATAATAATAAAATATATACTTTGCAGCATTCAAATTCAAAAATTGCAAAAGTAGCAGATCTACAAGCTCAAAATGTGTTGCTTCACGTCTCATTTCAAGCTTGTATATATGCTAACTTTGATACTTTTGTGTGACGCTGTAGTATCATCAAGAAAGAAAACGTTAAAATATGGAGATAGGATAGTATAGATATAGATATATATAGATATGGGTCAGATATGGGTCATTCCAAACTCCCAGATCAATCTAGTCAGGCTTCAGTATTGATATGGGACGGCGGTTAGCCAATGAGATTGTATGATGTCAAATTCATTGATTAACAGCTTGTAGAAATTGAGTACCAGGCTACCAGCACAGGTTCAGGGGCCAATATCAACTGTGTGACCAGTTGGTTCCGGAGGCATGATTGACTACCTCTTTAATTCACTTCAAACCATACCCGAGTGGTGCAACAAAATACAAATATAACTTTAATTAACCCATTAATACTGGGAAAGCATAATGTAACCAGGCTATTCAAAAATCATGAAAATGTGTGCAAATCTTTGAATATATATACTGTATGTATATATGTTTAAAGCAAACCATTTTAACTCAAATCTTTGCTTATGGGGGTCACTGCCACTGGAACATAATATTTTGAGATGGGGGTCTGCGCCAAATACATACAATGTCGGGGGTCCTTAGCTTGACATGGAAAGGTTTGAGAACCACTGATATAAGTTTTTCTGAGAATTGTTAGGATTTAGAAGGCATCTTGTGGAAGATCCTGTAAGATCCCACCCAAAATAAGCAGGGTCAAAAATCAAAATAAGCAGGTTCAAAATAAGCAGGGTTCATGCTTTGAGAAGCATGAAGGCACTCAGTAAATACCATGGTAATCCAGCAACACGTTTTTGAGTTATCTTGTTTGTAGCCAAAGTGCCGGACAGACTGACAAACAGACGGACAAACCAACTGCACGGCACAGGGAGGAAAATGTATTTCCATGTCCACCGTTATCTCTGGACAAATTCTGAATCACTTCAGGGCTAGTGAAGATTATATTGCTCGTAAAGAAATCGGTCATGGACTCTGTAATCAACCCCCTGCAATTTGCCTATAGGCGCTGAAGCACTATGTCCTGAACCACCTGGACCCTGCCAACAGCCCAACACACAAGACTTTCACACTTTCAACATGTCGTCCCTATTTTGGTAATGTAATTATATGATCAATAAGGTTAAAAATCTTCAAGATATTTAAAAAGTACCAGTAGTGTAAATTGCAGAACTAAAAGGTCACAATGTGAAGCAATGCAACACAGGAGACATAATGACCCTACCCTCTCTACAATAATGACACCGACTGAAAAAGACCTCTCTGCACCACCCATTACTGACATTATATACATCTGCAACACATTGCATACAGTACCTTCAGCTGTTATATCTGTTTGTATTTTCTCTATGCATGTACAGCACATATTTAGTGGCCATATAGGACTATTTCTGTAGTTGCTTATGTCACATGAACTCTAAATTGGTTGGAACGGGGGGAGAGTGAATCACTTAATGATATTGATTGGCTATTAGTAGCTGCATAAATTAAGGCAACTGATAACATGATGAACTAGAACTGCACTCTGTCGAGTGCATACTTGCTTGTTGCACACTAGTAGGCCATAAATGGCCAACTAGTGCGCAAGCAGAGCGCGCAAGTACTTTCGACCGCTGTAAACTGTCAAATCTCAGTATCTCTGTGAACTGTGAAGGAACGTTTGAAATGTCTAATTATTAGGTGTAACTATTTGCTACCTACCTACTTTATGCATATAAACACCTAGTATTATTATTAGTATGGTTCAAGTTTCTATCTATATAAGAAATACAGTTTTATCGATTTAGATATGTTCTGGATCCCTTTTTAATTGTTTAAAGAAAAATAAATCATTGATATATAAACTGAATTAAAATATGTTATACAGTATAATTATTCTATTATTTATTCTAAATTGTCAATTGTTTTAAATGTATTTCATCTTGGAATATAGTGATATTAATACTAAATCATGATCAGAGTAATAGGTGTCTCTAACTTAAATTTCTGTAATAATACTTTCACATTTGTTAAAATATACATGATCTAAAAACAGTCCCAGCCAACCCACCACTTTTGATGTGTATGCAAATAAAATAGCAAATTGTGCCTGATTTGCTGGGACCAGAGTACATGGTGACTCCTTTTCCACCGGTTGGTTCCCAATGGGAACCGGTTCAGCTCCATAATTGGTGGGCAAACTATACCCTATATTAAATTGTTTATAGGATCAATACAAGTAAATTAATACATGATAACCCTTCCACAGTAGTAGCTTTTACAAATTTTTGAGTATTGCATATTTTCCTACATAATGCCTCATTTGCATATTTAAAAATGTAAAATCTGTAATACAATAAATCATTGTCTTCGTGTAAGTACTCAATTGGGGAAGTTTAATGGTGATAACAATCTAATATAGGTATGGTTTTTCCCACTCAATTCATAATTAATGTTTCAATTTTGGAGCTCTGGCTCATGGACTAATAACCAAAAAGAACTGAACCGGTTCCCATTGGGAACCAACCGGTGGAAAAGGGGCCGGTGTGTATATGTATGACTAGCTCTCAATGATGACGTAAGACATATGGTCATGTATGTAATCTGGTCCCAGCAAATCAAGCACAGATATATTACATACATGACCATATGTATGACATTGGTGCACAGAGCTAGTCATACATATGTAATTTGTAAGTTGATTAGCGGTATACTGTGGTTACTTTGCGCCAAAAACCGTCCCAGCCAACCTGCCACTTTTGATGCGCATGCAAATAAAACAGCAAAATTGTGCCTGATTTGCTGGGACCATATTACATAAATGACCATATGTCTTACGTCATCATTAAGAGCTAGTCATACATATACACACCATGTAATCTGGTCCCAGCAAATCAGGCACAATTTGCTATTTTATTTTACTGATTATATATATTGTATATGTATGACTAGCTCTAAATGATGACGTAAGAAATATGGTCATTTATGTAATCTGGTCCCAGCAAACCAGGCACAAATTTGCTGTTTTATTTGCATACGCATCAAGTGGCGGGTTGGCTGGGACGGTGCATACGGACCGGGCGAAATTATTACTTGCGCGCTCTGCTTGCGCAAGTAATTATTTACTTCAAAATAGTTTGTTATGCGTTATATGCATGTCCCAAATTAATTATTATATTAGTGTCAGTCAAATCCCTTCGTCACTCTACTCTACTGGCATCCCCACATTATATGATCAAAGTGTAAACATTTGTTACACTTTGATGATGAGTTTGACGAGTTGATTATGTGAGTATCAGAGCAATGCAAATGCACATGTGAGAGAATAGTATCTGCACAATGAATTAATGAATTAATGGATGAATGAATGTAATCAGTGTGAAATTATTACAGGTAACTTTGAATTCGAAAATGACCTTGGACTAAGGTAGACAATATAACCACTTGTGAGCTCACATACTAAATGATCAAGTAGCAACGGAAAGCTACAGCGCAATCATTGCAAGTAGTGGCAATGTTGTTTTCACCAGCATAGTTAAAAAGTAAAAACTATAAAATACTAAGGGACCGCTGCGTGAAAGCCACAGAGGGAGTTGTGAAGACTGTTGCAGTCATGTAAAATACCAGTAAATCTTCCAAGTCAATGATTATCAAAGTGGGGTCAGGCGACCCTAGGCGTCGAAGGCGTTCCAGCGGAGTCAAGAGCTTCTTAACATCCCTGGTTCGATTCAGAACGATTCATGTCTCTCTATTATATTGTCGCGGAATGCTTATATATGGTCAAAACCGTTAGTTTTCAGGAAATTAAAAGAAATTTACTTTGTTCCAATATATCCTGTATATTATTAAAATGGTTTCAGCTTGCCAGGCGTTACCGGGATTATTGTGCTGATCAGTGTTCAGGCTTTATTACCCAATTTAAGGAAACGTTTTGTCTAGCCAATACAATGATTTAAGTTGTGATCCAAGCGTACCACTGGATAGCATTAATATTTCATTCATTCACAATGAATACGTGTAAAGCTGGTTAAAAATGTATTTGCCCCATAGATATGTCTAATATATACAATATAAGCCCTTTACTTTGAAATATCCACAAGCCCTTGCCAGAAAATTCTGGCAGTCACAGCTAGGAAAATACTGTGGTGTGCTTCAAATAAAGCAAATTTAAAACGGCACGCACAACGGGGTGCCTTATACCAAGTTAATAAGTGTTAAATTAACAGTAACATCTGTGGGTGCTCTAACAAAGAATCGCCACCTCTTGTAACCATGCACAGTTGCGCACACACAACCACATTAACCGTGGCATGCCTTTGCTATGCCATTATAGCTGAGATTTGTTTTTCGTTTATTCGCAAAACATTCAAACATTTTCAAAACCGGTTATGTATCATAATTGTTTTGAAAATAGCTCTACAGGCTCACAATCCATCACAATTCAACAACTATTAGCATATTGATCAGTTATTTTTGTTAGTGTACGAGAAAAATTGCAGAATGCTACTGTCCAATTTGAAAACACACAGAGGATAATGAGAAATAACTTTCTCCATTTTGCAGGGCTGAGAGACATGGATCATCTTGCATTAAGGATGCCAGGCTGCCAGCCATGTGTCTGTCTGGAAAAAGTAGGTCAGAGAATAATGACTAAAAGCCAATGGCTAAAGTTGGGAAAAGATGACTCTTAATGGAAAAGTAGCACCTCGACAGGATATGGAGGTCTGGACGACACTTGTCTGGAATGCCTTGTGCTCTGTGAGGTCAAGACATGGACAGTCACATCACAGCATATGTATTTAAAAAAATCACACCCGTGTGAAGTGAGGGGCGCTTTGTGTTGCCACAAATTTACGTCATATTTACATTCGACCTAATTTCTCCTTTCATTGTCAATGGCAAATATTGAGACATGTGGGGACAGAATGTTCGTCATATTTGGCGGACATTTGACCTAATTTCTCCTTTCATTATCAATGGCAAATATTGAGACGTGTGGGGACAAAAGCTGTACTGTATAGGGGCTAGCGCACCTCAAAAAGAAAAGAAAAATACTCTGCCTGTGTCTCACAGGAGGGCTGTGGACACACAAAACAGGTAGACCTTGAATTATCAAAACACCAGAACCGTGTGTTTTAAATTATATAGAGAAGACTCCAAAGTTCAGAAATTATCATAATTCAAATTATCAACTGGCCCGTCTGCCATGTACAAGAACTACAAAAATTACATTGGCCAGAACCATTATTCCAGAAACAGTTCTTATCTTTTCAGCCAAACCAAGGTTATCATGCAGTGCACATGATTAAAAAACAGACTTCAGTTTCATCCTTGGCATTAAACATGAAGCACGGTTTTAATCTTTCTTTCAACAGCATTAATGCTAAATTTAGCATTTAGCATTAAAGATACATTTACGTCTCAGAGAATAACGGGTCAAATCCTGAGCTGTAGTGTTATGATTCTTGTATCAAAGAGAATTACATTCATGTAAATCTCAAACTGATTTTTATTAAGGTGAGAACAATAGCGTCCAGGAATATAAAGCCTCCAGTTTCAATTAGCTTGGATTTCCCATCGATGATGTCACTGGTAGGCAGGTTTCGGAACCTCAATCCTCTGAGACACAGACCGGATAGACAAAAGTGGTACCACGGCAAATTAGAAAAAAGCCTGGCGAGGGGAAAACAGGGGGTGGGGGCAAGGTACAAGACTGATTTGAATTATGATTATGTCTCCTGGCCATGTGACCTGTAGAAGCACGCATGCCATTTGCCTGCACAAATGTCACGTGTTGATGGCTGTAACGTTTCGATAGCAACACGAGCTCCACCAATTGGAGGCGTCGCTGCTGCACATTAGCATTGTGGATAGTGAAGGATTTCTCCATTACATCACAAATGATGGAGAGCAGGTCAACATGCTTGACACGCTTAAATGCGTCACATTATACGATGCACTGAGAGCTTATCAATCAGCTATTGTTGCTATTCGTCATACGACGAAGTACAGTATACATCAAGTGGTTAAAATACAAGGCGAGACTGCAGACTGCACTCTAAAATCTAAATTAACTAACACACCTAATGGAACCTGTAAAAAATGAATACTTGTAACATTAACACTGGGTATTTATTTGACTGTGTAGCAACGGTGTCACGGTGACATCAGTACAGCGACCCTGGCACCCGGCCATGTGCTAGGTGGCCTGTTGCGGTCTGGGCACAAGGCTGCCAGGCGTAAGAACAATGCGTGGGCACCATGCCAAGACACTTTCTATGAAGAGGTCCCAGTACAATTAAATTCCCTATATGCAAGAAAAGGAAACCAAAAAAATGCAAAGAAACCGGGCTCAAGAGAACCCCCCGGACCACACATACGGTGCCGCTTGCCGCAGAAGAAGACGGGCGTATAGTGGCTCATAGCTTGGCTCCTGTCCTCATTATGGACTAATTAAAGGTAATTAGGTTGTTGTGCCTGCCCCAAGTGTGCCTGGCTTCATATTCATGCTCTGAGTGAGCGGGAAATAGCAGAGAGCCATTGTATAGTATTCTGAGGCACTGACGTGTTGTGCCGAGGTTAGGTTCACAAATGATACATGACTCCACACGAGCACACTGATCTCTGTTACACTACACACAAATAGAAGCTTTAGTAATCTCCCTCATGTATTCTCTCACGTGTGTCACTCTCAGCAATAATAACATGAAACAGAACACAAAGAAGAGTAAAAAAAAATGGTATAACCAACAGCACACCTCTCCCCCTCCCTCTCTCCCTCTCTCTCTCTCTATAAGAACGAGGTCAAAAGGGCACTAGCAAAGTGAACCAATCACCACTGACTAGAGGTACAGCATATCTATACAACTAACAATAAGGATAAAGGCTTCATTGACTTGATATTGACTTAGTATAGTGGTCAGCCAACAGGCTGCTATTTAAGTGGACTACTGTATACAGAAATACCTCCTCATAGATAATTAGCCTCTTGCAGAGCCACAGCGTAACAATGTGTGGAGGTATATATTTGACCTACTGGCACAAGTAATATGGTGTTGATTGATTAAGGTTTGTGAGATTAGCTCTAGATAAGCACACATCCCCGCAACCCAACTACGGATAAGCGGTTCAAGATGGATGGATAAGCCGCATGCACACACACGCACGCAAACGCACACACACACACAGAGCTGTGTGTTTGATGCTGCAGATTTGAGAAACTGCACTTCCGTAACCCATTTTCTGAAAAACTTCACAGAATTGTCAATGCTCACTGAAATATTTATTTCTCAGCCTCTGAAGCAGATGGGAACACGAAATAAATAAAAACTGTTTTGTAGAGCTTAACCCTTTGGCTTTTACTGAAAATCACTTTAATTTGCCCGCTAATGATGATAAAAAAGTAAAAATCAATTAAAACAATGAAAGATATACATCTAGTCGTAAAATGCCCAGAGTTCTTGGGGAGTAATATTTATTTTCCGTAATATCCAAAGGTTTAGGCTGTCAAATGCTTTTTTTAATTACATGTATCACGCACGCACGCACAAGGCATACAGCAGGTCTAAATGGGTTGTGACAACAGCAGATGCAGGGAAATGCTCTTTTTAATCCTTTTAGACCCCATAAAAGCATTTGTTACTGCTAATTACCCGATTTCAGTGATGGAAGAAGTACTCAAATATTTTACTTAAAGGACCACTTCACCACTTTTCAACCTATCTTCGTATAATAGGTCCTCACTAATAATCATGAAAAAATGGCGCAATTTCTTTCTACTCGGTCTGTGTCTCGGGCTGTGGGCAGTTCAGAAACCGTCTTCCAGTGACATCATCGATGGGGAATCCAAGCCAATAGAAACTGCAGGCTTTCTAGTCCTGAAAAGTTGCAATGCGAAAATGGAAGCCATCGTTCTCACGATAATGACAATCTAAACATTAAAAAAAAAAAAAAAATGTTAAAAAAATTATCTGCCTAATGATGATGTCACTGGAAGACGGTTTCTAAACTGCCCACAGCACTCCTATGAGACACAGACTGAGTTGAAAAAAATCATGACATTTTATCATGATTATTAGTGAGGACCTATTATATGAAGATAGGTTGAAAAGTGGTGAAGTGGTCCTTTAAGTAAATGTAGGAATTACCCATTGTAGAAAGTCTGTCACAAGTTCGATATTTAAAATGTACTTGAGTAAAAGTACAAAGGTATTGGCATCAAAATGTATTTAAGTACCAAAAGTAATAGTCATTATGTAGATCAGACGGTCCCATTTTACGTTTCAAGTCTTCAAATGTGTAAAATGTATACAAATCCTTTGAAAATAGCAATAGCGCACGTTGTGAGCTTGTAAATTAACTATTTAGCCGAGAACGCATAATAGAGTGGTTAATGTATGTTTAGTAATAATAATTCAAATCTTCAAAGTATGCTTACTATGCTAACTACTAGTAACTTTTTCCCCCTTTTTTTTACTCTGCAATGTAGTGGTATAAAAATAAATGGAAATACTCCAGTAAAGTAAAGGTAAATCAAGTACAGTACTTAAGTAAATGTATTGCTTACTTACTTTCCACAACTAGATTGTTGAATGTGTTTCTAGGTTACTCTTGACAGTATGATCACTGAAAGAATACTCAACTCATGAAATCCATGCTAAACTGTAAAGGTTGCCCCAGGGCTCCATTTTAGGAGCAATTATCCTTCCTTATACAGTATGCTTTCTCTTAGATATTTGATAAGAAAAGACAGTGTTACTTTGGTAAATGGTGCATTTATGTAGCGCCTTTATCCAAGGCGCTTTACATAGATTGTGCATTACATTCACCCATTCACACACAAATGCATACACCGATGTCGGCGGAAACCATGCAAGCCACCAACCAGCACATCAGGAGCAATTAGGGGTTCAGTGTCTTGCTCAAGGACACTTTGACACTAACTCTGGGGGAGCCCGGGTTCGAACTGGCAACCTTGCAGTTACCATCCTGCAACTCTACCCCTGAGCCACCCGCCGCCACAACTTTCCACGGTTGTATGGACAATGCACACTGCTACAGTATACTGTAGTTTAGACATTAACACTTGAACCCTAGCCTCCATATTCTGGGGTTAAAGGACCACTTCACCACTTTTTAACTTACCTTCATATAATTGGTCCTCACTAATGTTCATGATAAAATACCACAATTGTTTTCTACTCAGTCTGTGTCTCATAGGAGGGCTGTGGGCAGTTCAGAAACCCGTTTCTCATCGTTAAACAAGATTAAAAATTATATTTAGATTTGTATTATCGTGAGAACAATGGCTTCCATTATCGCATTGCAACTTTTCAGGACTAGAAAGCCTGCGGTTTCTATTAGCTTGGATTCCCCATCGATGATGTCACTGGTGGACAGGTTTCTGAACTGCCCACAGCCCTCCTATGAGACACAGACCGAGTAGAAAACAAGAATCGATGACATAGTCAGCTGGCTTAATTCAATTCAGGCACTTAGGTCTGTGGGTACAGTGACTGAGACTCAAATGTGTTACGGTTACCAATTAAATCAGCTGGTCTGCTCATGCAGGTCTGCTCACAGCATGCCACTGTTTAGCTGCGCTGCACTGTTATGCTCAAAGTAGTTGGCAAGTAGAGGCAACATGGCAGCATCCGGATTATTATTTCTGTTGTTTTTACGATTACGATTTACATGGATTTTATTGTTTATAACGTCGGATGAGGTCTGATGTGGCAATGCAAAACGATTGTGTCTGTAATTTGTTTTTACCGCGATTTTTCCTGATTTTAGCGTGTCGTCGTTTAGGCGATGGGTTGTCGGCTAGAGGCCAAAAGTGTGTGGTTGCCTAGAGATGAGACAGCCAATCAGGAATTCAAGTAGAGAATTTCCCCTGGAAAGATTTCAAAGATAAAAAATAAAAAAATGTAAAAAATGCTCATTGGCGATGATGGTAGCTATCAGTGACGTAGTGGGGGCGGCAAGGCTCGAGCCCCCATGAGGAATTAGACCTGAATATATAGTATATTCGCCTAGTCGGTTCGTCCTGTTTGTACCACACCAGGTTAGCGGGGCCCCCATGACTAGTAAAAAACAGTTAGTCTCTGGTAGGTATCATTTGTTGTATTAGTAGTAGTGGCTCTTGTGCAAAAACATCTCTGCTTATTGGCATAGCAGACTACTTTCTCTTGAGGAATCTCATATCCAAACTTTGTTGAGGGAAACATCCATTACTGTAGCTCTCACATTTATTATCAACAATTACTTTCCCCAAAGTGCCACACTAAGCTATCTAAATCTAATCAAGCTTTGCCGTGTAACATTTAATAGCTTTCAGCTAGAATTATCCCTATAACAGTACCCATAAATGTCACTGATGCATTGCCCTGTAATGAGGGAAACTGAGTGAATAGTCTTACTTTTTTCCTTTGCCTCTTCACACAATGTTATCACTCGAAGAACCAAACTGAAATCCATCATAAATCGGTGGAATTAAAGCCCTATAAACTTAGTTGTATGAGGATTAGAGATCTACAAGCTTACAAGGTGATGCACTGTGTGCTTGTAAATTAAAAAAATGATGTCACCTATAATGACAATATAACCTATTGGTAGGCTAGGTTAAAAATGCTAACATCTGAAAAGTCTCTAGAAGTAGAGAAGCGATATCCATGGAGCAATGTTATGTGTATTTGAGATGGTCTAATTTGAATGTCCTTCGGCGGCTGACTTTGGGCATGACACTCTCTCGTAACACGCTCTCTCTTCAGCTGTTAGGCAAATCCGCTTGCTTTTTTGTGCGTGTGCCTAACCATGACATATTATCCCATCTCAAGCTCTCGTCAATCCAATGTCCTCAATATAACTCCTGCTGCTGGCCTCCAGGAAAAATAATCGAATGACGTGTCGTGGATCTCTGCAACCACATGGGCTCTAAAAAGGATCTTGGACTTCATGTGACAAGCCTGTCAAGTCAGTCATACGACATCACTGCTCTATGACATATCTATGACGCATGACACCATATTTGGCAAGAAAATGTCAAATAGGGCACGTTTGGTCAAACGTTTTGCAATATTCGTCACTCGCAGACACATAGGGCTCCATTTCCGTCACCGCTAAACCCCTTTTCCCTAAACTTCTTTGCCTTTTTTTAAACTATTTTTCAAAACATTTTTGAATAGTTAAAATGGCCAGTATACAAGCTCACAACTTGTCAATGTAGATTGGCTAGATCAACTATTCAAATGTTTTTCAAAATAGTAAAAAAAATTAGGGATAAGGGGTTTAGTGGTGACTAAAATGGAGCCCATAGAACGCTCTCATACATGGCTAGAAGCAGAGCCACAGAAATATAACAAAACAAATAAAAGCTACTATCCTGGATCAATCCAACGCTTGAACAAAACACATGACACATGTTGCTCCGAAAATGTGTTCTCGACTGTATGAGAACAGTCCTAACTCATGGACTGAAAACACACTTTCAACAATCTCCACCTAGCCGCTTCATTGTACAACTATCTGTGTCCTTTTTTAAAGCAACAAAAAATATTAATGTGACCGAGTAATAAGTATGCAATGCAATAAACAAAAGAAGAAAAATAATCTCTGCTATACAGCCTCAATATATTTAGTCTAACAAAATACAACAAACCAGCACAACTAACTAACACAATAGAGACAATAGAGAAACGAATTAATTCAACCTTTAGTGTTTGGGTGCATATAAAGATAATTAAAGTTTCTCTTCATCATCACTGCTCAATATGCATGGATTACATACTTTATAGAAATGAAGAGCAATTAGTTCATTGAATAAATCAATTTTCCAATAACCCTTTATTCTAGAACCTTCTCATGTCAGTCACTTTAAGTGCTTGGCTGGCTAGTGAATGCATTTTAATTAGGATTGAGTTTCTATTCATGGTGCTATAACAAGCACATTTGTAAAATGAAAGAAACCAAAAAGGTGACTGAAACAATAAAAGTTGTGAACAATTACCTCAAAACCCCTTAGAGTTTAATGCAATAAAAGTGAAAGTATCCATCCCCTGACCAGCAACATTATGTCATTGTGTGCCAAGCCATGGAAACTAATTTCAGAAGACCTTGATTTCAGTGGAGCCACAATTATGGTCGGGCCTGTGAGCTTTCTATGCCTTGCTGACCTAACGCACTCATGGTCATATATCACCAGTGACTGGTTAATTATAGCAAGGCCATTTCAAGCATGTAGTGCCGCACTGTACCTCTGCACATCTAATAAGAGAGAGATAAGAATAGTGATTCTACCTTCACATTGTCTAAATATCAATGATATTAAATGACCCTGGGCATCGACCCAAGATCATGAAATGAGTCAGAAGGATTTTTCTAAAGTACAAATGATGGCATTTTTCAATGAAGACTATAGCTGGCTATCTGGCAGTGTTTGACATAATATCTTGATATTCCATGAATAGATGTCCAATTTCAATGTGTAATGTATTTGGTGGTTTCTCAGAGAGCTGAAGATTATGTTCTGTAACATGACATATGAAAGGCTCTGAGCTGCCAGACTTTATTGCGTCTCATTCTGGGAAACTACTACCTGTCCTCCCTGTGAACCCGAATGTGTCATTTCTTTGAAAAATCTTCTACTCGCCCACAACATTACTGCAGACAATACAACTTATTTCTTTCTCATTCTCTACTTCACACATTTTCAAAGTGGGGGGCCACGGCAGGCACCAATTGGAAAGGGGAGAAAAGTATACCGGTATACTGTGTGTGCCTTTCTATTTTCAAATTCAATTCATAAGATTGTGCCAGTTTAACCATTTCCAATCTGGTGTTCCTCATTTACGGCATATTTTAGAAAATAGCACCAAATTTACAAGCTCATAATGAGTCATGCAGCAGCAGCAGATTGACTATGGCCATTTTGGAGTCCAAAAGAAAAGATAAAGAAACCCTGTAGTGGGACATGCTAACAATAATGCCTGTCCTGTATGATCCCTCCTGTTTCCCCATACAGTATGCCGAGCGTTACATTAATGTATCACAGATGAATGCTGGTCGAGAGTTGCTGGGTAGCTCTCTCTCTTCCTCTGTTGGCTGTCAGACGTAGGCTTTGTTTAAGATGTACCGTGGTACGTCTCTCAGGCCTGATCAAACAACCTCTGTACGCCTTTTGTGGAGGCCAAGTGGTTAGCATTTGGTGTTAATAATTCCATGAGTCGCACTACTACGTCTGCTGCCCTCCACTTCTTGCCGACTCTGAAGGGGGAAATGGAAAAGGAACTGTCAGAAATGGCTTCACTGCTATCGATTCCACTTAATTCTGATGGGTGTGTGAATTACTTCAGTGTGTGTGTGTGTGTGTGTGTGTGTGTGTGTGTGTGTGTGTGTGTGTGTGTGTGTGTGTGTGTGTGTGTGTGTGTGTGTGTGTGTGTGTGTGTGTGTGTGTGTGTGTGTGTGTGTGCGTGCGTGCGTGCGTGCGTGCGTGCGTGCGTGCGTGTTCTCCAACCTTTAGTTTCCTCTTATTACATTTCCTGCCACTGTGTACGAAAGGGATAATGCTTAAGTTCTGCTACTCCAGTTTCTCAACTAGGAAAGGTCCTTGTACAATAAGAACGGTTCAAAAGGTTTATGTACATCACATCAGTGTCAGGGCAAGAAAATAGCAATCACTTCAAGAAAGAAGCATTTGCCATTGTCCCAGCAGTGAATAGGAGAATGAAACAATTTTAACTCTACTGTAATGACATTACAGTGAGATGATACACTTTAGTCAGTCATAGATGGCAGTCATTGATAGTAATTTACAAGCAATACAACTATTTAAAGGGGAACATTGCCAAGTTTCAACTCAGCAATGTGTCCTTCGAGACTATAACATTGAACCCCTAACTGATCCCGATGAGCAAGTTGCTATTAAGTACCTTACATATGTCCTCTCTGTGTGAATGTGCATGGGCGAATGTAATGCACATTGTAAAGCACTTTGGATGATGGCGTTATATAAATGCATGTGTGGTTTCATGTAATCGGATGGACGGAAGGTATGGCCTATATATGAAACGATGTGTTTGACATACACAGACGAGTATATTTTTTATCTCACATCAGAACAATCAATTTTCCTTTGAAAATCTGCATAATTTCCCTTTAACAATAATGGAATGGAGCATGCTAGCCCCTCAGGAGTACAAATCTAAAGGAACCATGGAAATCCCACCAGCGGGGTGACAAAAGGACGAGCAAAACGACCACTCTCCGATCCATTGCTTGTTGGACCGTCTGGTCGTTTTGATGGCAAAGATGAGAGTGCAAATCAATGGCCTTCCGGCAAGGTACAGAAAGAAGCACTGTTGTAATGCAGAATATAGCGGCACATTGCTTATGCAATGAGATGGCATAGCCAGGTGCATGTTAATGCGTTCCATCGTCAAGCAGCCTTTAGACTCAAGCCAGGGCTGGCGTTGATGGAAGCTGAAATTCCGATGACAGAGAACCTGCAGACTTGCCCTGACAGTGAGTTTGGTTTGACGACGGGTGACATCCTCAAAAGTTGTTGTGATGAGAGTGTCAGACTGTCAGGAAAAGACTGGCTTCCATTCCCTCACATAAATCAGTGCAACGCTGACATTCAGTCATACAACGTTTGTGTGTGAATACAATGTTTTTGACCAAGCTGCATAATAGACCAGTGGCAGTGAGTGATTTCCAACCTGTGGGATGGGGCAAATATAACTGGCAAAACACTGATATTTTAATCATATAAAAAGTCATATAAAAAGGGGGAAAAAAGCAGGTATTGCCTCCAGCACAGAGTGCAATATATCCCCTGTCCATTCTTATTGATTGCAGCTTTCTAAAGGGGTTGAGTTAATTAGTATGAATTTATAATATACAACTAAGAATATACCATATCAAAGGCTTAAAAAACCATAAAAAATACTTTCATCTCACTTAACACTTACAGCGCTAGCATTTATTGACAAATGATATAATTCACACCAGCATTTGTCCCTGTTCACTGTGTTCAGCTCTTATTTTGAATAGCCTGCATTATGCAGATCTGTGGCTCTGGACAACTGGAACTCCATATGCCTGGGTTTGTTTATGGTCATGTCTGACTCATAGCGGCATGCCTACTGGGGCGGCAGTGGCTCAGGGGCAGAGTTGCCATCGGAAGGTTCCCAGTTCGACCGGGCTCCCCCTGAGTTAGTGTGGAAGTGTCCTAGAGCAAGACTCTGAACCCCTAATTGTTTTTTTCTTTTTTTTTCTCTGAACCCCTAATTGCTGCCGATGAGCAGGTTAGTGCCTTGCGGCGTGGTTTACTCCACTATCGGTGTATGAATGTGTGTGTGAATGGGTGAATATAGTGCACAATCTATGTAAAGCACCTTGGATAAAGGCGCTATATAAATGCATCATTTAACTATATAAAGGTATATGGGCATATCAGGTTTGTTTATGGTTATGTCTGAGTCATAGTAGGCCAGTCAATCTAAGCTAAAAAGGCGTGACCCAAAATAAATTGCAAAAGTAATCGTTCAAGGTTTTTTTATGATCCTTAGGGTCATACAAATAACATTCAAAATAGAGTATTTGTATAAATTGTGGATCATGGTAAATTCAGGGGTTGAAAGTTGGGTACCATTAACATCCTATAAGGAAAAATTATAATATTATGCTTTAAGTAGCATGTGACATGTCAAACTAGGGGTTATTCGTGATTCTGAATCCATTGCAAGCATTAGTTTGGCAAAAAAAACATTCCTTGGGCTAAATTAGGCCATAGCCACTTGCCCAAATGTGCCTAGATGCGCTGACCTCATCACATTTGTGATGACGGCAATGGCCGTTTTTAGGTAAACTGACGAGAAGAGTTTCCTCATTAGGAAACCATAGTATGTTTTTGCATGACCAGTGTGATCCATCTTTTTATTGACCTTTTTTTTTAACCCATTTTGACCTGAGATCAGATTCTAAAAATGTCTTCTACATCCTGACAGTTTTCTGAAAAAGCTATGTTTCTATGTCGGTCGTTCTTTGATTTTTCAAAAATAGCACACCTACAAGCTCGTAGCACACCACTCGGTGGCACGCTATGAGCTTGTAGATCTGCTATTTTTCAATAGCTAAAGCATAACATAATGCTATCACCAATGCTTCCCGCCCAAAATGGGTTAAATCACCAATTTGTTCCTCACTATTCTGAAGCCAATTATGGAAACCTATGAGACAGCAGAGGTCTAAGTTTATCCTATGAAACACTCATTATCACACAGCACGTTGAATTGTTCAATACTGTTACTGACAAGTTAACCAATTAGATCAAAGGAATCAAAGCTAATCATGTACTTCCTGAAATGATACATGCCTTGGTTGTTCTTTTTGCATAATATGTATGCTGTATGTCAATGTGGATCTAATAAAAATGTGGAATGAGGGTTAATAACGATTACATCTGTTTGCCAAAATTGTAAATGTATGTAAATTGTTTAGGTTAATAATAATGAAAGCTTACATTGTACTGTATATGAATGCATGCAGACCATACAAACAGATTGAAGAATGAAACCCTATTATTAGCTGTGCTGTACATCTAAAATGTATATGCTGACTTGCTTTATTGTATTGCAGATATTATGTAAATTAAAGACATGGGGTTGTAGCACTGACTATTAAATAGCCATCCATTAAAGCTTGACTGCATTTTGAGACTGCAATGCAGATAATAGACTGTACATGCATAATATAATAACTGAATAATGTTGTTTTATTGAATGACAGCTATTTGTATTATAACAAATAAGCAGTGTTATGGTTATGAGCCTGGAAACACCTATTTGTAAAAGAACATTACACATTAAGCCTATAAAACACTGAGAAGTGTGCTAAAGCAGACCACTTTTATTACTGGATTAACAAAATGGTAAGGACATTGGCTAGCCTAGTAAAACTTGCATCAGACTGAAGCTCTGTCAAAGGCAATGCTTCCCTTGGGAGAGTAAATGTGCTGTTGTCAGCACCACACTCTAAATGCATTCATTGTCATTGCTGATATCTTGCTTACAAATGTGAACGCACTATTCTATAAATTACTTCAGTCTCTCTATATACAGTAACATGAGCCTAGAAGAGCATATTCCTTTTTCTTCTCTACATCTTCCAGTAAATGGGTGTAGATTAAAATGTATGCAAGGAAATGTGGTGGTACAATACACTGCACATGTAACAGAGCATACAAATGAACCCACATCCATTTTACTGATTATAAATGACCCTGCAAAAAAGAAAACAAAACCCCAAAAAAGTTGTCCTAGCAGTCAGAATCATGTCATGTCATTGTCAACTGACTGACCACCACATGGAAAGACCGCGAAGAAGCGCAGAAAAGAGAGACAGAGGGAAGGAAAGAGTGAGTGAGAGCCCGACAAGCTCAACGCCAAAAGAATAGAGCACTCAGACTTGAGCCTGCCATAGAGCTGACAGACTCACACTTAATGATGTTCAGTCAAAGAGCCAGGAGACACCTCGAGGGCCGGGCCAAGGCCAGTCCAACAACACTGTCTCCTGTTTTAGCTGCCTGAACGAGGCTCCTTCATTTCGCTCCCTCACTGCATCTTGTATCATATTTTCTTTCGATTGAGATTACCGAGGACCATCCACACATTGACGACATTTTGACCTTAACTTCCTGGCAGGGTATTAGTATGAGCAGCACTTCACAATCAATCAATCAATGTATATATTGAGGTGTTCAATATATGTTTTGAAAAGGATCCGAGACCGATAACAGTTGAGGAACCAACTGCCATCAACGTAAGAGTGACAAAGGACCCACATATCAAAAAAGGCTGGTATGAATCTTTTCAGTAAATATAAATAAGAACTAGTGGGAATGTGTGTGTGTGTGCGTGTGTGTGTGTGTGTGTGTGTGTGTGTGTGTGTGTGTGTGTGTGTGTGTGTGTGTGTGTGTGTGTGTGTGTGTGTGTGAGATTTCATGGAAATTGTTCATAATTTGTGGCATTTTGTTCGAATCGGACCAATCCTGCGAGCTTTGGATGCCAATTTTAGCCAATCGGGATGGAATATGGGAAATGGGACGATCCGTATTGATCACCTGAGTATAGAGATAGTGGATAGTGGATTTGTGTAAACAGTAACCTCAGAAAGATCCTCTGCCTTTATCCTCAACCACAGAATTTAAATTTTAAAATTTCCTCACAGAAAGCAATGTCCTGAGCAAATCACAAATTGGCTTTCTACAAAAATATCGCACAACAGACCATATTTACACTCTCAACACCCTAATTGACAACCAAATAAACAAAAACAAAAGCAAATTATTCTCCTGCTTTGTCAACTTCAAAAAAGCATTCGATTCAATTTGGCATGAGGGCCTGATGTACAAACTGTTGGAAAGTGGCATTGGGGGGAAAACCTATGACATAAAATCAATGTACACTAACAACAAATGCGCAGTTAAAATAGGCACACAGACAGACAGCACACAAACTCTTTCCCCCAAAATCGAGGAGTTAGACATGGATGCAGCCAACACTCTTCAACAAATATATCAATGAATTAGCAAAAACTTTAGAAAAGTCTACAGCTCCAGGCATCCCCTTGGCAAACACAGAAATCAAATGCTTACTTTACGCAGATGACCTGCTGCTGCTGTCCCCAACCAAGGAAGGACTACAGCAGCAACTTGATCTCCTACACAAATTCTCCTAGACATAGGCCCTGACAGTGAACCTAACTAAGACTAAAATCATGATATTTCAAAAAAGGCCCAGCCGCCAAAACCAAATTTTTTTCCTAAATACAATCCCACTAGAACAAACAAAAAACGATACCTACCTTGGCCTAAACACCAGCAGCACAGGGAACTACAACCAAGCTGTAAAGGACCTGAGAGACAAGGCAAGAAGGGCATTCTATGCCATCAAAAGAAACATCAAAATAGACATCCCAATTAAAACCTGGTTTAAAATACTGGACTCTGTGATAGAACCAATTTCCCTCTATGGTTGCGAGATCTGGGGACCATTAGCAAACCATGACCTTGAAAAATGGGATAAACACCAAACCGAGACCCTACCCACAGAACTCTGCAAATCCATTCTCCGTACCCAGCGAAAAACACCAAATAATGCATGCAGGGCAGAATTAGGACGATACCCACTCAAAATAAAAAAGAGAGCACTTAAGTTCCACAACCACCTAAAAGAAAGTGACCTAGATGCACTCCATAACAAGGCACTCACACACAGTGAAACTCTAGAGAGATGCCCCCTCAGCCATCTGGCCCTGGAACTCCGGGCACAAACACAAACAGAGCCACGAGATAGAAAACCCATTGGCCTAAACCAGGGTTCCCCAATTAATTTTCCTCAAGGGCCATATTTTGACTAGCGTACCAGGCTGGGGGCCGAGTCTGCACGCGCGAGGTCGAGGTCTTGCCCTGAAAATTCATTTTCAGGGCAAGACCCCATTTGAAAAGGATGCCCAGTTTGACATGCATAGGCTACTGACCCCCATTTAATGCCATTTATATCTGGGACCCTTAAAAAAAGAAAAAAAAAACATTTTTTTTTTTTTTGTGGAAATTCTTTCATGGGCCACAAGGGGGCGCTCTGTGGGCCGCAAATGGCCCGCGGGCCGCCTATTGGGGAACCCTGGCCTAAACCAAATGATAAAACAGCAAAAGGAAAACTATCTGACACATTGGAAAGAAGCAACACAAAAGCAGAGTAAACTAGAATGCTATCTGGCCCTAAACAGAGAATACACCGTGGCAGAATACCTGAGCACCGTGACCGACCCAAAACAAAGAAAAATCTTAACTAGGTACAGACTCAGTGAGCACAGTCTCGCGATCGAGAAAGGCCGTCATAGGCAGACCTGTATCCCGAGAGAAGACAGACTATGCACCCACTGCACACAAAATGAAGTGGAAACCGAGCTACACTTCCTAACCATCTGTCCATTGTACCAAGACATCAGAGACACATACTTCCAGATTACAACCACACACACAGATTTTGAAAACATGACCAATGACAAAAAACTCCCATATCTGCTGGGCGAAGTACAACAATGTGCAAACACAGCAGCAAGATTTGTGAGTTGCTGTGATAGGAGAAGGATATCAAATGGAACACAACCACCCTAAAGACTAACCATTGTGTATATTCCTGCACTATACCTGCATCGAGTGACCTTGGTACATAGAATTTGATCTATGGAAGATTCTGACCTTCAAATGTATTGCTTCAAATGTATTGCTTTGATTGATTGTATTGTTTTGATTGTATTGCTGTATTGTTCTTTCTGCTTTGGCAGTAAACGTATGTTTTCTCATGCCAATAAAGTCCTTTGAATTGAAATTGAATTGGATACTGATTTGCATGCCTTCGGCCTGGTTGAGACAATAGCAATATTGACTGTACAGGGGAAGGCAGGATGGATGAGGTGGTAGTTCACTTAGGGACAAAGAGTCCTGGAGTGAGAAAACAAAGAAGTAGGCAGATAAGAAGGTTAAAGAGAGTGAAGGGGAGTTAGAGAAAAGTAAATGTTTCCATGAAAGTCACATGTAATGGAAAAAGGAAACAGAAAGTGATATGAAAAGAGACGTCAGAAACACAAAGGAGAAGAGTTGAGGGCTTTGAAGGGAAAAAAATGAAGTGAAAAAGTGTCAAGGCGATGGCCTATAAGACAGACAAGTCGAATATCTGTATCATACACAGGGGCGGGTTGGGGGAAGAGGGGTCATCAGGGAAGGTGTAAGACGAAGTGAGAGAATAATGGAGGAGCAGAGACAGGGAAGCGATTTGACAGATGATAGCTTAGAGAAGTTAAGAGCAGTCTTAAGAGTGAAGTCAAGAGGGAGTGGACGACATCCCAGTAAAAGCCAGCGTCCAGAGGTGTGTGGGCAGTCAGCCTGTGTGTGTGTGTGTGTGTGTGTGTGTGTGTGTGTGTGTGTGTGTGTGTGTGTGTGTGTGTGTGTGTGTGTGTGTGAGAGCCTGTGAGGACATTGAGCAAAGCACAGATGGGAGAGTGGGATGCAGATATTGCTATTTGCTTTCAAGGGAGTTTGTTTTGGTGCAGAGAGAGGTCACAAGAGTGGTGTGTTCTTAGGTCCAGCAAGTAGAATAATAGGCTTGTGTGTGTGTGAGAGTGTGTGTGTGTGTGTGTGTGTGTGTGTGTGTGTGTGTGTGTGTGTGTGTGTGTGTGTGTGTGCGAGAAAGATAGAGAGAGTCACTGCTCCAGTAACTTGGATGTACTTACCATGACAGATATGTGCAGCAGATGCATGTGTTCATGTACAGCGTGTGCTGGCTCCCGGGGCGTGGGCTGTGTCGTCTGAGCTAGCTGCTCCGAGCTGGTCATGGACACATGGAAGTAAAGTGTCCCGTTCTCCAACCACTGCTGCTTCCAGTGTACCTGGGATATGTCTGCTCCCGTACCAGACATCTCTGCAGACAGCAAGGCAAGGGAAGGAAGAGGGGACAAGAACACAGAAAAACTATGTTCAGCAATGCTGCAATTGGAGAGGACATTAGGGGCTCTATCTTGTGCCACGCATATCCCTAAACTTATTTGTCATTTTTACTATTTTGAAACATTTTAAAATAGTTCAAATAGCCAATCTACAAGCTCACAATGTGTTGATAGATCAGCTACAGTAGTTGAACCATTTTAAAAGGTTTTTCATAATAAAAAAAAAAAAAAAAAAAAAGGCTAATAACTTTAGGGATAAGGGGTAAGGGTGGCGCAATATATAGGCCAAAGTCTTTTGCACTTAACCCATTCTGACCGGGCACCCATTTTGGTGTCGGCATCATGTTATGCTTTAGCTATTGAAAAATAGCAGATCTACAAGCTCATATCGCGCCACCGAGTGGCGCGATACGAGCTTGTAGGTCTGCTATTTTTGAAAAATCGAAGAGCGACTGACATTTTTAGAATCTGATCTCAGGTCAGAATGGGTTCATCAGACCAGTGTGTGTCCGGCGGAAACCTTGTATGAATCTGATCTCAGGTCAGAATGGGTTAAATCACGGTTGCAGGGCCTGCCGACAAAAGTATAAAATGTCGCACTAGGCAGCCAATCATGAGTCACACCATTTAATGCATTTACCTGTTAAAGTAATTGAATCCATTTCTCACATTGTCAACAGGTATAATGCATACAGGGGATATAGCCTGATATAGCCAGACATGATCAAATTGTAGATTTCACTGCCAAAGAAATACTGTAGTCTCTCCAGGGTTCTAAACACCCCTGTGTTAAGAGTAACTGGTTGAGAAATGTTTAGACAATTATACTTTTTAACGACGTGGCAGCAAATACACTGTGCATATGTTGTGGACGAGGGCCAAAATGAAGACAGGGTTATTGGTGTACACTAGTAGTATACAGAGGTATACTACTAGTATACAGGTACTACAGGTACTGCAGACGGATATACACAGGCTAATAGTAGGCCTATACGGGACTGCAGATGACAGGCCTTCCTATAAAGAGTGAAGTACTACTCTGTTTCTGCTGAAATTGGAAGCCTATCTGAATATGAATATTGTATGAATGCATTATGGATATTTATTTGTTCTGTATATGCCTCTGTTATGACATCCCTGCGCATAACTTTGAACTCGCACATATTTGAACTCAAATATGCCACAATGGAAATAAATAAGCTCTCACAGTAAAACAGTACCTGTTCAAACAGCACCTGTTTAACTGTGGATTCAAATAACGAAAACAAATCAAGAGAGAATGTGTGTGTGTGTGTGTGTGTGTGTGTGTGTGTGTGTGTGCGTGCGCGCGCATGCGTGCGTGCGTGTGTGCAAGAGAGAGAGAGCGCACTCACAAATCTGTGATACCGTGTCAACAAAAAGCACATTAGTCAGTGAAGAATAATCCTAAATTCAGAGGTGAGCCTGTAAATTGCACATTAGTATTCCTATGCAGTCCTCTGGTTCCATGCAGGTCAAGAATTGGCTTCTCCCGGGAAGCCTGCAATATTAACAGTAACATTCAGTAAAAAAAAAAAACACTAGACTTCATACCGTGTTATCATAGGCTTTGCTATGCTGTCTTTTTAGAATTGCCTTGCTTAGCTTCTACACGAACGTTTTTATGATGATGACTTTTTCATCCACGTTATAGCCTAAGTCAGACATTCTGTCCTAAATTCCAAATTGATAGTTGCCAAGTGTCAGTGTAATTCAGCCACGGCGATCAATACAGCAGCACGGGTATAATAAACTAAATGAATCATAGTAGGGAGGTGGCTTGTTTTCCTTCATTTCCCTTTGCTTGTTCTGTCCTTTCTTGTGGAACGAGAGACGGAACAGTCTTTATAAATGAGAAAAACAACAACAACGGCTATGTCACTTGTCTGCTATTTGTCAAGCTTTATTCAATTTCACTGTCAATATCAGATGAGAAAGCGTTGCCTCACCATGCACTGTCCTCCTGTTATCTCCACAAATCATCAAAAGTCTAAACCTAATGAATACATTAGCTGCCAGCATTGGTCAGCATTAGCATAAAAGGGTACGACACCCAAGATAAGAACGATACAATTTATTTTAAAGGGGAGGAGAGGAACAGCAAAGTGTTTGGACAGAGGGGAAAAGAGGGGTGTGCAACCTTGTCAAAGTAGTAATTTAGAGAGCAAACAAAGGGAGCTAATTGCTAGTGAATTTAACTTCGATTCCCGCTCGGGGCGCTGTGGGTGCTAGCGGCGTGTTTCCTCCTCCGCTTCATCAGTGCCCATACCCGAAGGCGGGGTTGGCGAAAGGGCCTTTCTGTGTGGAGTTTGCATGTTCTCCCCGTGTCCCCTAGGGTAGGTACCCTCACAAAAACATGCAGTAATCCTGGTCTCTAAACTGCCTCCCCCTGGTCAGCCGGGGCGCCTGATGGAGGGGAAAGGAACTAGTTGGAATAACGTGTTCCTTCCATGCGCTACGTCCAACCAGGGAAACTCCCCCCTGTCAGGTGTAAAGGAGCAACTTGGACACTCAAGCATGAAGGAAGCATGAGTTAAGCCCGTTGCTCTCCCCAGGTTGGCGGAGGGTGTGTAGAGCCCAGGATCACATTAGATGATTGACACAGGGGTGAAAAATGGGTTACAAAATCGTGGGATAAAAAATATATTTAAAAAAAAATAACTAAATTGATCCGAAGGGTCTATTTGGTTATTATTTGTAAGCTTTCAACGTCCTTACGCGCACACGGGGAGTTCCTTTTGTGCGATATATTAACCCAAAAAGCTAAATATATGTATTAGAACATCTGTTAAACAATGCTTCAGAACGAGAAAGTTAAACGGTCATAGCGTGACTCAATTCGTATTCAGAACGAGGTTGACCTTTTTTTCACCATCAATAAAGGATTTTTATGGCTGCAACAGTGCGCCACTGTGGGGTGTTTTATTATGCGTTGATTGACCAATAAAAAAAGCATTGGACTTAAAGGCAGTGTATGAATGAGGCATAGGGTTAGGGCTATGAGGCATATGAATAGTGTGATGAGAAATATTCGCCGGCATATATTCAAACAATTGATCTAATGTATTTGCCATGCCTCGGAGACCTTCAGAGTTACAAATGGACACTGAGGATTTTCTATGCTTGTTGGGCTTTATACACTATTCAGGGGGATGGGTGACAAGGGCAGGGAGGACTGCTGGTTCCTGATCAGTGGCAGGTACCTAATGACAGATGGCTTTCAGTGGCACTGGTTATTAACCCGCTGACTCTGGGTCAGTGGACAGGGGCAGCAAGGGGAGTGTTCTGTGAGCCCGACTCATCACTGTCACTCCCCATTTGGTCCACAGACCGAGGGAGGGCACCCACTGTACACAGAAAGACCACCCACACACACAGTACACACCCACACACACACACCTCTTCAAGGACAGCTGGAAGGTCCTGTAGTCACTACAGTAGTGTATGCAAGGAACAATGCTTAACCATTATATCAAACTTTTACATATTTTACATGCCAAAAAGGCATGAAAGGCATGGTTGTTCTTACTACTGCCATGAAAATGTATTGATAATTACGAATATTAACAATATGCTGTACAGCAGTCATCGTCATCTTCCCCAACGAAGTTGGGGAACAGATGCCTATAGAGAAATGTGCTTTCAGCATATATTACAGCATAAGTGGCCAGTCAGAACATCTGAACTACTGCTGACTACAGAGCCCATGGTAAAAATGTTTAAGCTGCGAGATTCTGCCCAGCTGTCACATCAGTCAATGTGTATCATCACATTCAATACAGTATGCGAGTAGTCAAATAAGGAGACACGCTGGTTGACCTTTGACATTGACAGAGGATGCAATTGTTGACTGCTGGACTAACAATGCAGGCAGCCCTCCCCTTCCATCTGCTTTAAACCCAGCTTTCTGCCAAGATCCTGTCAAGTTTGTCTTTGAACTTTGACAGGCTGTGGGTGTGTGTTTCAGACAGTTACCTTTTAAATATATCTATGTAAAACACTGCCAGTCACTTCGATCCAATGTTAACAAAACAAATGCCAAGTAGGAGGCTGGCTGTCTAGAAGAGGGCCTGGGCGGCTGGCGTAGCCGTCTGGGCACCTTGGCTGTTAATCCAGTCTGGCCGCGCATTCGACTCCCGATCCCGACGGCCTTTGCTGCGTGTCACCCCCCCCCCCCCCATGTCTCTCTCCCCATTTCTTGTCAGCCTACAGTCTCTGTCCCTCTATAAAAAAGAAAATAAAGGCGAAAGCCACAAAAAAAGATATAAAAAAATTAAATAAAGAAAAAAGATGAGGGTCTGGTCTGGTCTGGCTCCTGCCTGTGCGTCCGTCCAGCTCAAATCTCGCAAACCATTGGCAACCATCTGCGTCATTTTTGGTGCAATGCTGTCAATCATGTATTATATGCATTTGTCATGGATCCCCATCTGACAATATGTTGTGCCAGGGACAAAAGATATATTCAAAATATTCAGAAACATTTTACAACAGTTTTTGTTAATATTATAGCAGGTGTACGCTGTATGAGCTCAAAACGCTTCACATGACAACGTATTGTGAGCTCGTAAATCACTATTTTCAAATAGCATGCTAGACTGTACCACTGTACCTTGCACTAATATAACATCAATTAATATGGACTGCAAGATACTTATTTTATGGCTTTCCAACACCTAAGAATAGTGTCATGAACCTAGATTACTAATGATATTTCATATTAATTGTGTGTGTGTGTGTGTGTGTGTGTGTGTGTGTGTGTGTGTGTGTGTGTGTGTGCGCGCTTGTCATTATGCTGTGTGTTGTCATCGGACATTAAGCCAGCCATTACGGATGGGCACAGCCTCAAGGCCCGTTTGTAATTCATTAGAAGAAATGCCATTAGTGTGTGTGCGTGTGACGTGTGTGTGCGTGTACGCATATGAGTGTATGCGTGTGATTAAAACATGTGTTCTCCTAGCAAGGACACCAGTGATGGAAAATGTCCACCCAGCCGAGTCCAAGGACAACCCTGAGGCATGCCATTGTAATGATTGCATATGGCCCCTGAGAGCAACACGAAAAGTACGGCCTGGTTTCACAAAGGGCAAAGTAACATCTTAAGACTTGGATCCTTAAGGGGGGAATTGAAGCAAATGTTTGTATGTCACATAATTCTGAGAGACGCTTTCACTGTGGCCATCATTCTCCTTAAACAAGAAACCAGATAGTCTGACGTCACATGTATTGATTTTATACTGTACGTCTGAATTTTGGGTTTTACATGAAGATTACCTAAAAAAGTACCTGCTCTTTCAGGTGTTTGGAGTTTCATGCACTGCCAGAAAGAGCGTTTTAATAGTAACTATATCCACCTAGTACAAATTACACTAGATCATATTTACACAAAAAACAACATGTAAAGTAAATTACTGTCACCAAACTATGTTTTGAAACAGCTTAATAGTTTGTACTGCTAATACATGTATTCAGGCTTACTGTAGCTGGGCACGATTTGAACCTGATGTTCATCCAGCAGCAGCTTCTTCTCTTTTGATCTTTACATTTAACATGCTTTCTGATTTCTCTTCACAGGGACCTAACTTTTTATTCATTTTTGATGATATCATATATATATCATATAAGCCTTCCAAAAAGTTAATGTGCAACAAGTCCTGCTTTAAAGCAGAACAGAGTGTAAGAAAGATAAGACACAGGCTGCTGACAAATGAATTAGTTCACCTTCTAATCTACACAATTCTCCAATAGCTTGGCAGGATTAAATTCACAAGCCTCCTCATCCATCAGGTCTCATGCAATCTGGGCAACAATAATTAAACAAGAGCTCTTTACACCCAATCAGACAAAAGGAACATTTGCAATGATTATTAGTACTAGAATTAGGTGGGGGAGTGGAGGGTATGCATATTTTATATTCATCGAAGGATTAATGCATATTGTAAACAGCAGCAAATGCTTTAACATGAAATAAAATAAAGGACCATAATTAAAAGGCTACAGGCCTTTAGAACACTAGACACTTTGGCATAAGATTTTGCGATATTGCGTGGACCAACTCCAAGTTGACAATTCAGTGTTTCCCCTAGCCAAAAGCGGATGGATGGTGATGGAGCGGCCGAAATGCGATTTCTCCGACGAGTAGCTGGCATCTCCCTTAGAGATAGGGTGAGAAGTTCAGTCACACGGAAGAGACTCGGAGTAGAGCCGCTGATCCTTCGCCTGGAAAGGAGCCAGCTCGGCATCTGGTTAGGATGCCTCTCGGGCAACTCCCTAGGGAGGTCCTCGATGCACGACCAAGGTGCAGATGGTGGGATTACATTGACTCACTGGCCTTGGAACGTCTCGGGATTCCCTAGGAGGAAGTCACTAATGTTGCTCTGGAGAGGGAAGTCTGGCAACGCAGTACGCAGTACGGACTAGAACATGTCAAACCGGTGTCAGATCATCAGCAGCACAGCATGTTTCGTTACTGTCGTGGACTCGTAGGGTGGCCAGACGTCCGGTTTTAGACCCACCTGTCCTCCTCCCAACTCATTCTTTTGGGCTTGTTTTCATAGACATGGCTGCTTGTTTCTCTTCTAAAACCTGGCAACACTGCCAGTGGGAGGGTCTGTTTGTTGTAGAACGTGTGCTCTCACAATCACTAGTTAGTTAATGCAGAGATCAGATAAATAAACCAAATATGCCGAAATGAAAACTACATTTAATGAGCAATGGAGCAGGGCACTCCACATCATAAAGAAAGGGATCCTAAAGCACTGTGAACATATAGGCTACCTCTTGTGGTTTGATTGAATACTTTATTCAATAAAGATTTGTTAAGTGTGTGGCAGTTCAGTGCAAATTATTTGACAATGCATCTCAGGCGATTTTATGGAGTAACGCAAAAGTAATGTAACGAGTAATGTAACTAGTTACTTTCTCCAGGGAGTAATAAAGTAATGTAAGGCATTACTTTTTTCAAAAGTAATATGTAATATGTAGTGCATTACTTTTATGAGTAACGGACCCCAACTCTGCTTGGCACAGTGGCACGACGACAAGCTCGGGCGACATGTCAGGGTGATGGGATTGGTTCGTCAATCAGGGAAACCGGCACCTACATCCTCCACTCAACACACAGTGATTCCATGTGTCCTCCACAGACCCACAGACATCCATGGTTTTATGGTTCTCGACAACCACTGGTCCAATTGACTTCCCGCTCAGCACTGCAGTGCACACCCCACCAACTTTTTGAGGTCAACTGGTTGGAAGATGCCCTTGTTATGCCTTGTGTGTATGACAGGCATACACACAGGCAGACAAATCACAGATCGACAAGTATGTACTATAGATCTACTATTTCCGTTACTTTGCATAACACTGCCGTGAGGATGTATAAAATAGGGGATTAATCCATGTAAAACATAAAAGACGAAACATGGATACAGCATTTCTTTTTAGATATCTTGTGTGTACGTGAAAATTTGTGCCTAAGGAAGGGGCATATGAAAAGGTAATGAGATACCCAAAATCTATAGCATTCATCCTCCAGGGACTAATAATGTGCTCAGCAAGTTTGATGGCTATTGCTTGGCCATTCTAGTTTTAGAAATATTTGGGAGTGGGACCACAGTTGGACGGTCGGACGGACCATTAAAGCGCAGACTTTGCTTGCCTTGCAAGCTCACTTTTCATTGTACCAGCACTCATTAACGTTGCATAACAGAGGCGACAGGATTATTTGGAGAGCTGAAATAAACCTTGTTATTCTTGGCTTGGCCGCGCCTGTAAATATTCCATATGTTTCTGAGTGAAACGCTCAATATCAGCAAAACGCTTATTAGCGGGTCTGGGGACAGTATCAGGAGCCTTTTTGTCTACCTCTATATTATTTTTGTTTTGTTTATCTTTCTCTCTAATCTCTACTACCATTTCCATAAACTTCCTCAATTTCGACACTTGGCAGGTATTTAATGTGTTATCAATTTGAAGCATTCACTTTTATTTCTGTTACTTCCTTTTCTCACGCATCATTGCTTAATGTACTGTATGACAGGGCAGGAAGTGAAGTCGGAAAATCGGAAATGAGAAAAAGGAGACAAGTATTTCAAAGATAAACAAGGAAGCAACGGAAGAATGAAATGAAAACGAAAAACAGAACCTAGGCAGTGTGGTGGGACGTCATACATACTCTTTAAAATGAGAAATTATATAATTAGCAGAAGGATGAGTTGTCCATGGTGGTGACAAATTACTTCCAGGCAAATATTAATTATGCAATACTTTATGATAATAGATGCAAAGAGTTGGTGTTTAGTGAGCTGTGAGAGAGCCAAGCAATATGCAGGCGAAACACTACCCCTATCCCATACATTCATTACTGTATGCAGTTCCCTAAGTAATAATAAGATAACAGCATGTACTATATCTTATTTATACGTTTCCGTTACAATTCCGTTTCAATAATTGAGATAGAAACTGGTGAAAGCCCATAATAATCACACAATAATATCATATACTACATTTAATCCTATAGCCTGGTTTGGAGGTATTCACTTCTGATTGTGTACTTCTCTTTTAATTAAAAACCCTGTTATAATCTTAAACGTTATCTATTGCAGTGTTGCATCTTCAAACAGCATCAAAGGTGTGGGTTAATGTGGGATTTCTATGTCGGGGTCAGAAACAACAAAGGCTGATGGGAGCTGAACAAAGATGAAAGCAACTTAGAAACTAATCTAAATGTAAATGTTGCATAGCAACTACCGTGTTTGTGCGGGCAGCCAGTGACTAATATACTGTACTGTGTGTGTGTGTGTGTGTGTGTGTGTGTGTGTGTGTGTGTGTGTGTGTGTGTGTGTGTGTGTGTGTGTGTGTGTGTGTGAGTGTGCACTTCTCTTGGCATTTGCTCTTGTTTTGAGTGACCTGCCGGCACACCTGAGCAATGAGCATGGATCATGCAACTTGGTTGAGTTTGTGTATGCTCCAAGCAGCAACACTTGCCCCACGGAAAGATGCCACGCTTGTCTCTGCTGGCATTCCATTACACAGAGTGGCAGCGTGATTTTGTGGCAGCCCTGGTACCGGACAAAGTCAAAGACCAAGAAATGACAAATAACATACTGTAGGTTCAGTTAATCATAAGTATCCTCACCACTGTACATGATCAAAGACAAAGTTCTGTTGCACAGACGAATAAAATAGCAGATGAATTAGACGTGCCTATTAATATTGGTTCAGAATAGAAGAAATTCATATATAAGATAAATGGATGATACTTCTTGAAGCATGCTCAAGTACATACCGTACATACCTTATATTGTATGAACCGCACGCACCCACACACACACACCCCAAGTCTCAAAAGGTCGGTATTCATCAGTTTAAAGGTGATCACAGATCATAGCAGTGCCGAGTCAGTGGCTGTGTGGGCCCTGACAGCTCCATGACAGTTTGTCAGCTCGGCAACAAGCCCGTGTCATCAGCGCTTACCATGATGAAAGCTGGCACCCTAAAGGCACTTTGCTGCCTGTCATTTTGCATGTGGCACGATGTGCCAGTCTCCCACTGCCCCACGTCTGGTGCGACTCATACAGTATGAATGCCTTTCTAGTTTCTGGTCACCGCAGGGTATAGGCAGCTGCACATTCACTAATTCACATCAGAGGGTAATGATGGGTTTCATAACCTTTTTCAATGACTATATCTCCGCGCCCTAAATAGAAGCAAGGGCAGTGAAACGGAGAGCACAAAGAGCGGAGGAGAGAAAGGATGGGCCTGTGCTGTGCCTCTTATTCACCCATCAAAAGGTCCTAGGAATATTAATTAGCAGTTTTAGTAATTCAAATTCCATCTGAGAATGTTTGCATATCATCCTTGACGATGGTAAATTCTGCATGAATTCCCTTTCTAAGCTGCACTCTGCTGATGGTGAAATGCTTGAACAATTCATCAGTAAGAAAATAAACAAGCTAGGGGAAAATGCATCTTTGATTGGAAAGTAAATGGTTGAGATGACACATCCGTTCCATTCCTGAAATGCTAATAGTGCCATTAGCATTTCTAAATGAGCTGACGTGAGCAATAGAATATTTAGGCAAATACAGCACTAGCCAAAAAAGGCATGAGAATGTACTCTCATTTTCCAATCTAGCAACTCAGTGCCAACCTTAATGTCCGATTACAAATATTAATGCAATGGTTGGCATTCACATGCACACCTTTAAAAAGGCATACAGTTAAAAATTAATCAAGGAAAAATACCCGAAAAGCTGTCTCAAAGCAACAAAATGGTATTTAATGTGTGCCGAGTTTGGTTGGTGTGTGTGTGTGTGTGTGTGTGTGTGTGTGTGTGTGTGTGTGTGTGTGTGTGGGGGGGAAGTGTTGGGCAAGAGGAGTAGGACGAAAGCTCTAGTTCCTCCTGGTGGGGGCTCCTCCTCAATAGGTGAGTCAGAGGACACAACAGCAGTGATAACACAGATGTGTGGGTAGGAATCAATTGGCATAAAGACTAAATTGGGGAGAAAAAACGGGTAAGAAGGAAAAAAAAGAAAAAACAACAATACCCTATCGGTGACCTCATTGCATGTATTCACTAACTAACTTGTTACTACAGAGTGTGCAATGCATGTGTGCAATGCAAGGTTACAAGAGTGTGTAAGTTAAAGGCCCATAATAAATAGGTCATGTGGTTTCCATTAAAGGCCCATAATAAATAGGTCACGTGGTTTCCATTGTAATATATATGTAGATCATGGTTATGTAATCTCATTCCCATTGTCCAGTTCAATTCAGTTCAAAGTGTGAAATAGACTCTCATATAGACACTCACATGAAAAACAACAATTTGCCAACACACGCACACACACGCACACACACACACACAGTCCAGCCTTCAGCGATCACGCCTGGCAGAGATAACTAAGCTTTACACGGTTCAAGGACTAACTTAACCTTAAAGAAGAAGACTAATTTTCAATGTGCTGCTAAACTCTGCAGAGAAAACAAGCACAACTGGATTCACAGATTTGGGTGGGTCAACAATCGTGTCATAATTGCAATCAACACTAAATTAGACAAATCTAATGGTCTCTGTCTTCATACAAAGCAAGTCTTAAGTGACTTACGACAGCGCGGACTAAAGTGACTGTGCAAGGACAACATGATGGGGATCGGTTTGTGCATTTGCATATGGTGGAAGGTGTTAATCAAACGTGGTCTTGCTGCAGAGGACAGCATCTCCCTCTCTCCCTCTCATCCATTAGTACACTCGGATAGAAATGAACACGATTTCACTCTCTCTGCATCTCTGCTTACTAAGCTTGTTATGATTCACCGACACGGGTCCATTCGGTTGCATTTGTACACTCTCAGAGTGAAAAATTAGCACTAATGATTTGACACGGGTCCATTCGGTTGACTCTCAGGGTGAAGTATTAGCACTAAGGATTTTACAGCGTAAACATGTCATTAGTTGTCTCTCACTGTCAATAGTCTAATGGCTGTTGCTATACTCCACACCTCCATCAGTATCGCAGGATCCAATTCTGTTGACTCGACACCCCTTCCTCGAGATGACCTATTTCTGACCTTACTGTACATCAGAGTGTTAATTTCACTGAGGCAGTGTAATAAATGTTACCCTCAAAGGCTAGGTTTTAAACTCCTAGTAAAAGTAACGCCAGGCATTTCTGCTGTGCGTGAATGGGTCCCACCTGCCACTCTCTGCCATACCATTTGACATCTTACATTTTTCCAGATACATTTTTTAAACCAGCCACTTGCCTAATCACCTCACCAGCGCATCACTGGAAAACAGCTGCCGATGCAAGAAAACACTACTCAGTCAGAAAGTGGCTTTTCAAATATTTATCTGCAATTGATTTTCCTGGTACAAGGATGCTATATTCATGAGCGAGAGAGAGAAAGAGAGTGTGTGTGGGCGTGTGTTCTCAGGTCTAGCTTGGTCACGAAGGGTGACCAGGATATGTGTTAGTCTGAGTCCAGCGACCTTGATGGCAGAGGACCTCAGGTTAGCTTAATGCAATTCTAATAAATGACTACATTGTGTGTGTTTGTGTGTGTGTGTGTGTGTGTGTGTGTGTATTTCAGTGATGTAGGTTTTCAATGTAATGAGTCCCGGGTTATAGGGATGGTCTTTTAGACATAATATGTCTAAAAGACATTTGTAAAAATGGCAAAATATGACTCTAAAAGACCATCCCTATATTATAGGGATGGTCTTTTAGAGTCATATTTTGCCATTTTTACAAATTGCAGCATTTAACTCATTTAATTTGATATGGTTATAATGTGGTTATATTAATGTAGAAAACAGAAGAAGAAATTATTATAACCTAATTTTTTTTAACGAAAGCTAGCAAAATAAACTAGAATAAAAAAACAGTACAGTAGTGCAAAAAACAGTGCAGTAGTGCATCCCGTGGATGCAGAGGTCGTCCCTTAACTATAAACTGTGTTTTGGGATGTAAAATGCACCCTATTTTAATCTCTGATATTTACTTTGTACTTTTTATCCCACAATTGTGTAACTCCCTAACCCTAACCCTTATTTTCACCCAGTGTCAATTGTCCAATGTAATCCTGGGCGCTACGCTCCCTCTGCCAACCTGGGGAGAGCTTACGAATACCTTATAGCCTATCAGACAGGGTGACTGGTGACGGAGGGAGGGGTGTCGTTAGGAATTCTGTGCAGGGTAAACCAACTTGACATCTTTAGATGCGAGTGAGGTCACCGACGGATCTGATGCTGCCGGCGCTACTTGGTTCTTATCCCCGATGCCCACATCAATGCCAGCTCACACTGTGCTCAATCAAAGTGACAGCTGCTGGCCTAGTCATTGACCAGCTCCTGCAGGAAACCAGTCGCATTTTCAGAGACACCGCTGATGAAGCAAACAGCATGTTCTAGAATCTAGAAGGTGACTTTAGATCCCTGCAAAGCCCAAATAGTATTTCCACCTTTCCGATGTTGTTGTCTGAAGAAAATAAGTTTGTATTTATCTATAATATTCTCTATGGTCCGTCCTTTCCTCACATATGGAGAATCTTCTGACCGAACCACCTGAAATTTGGCACACAAATCGTCAACGACAAGGGGGAGTGATGTGCCAAGTGGAAGGTTGGCTGGATGGGTGGTTGGTTGTCCAGAAACGCCGGGTGGCAATGGCGCAAGCTCAACATAGGGATGCCAGTCTTACCCCATTATAAGACCTGAGGCCGATTCTACAAATGCCTTCTAAAACAATTCTCTAAAAATAAACTTATGTTGCTAGTGGTTCTCAAATGTTTTCATGTCAAGGACACCCAAAATTGTATTTGGCCACAGAAGACCCATTTAAAAGATATTTTGTTGCAGGGACCCCCAGAAGCAAAGATTTGAGGTTCAAAATGATCGCTAAATAAATATAAATAATATATCCCAATCTATACCCTCGTGTGCCAAAACCGGGACATATCAGGTCTCTTTAATGCCATTTAATCCAGAATTAATAGTATTTTATTTATCGTCCGTTAGCTGTTTTTAGCATCCATCGATAGCCTCCGGTGGGCTGCCATATTGAGATAAATGACTATGTTTAGAGCTTAATAAAACTTTCATCCAACCCCGAATAGAAAGCCATTGTTTACATCGGGAGATGACCTCCCGGACTGAAGCTACATGTCATCACACAATCACTTCCGGTTCAACGAGGCTCAACAAGGCTGTCTAAAGAGCGTTGGGTTATTGCATTTTCTTGGCACTGGCTACTGAGTGGATCCAGATATATATTTTTTTAAAGCAGAAAAAGAATCATTGTGGCACAAAGGGATGCACTATGAGCTTGTATATCTGCTAAAGAGCGCCGAAGTCCTGACGTCACTCGTTCATCCCCTGGTTCACGGAAGTAATTTCTCTATGGAGAATAACATGGGGTCATCTTAAAATCATCTCATAAGCAATCTGGTCCAAAAATAAACAAAGTGTCTCTGCAAAATTGTCGGGGAGGTGGCTCTGTGTCGTTTACGACCGTCAGTCACTCACATTTGATACAGTCTGTTTCTAGCAATTTTTTTTACTAATTCAGCAGCAGTAACATTAGCATTTTATCTCAGTCAGTCGATTCTTTATATCCATATGAGTGAAACGGCCGGGATGACAATGACATGTTTATTTTTCAAACACAGTTCTTATATGATGCGATCTAAAATCCTCCTATGGGGATTACAATGCAAATAAAAAGTACATGAAGCCCTCTACTGATATTGATGTCAGACTTCGTTGCTCTATGTTTAAGGATCGTGACTCATATACAACAGTAGCTGAAATCTTAAATTAAACAGATACTTTCCAGGTTTTAATGGGTTAATAATATGTAAAAGAAAAAAAGAAAATAAAAGAGAATCCAATACCAACATCTCCTTTTCTCCTGTTAAAAAAAAAAAATCCTAAACCATTATAAGCTTAAAAGCTTAAAACTTTGTCCTTGTTTTAATGGCTAAGGAAACCTTACAACACTTTCTAACTCGTAGACTTGTCACAACACAATCTAAACAGTTATTCTGTACATAATTCAAACATAATAAATAATCCACTGGTGTTTGTTTTATGGCAGGCCCACACACCTTTGGGAGTCCTTTGGGTGCGTGCGTGCGTGCGTGCGTGCGTGCGTGACTATACTCTGTCCCTCAAGGTCATCTACACATTACATACTTTTATTATTTTCAAATTCATGAAACACAAAAAAAGTGCATTGACAGCAGATTCATGTTCTGGTTGAGCCAAAAGCTCTTAGAAATTAGTCTCATTAGCCCACAGAACAACAATAATAGGGTAATTTATGTGTGGATCTATAAATGGTTTGTCTCTTGTGCTATTCAGGATTAGTGAGGCAGACGGCCAAAACAGCAGGGCCCCTAATGTATTTAAAGTGACACATTAACGGGATAAACAGTTTCCCTTATCTGTTGAGTGCATAGGCTTTTTCTAAAATGCTCCAATCCCATTAACAAGACCTATTCTGATATCACATCTCTCTCTCCAACTACAGTACTATGTTATTATTTTGAGGCAGAAACCTTGTGTCTCCATACTCCAACTTTATTTTATTTAAAATCACAGCCGTGTGAAGTGAGGGGCGCTCTTATCATCGTACATAATCATGACGGAAACTGTCAATTTCCTCAGACACATTTGACATAAATTCTCCATGGGAATTTAATCTTTGTGCAGGAATAAAATACCAATTTGCTCAGACACATATGACGTAAATTCTCCATTCATTGTCAATGGGAATTTAATCTTGTGTAGGACGAAAATAGCCGATTTGCTCAGACACATGATGTAAATTCTCCATTCATTGTCAATTGAAATGTTATGTTTGTGTAAGACGGAAATCTAGCTGAATATAGGAGGGGCTAGCGCCCCTCAAAAATATATTTTTTTTTTATTTTTTTGTAAATTAATGCACTACTTCGTCATACTACAGTGTCACACAAAAATATCTACCATCTACTTTTTGCGTGAAAGTGATTATGGGTTATGGTATTAACAAGAGCTTATGACAATATCTACATTTGATCCATTGGACAGTTTTGGACATACAAGGTTTCTGGACGACATGGATGATGTGCAGCTTGTCCATCGGTTCCAAAGTGGGAGATATGACACACATTAAGATTCACTAATCCCTTTTGTTTTGGCCTCTCCAACCGAGACCTCGGTCAAACACAAGAGATTTTGAACAGGGATATTATGCCCAAGTCAAAATGGATTGAATTAACCACTTAAGCCCTAATTTATTCTTGGGTTGTTCCAAAATAGCCGGTCAACAAGCTGACAACAGGTTGTAGATTTGCTCATTTTTGTTTTGAAAGTTTTGAAAATTGTTCAACAATGTGCGGAACAACAGACTGTGGTCATTATAAAAAGAGGAAAATATGTATTCATAACCTAGTAGCATCTGCTTCCCAGCTTTTACAACAGCTTTTCATTATTACCAGTAAGAAATCTGAGGGCGAGAAGCGACCTCGCCCCGAGGTTGCGTGCACGCAACCGGGCGGCGGTGGCTCAGGGGTAGAGTGCCTGGATGGTAACCGTAAGGTTGCCAGTTCGAACCCGGGCTCCCCCAGAGTTACTGTCGAAGTGTCCTTGAGCAAGACACCATTTACCATTTACCATTTACCAACCGCCTGGGTGACAGCAGACTGCTGGGTGAGCGCTGGCACTTTGGCATGGGGGAGTAAGATAAAAAAAAAGTGCCCTTCCGGGCACAGGTCTCCACCAGGTTATCCACAGATCCGTGCAGTTAGAGGTAAAAACACTTTTCGGCCAGTTATAGCGCCACCTTGAGGCTGAGTTGAAATTGTTCATGTGGCATTTCGTCCTCGGCCTAGTGGGAATGTGGGTGCACAATTTCACGGAAATCACGCGATGTGTTCATGATTTGCAGCATTTTGTTTGAAACTGAGCACTCCTGTGAACTTTGGAAGCCAATCTTAACCAATCAGGATGGAGTCTGATAAATGTGAAAGACCCGTTTCGTTGAATGGCTCTAGAGAGACTGTGTACCAATTTGCGTGATGTTTGGACAAAATCTGTAGGTGTACTGTGCAAAAACGTGTTTTGCACAAAGCGGCCTCCTGGTGGCGCTATAACAGGCCGTTCTGGAAAGTTTGGGGCAGAGGTTCATGGTTGGCATCCAGGGAGTGTGTGTGCAAAATATGGCATTGAAAAACTTGTTTTGCACAAAGCGGCCTCCTGGTGGCGCTATAACAGGCCGTTCTGGAAAGTTTGGGGCAGAGGTTCATGGTTGGCATCCAGGGAGTGTGTGTGCAAAATATGGCATCGACCGGGTTAACGGTGGCCGAGATTAGCTGTTCACGGACACACACACGGACACACACACGGACGGACGGAGTGCAAAACATACTCTCCCCACATGCCTTCGGCCTGGTGGAGACAATTATGGAATGAATTTTGTAATAGACATATATGGAGTGTGTCTTGACTTGAGTGTACAGGGTTTGATGAGGTCAGATCAACATATGGAATGTCAGAATAGGTCAGCTCCATATATGGAGATCTAAGGGTGGCCTGTTGAGAATCTAGTTTAAAATGGACAGGTATCAGTCAAAAGAGAGCATCGAAGAGGAAGGATGGATGGGGAAGGATCAACATATGGAATGTCAGAACAGGTTCTCACATACTGTATATCCATATATGGAGAACTAAGGGTTTGAGGTTTTAGGTCAGATGTAGAGTTGCTGGCCAATATTAGTCAGGGATCTCCATATATGGATTTAATTGCGTAAGCAGGTCGCATTTACTATGACATCAGGGATCTCCATCCCTGATGATGTCACGTGATGTCACGAGACCTGGGCACCATATATGGGGGCTTTCCAATGTATGGGGATTTTGAGTGATACACTGACGGACGGACAAAAGGTGTAACTAGAGAAATCTATCGAAACAGATTTCTAAATAGAAACTACAGTATAATTTTATTATCACATGCACTGACAAAAGTCTGTGCCCTTGGTTGCTACTGTATGCTGAATCCTAAACAAAACAGCATATGGTTCTCACCTCTCATCACAGAATTAAAAAACGTAGAAAGCATATGGCACCCCAGGGGGCATCTTAATAATGTGGTGACCTCTACTTCCTATACAAAAAAGGAAATAATGCACATATACACAGACACTCGCAAAGGAAAAACAGAAAACATACATGCACTGCATGCATATACACAGGCATTATGGATGGGTTTTATCAACATCACATTTCGATAAATGTATTGCACAGTTTTCTCTCCTAATTACGAGAGAGAGATATATTGAATGGATCTTAATGCTGTTTAATCAGATATAATTTGCAAATAAGCAAAATGGTGTCATTTGAATCCTTGAATTTCTACTAAGATTTTACACCAAATGAGTAAATACTAGAATAAAATATGCAGCCATAAAGGCTCATAATCAACAGCTGATCTAAGAGCAGGCTGTTACACTACAACCATGTGCTTTAACATGCTATAAATGTCTATTGCAGGGCTATTACGTGGTCAGCATTGATTGCAAGCTCGTGATAAACCATCTTTGGAGATATAGCGGAGTCAATAAAGTTGTTATTAGTCCATCCATCCCTCCTCCATTCTAGATTGCCACTGTGCCAGCACCCAATATATCAATTGATAACGGTTTATTTCTGCAGTATAATTTTCAATTGCAGCATCATTATATGGCAAGTCTTCTGTACTAAATCTGAACTATAATGTTTTGAAACATACAGTATTATTATGGGACATGCTAGAAACTGTTCATCTCAATGCAATGTACTGTATGTGACCATAAACATATATTTAGACTACTGTAGACACTATACATTATTGCTGCTGGTATATTGGTGCACAGTAAGGCCCCAGCAGCAATCTTGACGGAAGGTGTGCTACTATTTAATGTCAATCTCCAAGTCCGCAATGGGTTAACCACTTTACTTGCTTACTGGCAAACGCCTTCCCTTAAAATATATCGTCTCTGTGACATTTATGGCTATATATTACATATCATCAGGTAGTATAGTGCTGTGCAAAACAATGACCACTGTTCCCCTATAATGGATGCAAAGGGTACTGTAAAAGATGGCCACCAACCAATCAATTGAAAGCACATTAAAATAAGTGTTTCAGAAGCAAAATGTGGTTGCAAAGTGAACTCACCAATCAAAGGTATTGTGGTATGCCCCATAGCTTGGTAATGCACTTTAAATTCTCAATTATTTTCTTATAGAATTGCATTTGAGAAGACATACACTCTCTCTCTCTCTCACACAAGCTGTGACCCTTTCACAAGTGCATTGTAATTAAAAATGGGAAATAATGCACACAGTAATTTAAGGCCAGGGGGGGAAATCACAGACAAACTCTCTCAGAGATACTAATGAAAAATGATTAAAATGGAAACCTACTGTAGAAACGTGTCACATTTCTAGTGGTGTTTTGGGATTTCAGATATATTAGCATTTTAAATATTTATTTTCTATGTAAGTAAGTAAGTTAAGTAAGTAGCCTTGGGAATCAATGGTTCCTCCTGGGCCATGTGGCCCATAGGTCAAGAGCACCACTGGACATACATAATACTGGCATGCCGCAGGGACTTAACCCCAATTCAACCCTTGATGCAGTGTCACGCAGGGAGGAATTGGGTACCATTTTTAGTCTTTGCTAGGACTCTGACGGGGATTGAACTCCGACCTCCTAATCTCAGGGCGGACAGTAACCACAACACCACAAACTGGTGCTAATTGCATAATCCGTCACACCTGTATATCTTGACCTGTCAAAAACAGAACATGAAATATTGTAACGTTTTACTGGTTCCTCTAATAAAGCTTACCATTTGTATTTAAATGTTTGACTCTTGACAATTTAGACTAGAGTTATTCAGTGCAAAAAGCATATCCATATGAATGACCTCTAAAAGGAATGCAACAATGGAATTGGGAGCTTGAACTGGTGTCAACAATTTCATAAAAGTCGAATATCTTCAGTGGATTCAGCATTTGTCTGCCGTTTATTTGGCATTCAAGTTCAAAAGAGAAAACTTCAAAGTAATGATGCTTATATTATTTCTTGTTTGTCCACTAAAACATTATCTTGCTAAGACTTTAAATATGATATTGCTCTTGCATTCAGCCCCAAATCGCTTAAATGCTAATACTTTATTTCATTTGTTTGAACAGAAATTGAAAGCTAAAAATGGTATCTGAAATTGCAAATAACTAAGAAAAACAAAGAAAAGCTGCGCGCACACACACACACACACACACACACACACACACACCCAATCAATAGGTGTCGCGGATTGCTGACACCTACAGTATTTTTTTTGGCCCTTTAACAGTACATTTTTCCATATTTAACAGTACATATTTCTTCAGTGCATTTAGCGTAATGTCACAAGAATGAAGGCTACCTACATGATTGATCTCATAGCCCACAGTATTTGCCATTTGAATGAGAAAACCTATTTATCATGTGTTACACTGCAGTCTACAATGTTGTTTGAAGTGTGATTGAAATTTACATTAATAGGAGCAACATTACAACACACACCTAAATGGTAAATGGTGCATTTATATAGCGCCTTTATCCAAGGCGCTTTACAGAGATTTTGCATTACATTCACCCAATCACACAGTGACACACACACATTCATACACCGATGGTGGCGGAAACCATACAAGGCACCATCCAAGCACATCAGGAGCAATTAGGGGTTCAGTGTCTTGCTAAAGGACACCTCGACAGCAACTCTGTGGGAGCCCGGGTTCGAACTGGCAACCTTACGGTTACCATCCAGCCACTCTACCCCCGAGCCACCGTCGCCGTACACCTACTGTATACTACAGTATAGTATACTGTATTGATGAAATGCTGGCTATGAACTGGAACAACAGGACGTGCTTGAAGGGATATGACCCACACACAGAACTCTGATACAAGTACTTTATTTATAGACTTGTGATTCGCTAACACCTACCTTAAACTAAATAATGTACCACAACCTTAACCCAAATAACGCACCCTAACCTCAACCCAAATGACTTTCCAAAACAACTTACAATGACCTTAACCCAATTAAAATAACCTGACCGTGACAACATCATCAACTAAATTGTTGAACAGACAATTTTATTTAATGAGTACCACCACTTTCTGAAAGTAATTCTACAAGCCACTATGAGAAAGCGCGCATGTGTGCGCACGCGCACGCCCACTAACTGGTGTCATGGAAAGACATTTACTGTCTCACTGTCTACTAAAGACCATTCCCCTGGCACAGCGACACTCAAAGCTGAAAAGACCAATGCTAATTAAATTCAGAATATGAGACTTAATATAAGCATTGACTCACTTAGCCTGAATAATTACATATTTTGTCTCTCTCACTCTATCTCCAACCCTTTCTTTTCATCTGCATGCGGGGTCACACCTCTTGTCATCAGTGAGTTTGGGTTACTGTATGCACTATGCAGTGGGGAGTATACGGAAACACATACACAATCTAGCAATACATTTGCTGGTCTAAATCACGGCCCTTTGCTGAATGTTAAGAGTTAATTAATTTCCTATGGGTATGGCCAGGTCTTGCATGATTAATGACAGTAATGCCACTGGCATGCTGAGCCGGGCTCCTGTCATTGGACATAAATCAGTGGCATAGCATACAGTAACACAGCGACACCCTGTCCAACATGGCTCCCTGACCCAGGACATCATGAGGTAGCATCCAGGATGTGCATGATCATAAGTCATCCACGCTCTCACTCGTTAACAGTGACTTTGGTTGACAAAAATAGCTTTGGTTGACAAAAATAGTCATAAAAAAAAAGAAGTCCCCATTGCAATGTGGTCGCGCACACAGAATAGCTAATTATGAAATGGAGTTGTGTTCGTCACATGCTGATAAATGGGGTTTAGGATTTCAGCAGATAGAACGAAACATTTTACGCGGTTCACTGATGAAACAAAAAGGCTTGGAAATGGAATTGTCTCATTTATTTTGTCTCCACAGAATAAAACAGGTGTGTGTGTGTGTGTGTGTGCGCGCGTTATCTGTCAAATACAAAACAACAAGACACAGCTAAGACAAATACATGTCTAGAGATCTCAAATATAATATTAATATTAGCATATTAGCAATATGATCCAGATAATGTGGGCACATTGGGTCTGGCTACATTTTCGCAATAGAGATTGCATTGTTACTCATTGCTTAGTAAATTAATTTACATTACAGTAATTTATAGGTTAAAAGGACAACATTACTTATTTGCATTATCTCTAGCATTTTATTATACAAGTGTGCTAATTTGCATTGAAAGCGTTCATTCAATATTTCAGCTATTATGACACTTCTAATGTTGGGGTTAAGTCTTTGGCTGGAATAATTATGCCTAACTATTCATTTCCATTTATCACAATAATTCCATGGAAATCTACAGAAAAATGAATAAATAAACAAACTAACAATTAACACTAAAGACCTTTTCAGATGGGGACCCACCTAGTAATTAATTTTCAATGAGAGGTGTGCGTTTATTATTTTATGTTGAGGGGCGATTACGCAAGCATATTTTAATGGGTTTGTCACACGAGCTTGTTTCGTGCACATGCCCGCGACTAGACCTGGATTTTGGTGAGCTTTTTTTTTTTTTCATGCTACACGTGCCGCGCCCCCGTCTGAAAAGGCCTTAAGGCAGTAGGCATTTGGAATGAACACAACCGAGTGTATCTTTGCTGTAGGGTGCAAATGATATAAAAACGCACAGCATTAGAATATCTGAGAGTGCCCATTGTAGCAGGGGTAGGCCCCTCAGGCTTGTGCATGTTGGTTGTGACATTGAAGTGAAACTTCTATTGCAAGCCAGGCCCTAACCTCCTCCATAACAATGATTTGCTTGAGGCACTAAAATACTGCATCTAAACTCATATTTGCCATAAAATGTCAGCATGCATGCAAGGCCATAATGTTCAACTGCTTAAAGGTGATCAACCAAAGCTGCAATACATCCTCAATTCAACAAGCAAGAGAAGCCAGTGCAGCCGTTAATAGTGTGAAACTCACGTTGCAGCTCTGTAGAACAAATTCTAGCACGTAGTCGCGTTCCTGTTGCGTATTTAAATACGCTGTGAGTCTGCGCCGACAAAACACGGTGCGGTGAACTGGTGGCGTGCATAGGAGGTGGTGTGCACTTATAATGCGGGACAATCCAGCATTATTATACCCAGCACCAACGTGAATGCGCCAGCGGGACATGTCTGCTTCTCTACAGGCAGCGAGCAGCCAGAGCGAGTACCCCCCTCTCCTCCTCCGCTGTGTTTATAGTTTGTCCAGTGGCCGTGTTGCACATTGCGCGAACCTGCGTGGCCCTGGGTAAATTGTTGTTTTCGGTGAAAACACCATGGTGCTATAATTATATATAATAATATAATATAATATATTATAAAGAACGAGGTGTCTCCGGAAAATATCAACTTTCTGTGTGTTCAGTCAACGTGTACAGAAACTGCAGTGCAACAACGGTACAACAACAAACTTTCTTCTTCTCTCCCATCTATCCCTTTTCTCCTGCTCTCTCACTCCCACTCTCCTGCTCTCTCACTCCCACCGCTAGACAGAGGAACTTTCAGTCTGACAGGAATAATTATTCAGATTCAGGATTTAGATTTTTTACTTTGTGTTTTTTCCATATAAATCATCAACATACATCATGAATATCAACATGGGTTTAACACTGCAATTTAAAAACTACACATTTTATTAGGACATTAAAATAATTATGACTCACTACATTGAAAACCTGTCTGTCTGTCTGTCTGTCTGTCTGTCTGCCTGCCTGTCGTGTGAGAACTGTAATAGTTAAAGTGCCAGTTTTATTATCATTTTGTTTGTTGGCTGACAACTGTGGAAAAATATATTCTAATATTTATTTATATATATTAATTGTCTCCATCAAGCCGAGGGCATGGGGAGATAGTATGTTTTGCACTCCATCCGTCTGTCCGTCCGTCTGTGTGTCCGTGTGTCCGTCTGTGGACAGCTAATCTCCGGCACTGTTTTGATCGCAGCCATACTCTGCTTTCCTGCTTTCTACTAACACATCGAGGTGACAGACAAGCTGACAGGCAGCCCAGAGCATGCAGGCAGAGCGTTCCCCGAGAGGGTTATATTTTTTATTTTTTATTTTATTAGGCTACATAAACTCTGCTGCCACGATGCCACCTATCACAAGGCATTTCATCATGGTTTTACATTCACCATCGCTGATGAGCGGCGCTTGTTAGGACTAATAAACATGCGTTGTGAGGCTGTGAGCCAACGTGAGCCATGATGTCATAAATTTTGCAGATTTGCCGTTTTGCCTGTTTAGATGGAGACTCGAGGAAACAGCGTTCTCAAAGATTTCCACTCTGGAAGGTGGTTTCACTTTGTTGCGTTTTCACCTCCCCAAAACGCTGTTCTCGTCTAAAGGGACCCCAGCAAACGATACTTTATTTTGCCGTTTCCTATGAAAGAGTCCCAACGCGTAATGTAAGTTCACTTCACAAATAAAAGTAGTATTACAAGTAGCTTTTATTTAGGAAAGCCTACTTTCCTTAGTGGACGCACTCTGAGCCCCCCACCACACGTATAAACGGTACTTTTTGGCCAAAAAGGGATTTTGTTTCCACCGGAAAAAAAATACTTTTAGTTACTCCGCTGCGCCCTCTACCGATATTGCCCAGAGAACTGCCTCATAGAGAATATTTTTCCTCCGGTGAAAAAAAATCCCTTTCTGGCCAAAAAGTACCGTTTATACGTGTGGTGGGGGGCTCAGAGTGCGTCCACTAAGGAAAGTAGGCTTTCTATTGACACAACCCATCTTTGTATTGGTGAGTAGGTCAAACGTTCGTGAGATTTCCACAAAAGAGTTGAGGCTGGTCTGATTTCGATTTGAGATTTAATACTGATAGTCACATAGCCTTACTACAGGGCAGAATCGAAGCAGTAGAAGGCTATGGACCAGAGCTAAGGGTTATTTAATACAGTATGTGCCGTGATAATGCGGCACAATGACGGTAGGCAGTAATACAATGTAACAAACTTGCGCAAGCATTCAAAAATGGGTTTTAATTGTCGGGTAACGGAAAATAATGTAAAAAATAAACTAACAAGTTACTTTTCTCAGAAGGTAATTTGTAACATAACGGGATTAGTTTTATGCGCAGTAGTCCAGTAACCTAACGACTTACAAAAGTAATGATGCCCAACACTGTTGGTATGAGAACATGCCACTTTGTATTTTATATTTGACAGATGTTGGGCACTGAAACATTTGGTTAGTGATGTTTGCACAAGAACAAGTTATTCAAACTGCCTTTATGCATGTTTCCAGATACGTATACATCTCAGATCACATGTGAGTTTTGCGTTTACCAACAAATACAGCTAAGAAGAATGATGAATCAGACGCTCTTGCAAACGCTGAGTGCTTTAGTATCAAAGCTGATGCTAATGAATAAAAGCTTATGGTTGTAGATGCCAACCACCTGCAGTAATACCGTTGATATTAAATAGACATTAAATGGTGGTGTTGTGATTTCCCAGAGCGGAAAAGGCCGGTTTCAGAGCTACAAAGGAAACCCAGCGTATCTTTATGGCAATTTCCCATCTCAGACTATAAATACAATTTACAAGAAAACCGATGTTTCCACTCCTTTACATTTCCGCACAGTGGTACAGCATGTATTGATTTGTGACAGTGACTTTCATCAAGAAACACTACAGGATGTGCTGGCAGCTGACCCGACATCACATCGACCATATCATCATCACATGTCCCTGGTTTGCTAACCCATTCTGACCGGGCACCCATTTTGGTGTCAGCATCATGTTATGCTTTAGCTATTTAAAAATAGCAGATCTACAAGCTCATATCGCGCCACCGAGTGGCGCGATACGAGCTTGTAGGTCTGCTATTTTTGAAAAATCAAAGAGCGACTGACATTTTTAGAATCTGATCTCAGGTCAGAATGGGTTCATCAGACCAGTGTGTGTCCGGCGGAAACCTCGTATGAATCTGATCTCAGGTCAGAATGGGCTAAAGTCCTGCATGGAATGTCCTCCCTGCCACCCTTGGTTTCCTGTCTCTCTACTGTACTGTATCGATGGCACACAGTACAATCTGCCATGTGGTGTTCACCACGGTCATCCTGCTGTCCTTATTTTTGGCACATCAATAAAGGCACATATTTTCAAACTAAAATATAATAAATCAAAAACAGCAGACGAATTTCACTATTCCTGCTTGCTATTACTGCCGTTTGTTGTATGACAAAGGGTATCGTAGGGCTTTACACTGTAGTTGAAGCAAAAAATATAATGATTTAAAAAATAAACTCACTTCACAGTTAATTATCATGTTTATCTAACCACACATTGTTTACAATGTTAACTGGTGGCAACCTATCTTTCGTGGGTGATTTATTAATGAGCAGTAGGCACTGGATTGACGTGTTTGAGAACTAAAGGGCAAGCTTGGCCAATTGATTCGGTTTCAGGTAGAATTATAACACCAGGGGAAATTAAATATAAATGTTGTTATTGACAGGTCGAAACCGCAAATAATTTAAAATCAAATCTCCGTTTGCTACTATAATCATACTTTTAGATTGCTGCAGCAATGGCTCCATACTCAGTCTCTTTTAAATTTAGTCTCGTCCACATTCAAGGCCATCAGAGCCTAATTGTGGTGGTTCAATTTGGGTCAATGGAGCTTTATCTGTGAAACTCAGCCATCCTGCTGTATAAAATACCAACATCTCCCAGTAGTGCATATCCCCGCACATAATAATAACACAGCGCAATATTGCCACACAGGTCCCTGGGCTGGAAAATGTTCCCAGCATGCTCTATTTCCCAGGGAGGTGTAAAGTACACGTCCTCATGATGATGAAGTACTGAGGCAGCGTGGCAGATGCAGATAGAGAGCCAGACAGCGTATAGGACTCCACAGGCACCTTGTATCATATGCCCTGGTTTACAAATTTGCAAGGTGATGAAGTGAACGGTCTGGAGAAACATTGTGAAGTTACATCAATTCCATACAATACTCATTGTACAGTAGATTCCTTAGTACAGTTATCCTCTCAAACTTTTTAATTTCAAGGACCTTTTAGATATGCATTAACACTTTCCCTCCCATTCACAAGTTAATTGATATCTCTCTGTCCCTACCGAACACGAGTTACACGAGTTACGTTTCCATTGTTTAATTCTCCATTTTTTGACAACTTTTAAGACTTACAGGGTTTCCCTCATACCAGAGTAATATAGTAAGAGAGTGGCGACACTCTCTTACTAGGCTGTCTCTCTACTGTACTGTATTGATAACACACAGTACAATCTGCCATGTTGTGTTCACCACTGTCACCCTGCTGTCCTTATGTTTGGCATATCAATAAAGGCACATATTTTCAAACAATCATACTATAATTAACCGAATGTCTGAGTGTGTCCCCGTGTGTGTGTGTGTCCGTCTGTCAGAAACAGTGCCGTAACTCCTTACTGCCTGCACCAATCACTCCCTTTTCACACATGCATTGACCATATGCATATGGAGGGCGTAACGAAGCCCTTTTTTCGATTTGACACATTAATAATTATTAATTTATTTATTAGTCAATTACAAACGCACCCGGGCGCAGTACCCTTCACGGCCACAAGGGGGGGGGGGGGCAAATATCTCAACGGGTAAGGACTAGTAAAATAAATTAATCAAAAACAGCAGACGAATTATTTTCTTGCTTGCTATTACTGCTGTTTGTTGTATATGACAAAGTCTATTATGGTAGGGCTTTACACTGTAGTTGAAGCAAAAAAACTGCCTAAAAAAAACTCACTTCAGTTAATTATCATTTTTATCTAACAGCAAAAAAACTGCCTAAATATAATGCTTATCTAACCACACATTGTTTACAATGTTAACTGGTGGCAACCTATCTTCCGTGGGCGATGTATTAATGAGCAGTAGGCAGGCACTGGGTTGACGTGTTTGAGAACTAAAGGGCAAGCGGCCAGTGGTGGAAAGTTTTGTGATACTTCTACTCCACTACAGAGGAAAATATTGTACTTTTTACTCCACTTCAATTATTTGAAAGATTTTTATTTTATTTACGAAACATACATTAATCGAATTATTAAATGTTGGCTATTTGAATATAGCCGATCTACAAGCTCAAGAAGTATATTTTGATGCCCATAGAGCATGCTTATATTGTGGGATAAGGATTACTACTTTTACTTAATTCATTTTCCGCTTGTTTTGATCAAAAACGCAGCCTGGAAGAAGAATCCTAGATATTAGGATTCTAAAAGGAAATGGGGTCCCTCGGCCCCATGTCGAGAACCAGTGAAATAGTAGATTACAAAATGTGAATATTAGATGTTCAGACATTTTCCGGATGTTTCTCCCGGTGCGTGTGGATTTAGGAGATAGCATCTGTTTGCTTATATAATGTTTGACAGAAAAGCTGAAATTAGGCTACAAGATATGACCCAAATCTATCAGTGCTCAGAGCAATCACAAACAATCTAGATAGGTGCTATTGTAATAATAAATGCCTGAGTTCCACCGTAAGGTCTTGCCATGGTGTGTTATTGTGTGTGCGTGTCTGAGATAGTGAAAGGAGAAGGAAAATATGGGGGAGAGGGGAGGGCTGCCTGTGTACTAGGCTTCACATAATATGTCCATCAGGATTTCTGCATATCTGTATATAAAGTAATATTATTACTTTATATACAGGAATGTAGAAATCCTGAAGGTACTGACTGTACAATACTTTCAAAAATCTAGATGATCTTTGAAAATATTGCCATAACTATCTTGAGATGACAAATTTCAATGACTAAAGTGTATTTTGGTCCTCCAGCAAGTATAGGTATGTGCAATTATTGTAGATGAGCTATTTCTGAAAATATTCAAGTTATTTTTAAATATAAGATTGGGTTTATCAAAACATTTGTGATTATTCTTTTATCGTTTGCTTTTCCCAAATAGAAACTACAATCAAAAAAAAAAAAATCTAAATAGATTAGAAAATGTTTTGACAAAATATTGGTCAAAACATCAGTGATTGGTGGTTAGGGATTCTCCAAAATCAGATTGCACCCAAAATGATGGCATAGGTCAGGCTCTGCCAGCAAGATACTGAATCTGTGGAAGAACCATCACGGGACCATACTAATTTAAATAGAGCAAGACTTGTGTAAGCAGTCTAATTGCATATTAGTCACACAGCATGGCCAATCTCACACATGCTACAATGACTCTTGTACAGTATCACCAGCACTATCAACAGCTCAGCTTTAAGGTATTTTTTGCGCGTGTGACTTGTTTACACAAATACCATCATGTATAGAAGGTATGACAAAATGGATACCACCCAAGCCTGGTGTGTACACACAGTAAAACCCTCCGTGTTAAGGAGGACAGTCAGTCCTCAACTGGAAGGCCACAAATCTCACACAAGACTCAGGTCTGCCTCCCATGATTCTACAGTATAATCCTCCCTCATCCATCCATCAATCCATCCCAGCAACATCTTCATTCATAGGACTCGTGTGTGCCTCCCACACAGCTCTATGAGCCTTCCTCATCCATCAATCCCAGCAGGGTATTCATTCATTGTGAGAACCAGTAAACCAATGCAATTTGCAACCAATGGGCAAATAAAGAAGTCTCTCTCAAATTATAGTTGAGGCACATGTCATGTGGTAAATAGGGATGTTAATCTAATATTTTAAGGGAATATAGAGGTATAATTTCAAACGTTGGTATTATTTTGAAATATAATCACATTCTAAGATTTTGAAATATATCTGAAAAACTGTGTGTTGTCACTGTGTTAGTTCACCATCACAGTGAAAAGGTAGGGGCCGGACGGTTAGCTCAACCGTCTGGGCACCTAGGCTGCCAAGCCAGCCGGACGGTGTGCCGCGGGTTCGACTCCTGAGCCAGACGGCCTTTGCCGCGTGTCACTCCCCATCTCTCTCCCCAATTCCTGTCTAGTTACTGTACCCTATCAATAAAGGCAAAACATATCGTAAAAAAAAGTAGGTCTACAAATTGTGTCCGTTACATTTAGATAGGTATATCAAATAGATAGGTAGGCCTATACAAAAATAAGACCCAATGAAAAATAAGATCTAAATTAAAACATCCAGTGGCTGATGACAGCAGCCAATGTTGAAGATAATGTGAATGAAAAATGAACGTGCATAATAAGAATACCCCCTGGAAAAAAATAAAAACAGTGGAGAAAGCAGTATGAAACAATGAGAGAGCTTATAAGAACCTAAGACATGCATGTGATTGTCAACATACACGTTACCAACGACGTAGCACCGCAGCAAGACATACTGTTCTATTGTTTTACACCGTCCTTGAAAGCTCATTGACCTAATAACATTTAATCATGCATATTTCACATACTGAAGCAAAGGTAATTGTGCTGAGTTGTTTCCTTTTGAGCCTTCTAAGATGCAAAATATTTATATAATAATGCCCCTCCTGGTTTAATGCTTTAGTAACTCGATATATGAAATATGTTACGTGGAGCAAAACATTACATTTGGATATTCAGTAATCACACAGCCTGCTCGACTGCTGACATCCTGAGTCCTGACATCCTCGTTCAGACAAATGTCACAGCTACATCACATTTACACAATCAATTTAAGGATATCCACATGGTCTTTGCAATTGTATAAACATCCGTTTATCATTCTGGGTCACCACATGCCGTGTTCATCTTTGAAATAATTTGCTGATGCCGGAATGACATAACACGGAAATGCAGCTATGCCTCGCACACTCAAAGCAGCATATCACCAGCTCCACGAAGCAAGTCTACAAAAGACCCCATGGGAGGCCGCGTCAATCTACATTAACACATTTAGACCTGAGGCCGATTCTAAAACAAATGTTCTAAATCCTACCGGTTTTCTGAAAAACCTGTCTATGTCAGTGGTCAGTGGTGCTCAACCTTTTTCTTGTCAAGGACCCCCAGAATTATCTGTATTTGGCTGCAGACCCCCATCTGAAAATATGTTGTTCCAGGCAGCCCCCAGAAGCAAAGATTTGAGTTAAAAACGTCCACTCTGAAAGAATATATATTCAAAGATTTGCGCCACATTTTCACAATTTTTCAAAAGTAGCAGATCTACAAGCTCGTAGCGCAGCACTCGGTGCCGCACTATGAGCTTGTAGATCTGCTATTTTTCAATAGATAAAGTATAACATAATGCTTAAAACACCAAAAGCCCCTGAATGGGTTAAGCCCGAGTTACACTTACTTGCGTGCTGGAGCAGAACACGTATAGCAGATCTACAAGCTGCGGCGTGAGCCTGTAGATCTGCCGTTTTGGATGCACGACACCGGCGTGCAGCTAAGCATACCTCAGGCTTTTGTTCTCCGCATTCAACCCCATTCCTTCCCGAGGACCAGCGTCAGCTCACACTGTGCAGTGCACAGAAGTATTTGCGACATAATCTCCATCTCTTCCCCCACCACGGAGGTGTCCCATTGTGGCAAGAGTTGGTTCTTACAGGCTGGTGGTTTTGAATGAGAGGTAAAGCCACCACTACAGGGTTACTCCACCACTGATTGAGATCAGAAGACTGTAAGAGGATTTCTATCTCACTCGGATTCACTAGACTGGTCCATCAATTCATATCTTGGCCATGGCCGTATGATGGGTACAGACCTGTGTGTGTGTGTGTGTGTGTGTGTGTGTGTGTGTGTGTGTGTGTGTGTGTGTGTGTGTGTGTGTGTGTGTGTGTGTGTGTGTGTGTGTGTGTGCGAGCGAGCCATACAGTTGTACTCTAAGGTGCCATTATTTTACATTCATGTTGCTAAAGGGATTTTTCCCCCCATTCTTTTTACAGATGAGTGACAGTTCGATTTCACTTCCCTTTCCCCATTGCCCTCTGTTCATGATAAGTTAATAACTTTCCTCACTGTGTTCCAAAAATGCTAAATCGAACTGCCTGCCCTTTGTCGCCTGCATTACAACTCAAGATAGAAGAGGATTTGATGAGTCCTGTCACGACTCTGAGCTCCAATAAGACCACTTAAGTACACATTAGATGTATCTGGAAATCAATTAGGTGTAGAATAAGAGGGGGAAAAGAACACTGTAGTCTCATTATTCTATTGATCCTTTCACTGTGGTTGGGTTGTGTAAACTGATAGGCTAGTTGTCCCCATTAGCATAGCACAGGTTTGTGTCATACTTCATGCCATCAACATGCTTAAATTGCATATAACAGTCAATGTGCTGAAAATCTATGAAGACACTGAGCTGAACAAATGACCAGGGCCTATATGAGGATCACATCGGAGAGAGTGAGAAAAATAACTCTTCCAAAATGAACCCCGGACTGACTTAAATCAGTCAACACTGTTGATTGACACACTTACATGATTTATTTGAACCAAATAAATAAACCTTGTTCAACTACAACACAAAACATAATGGTTATCATTATACCCATTTGATGTGCTGTTGTAGTGACTCATGGTCAGGCCAGTCAGACAGAGCAGGCTGCCAGTGCTTAGCCTCTGTATCACATGGTCAGAATAGATGGATTTGTCAAATATCATTAGCCACTAGCCAGCCACAATGTTTCCTCTGAACATTACACACATTGTACAAGGGAAGACAGATACAGTACAAACAAGCAAGTGCACATGCCACAAATATACGTGCAAACAAATGCACACTATTGATTGATATACAGATCCAATCTGTGCACACAATCTTTTTTTAAATAAATCTTTCTTAATGTGCCATAGTGTAATTTCCCTCCTTAATAATAAATGCTGCCAAGTGGCACTTCTGGAAATATAGCTCAGGGTAGGGAAATGTTGTGTTTGAAAGTACTTTCAGGAGCAACTTCACACTCATGGAAACTTTTTTATGAATTGGCCAAATAAACGACTTTGCAAAACAAGAGCAATCCGGGTCTGCAATACATATAAATGCCTATAGTATCAACTGTTCGCCTGTATTTCTGTAATATCTCTCAGAATTACCTGTGTGGGCTTGCCTCTGGTATATAAAAATGTGGCATGCAAAATGGCATGCACCTAATATACGTCCTCACGCATCCATTTCTCGCAATGAGTTCATGATGACATTATTGCAGTAAAGGGAAGATGGGAGCTGTCCAGTCATAAGTGCTGACAGTGAACTACTTCCACTGCTGTGCCTCTGTGGTGAAGGAGCTGTCCAGTGCTGAAATGACATCCACTTAGAATAGATCAGCAAGCAGTCCTGTGTTAAAATGCAATGGGATAGTGTAGCTGGCCACCAGTGCCTAAATGAAACGCATTGGCAGAAATGGTGCAGGGAAACAAAGTGCCAATGCCCACCACCCCAAGAACATACTCACAAACACACTCGCCATTTGCAGCCTTATTCTTGCACATGGCTCCCTTTATTTAACAAGAGGCATGTTCACACTTTACATTATGAAACTATACTCTCTTGGCAAGATGATGAATTCATCCAAAAGGAATAAATGCCAAAGACATGGCAGCTCTGATTTCAGCTGCTGCTTGAGGAATTTCTCAATCCCAAGAACTTTCAAAATATCAGTAAAACCCATGAATCAAAACCATATATGACAGCAGCAGGATATTGCTTTGAGACCAGGTTTCTCTGAAATAGCTGTAGGGAGGAAGTCCCTTTGACCACTTGCGATGAGCCGTATACGATCGTGCAGCTGTGCAACGAGAATGAGAGTTCATTGACGAGGTGTGTTGTGAAAGAAGAGTTGGTGATGCGAACGGACACCCATGCACAGATGTTACAGCCCGACTAATCCTCGGCTCGATGCACAAAAAGGCTTGTTTAATTAGAGCCAATGGCTCCCCAGCAACAGCTGGCTAATGAGGAAGACATACATCACTGTGATGTGACACTTGCCACTGCCTGTGATGGGTATAGAAGAGGAAAATGCGTCACAGATCTAATGAGACAGCGAATTGAAACTGATCGCCGCTGTGGCGTTGATATGCTAATTTTGGGTTGGGGAGACTTCCTCTGCTTCACCGGCAGAACTACATACCAGCTTGAAAGAAATCATTTAGTCTGACTTGCACACTTAGAATTGCAGTATTGTAGTACAAGTGTATTATGAAAATATAAAGTATGTATAGTTATCCTAAGGCTATCCTGCTGTTTAAAGGAATAAAATAATTATAGGCCTAACTATAGTAGAAAGATATCTGCCATGACGCATGCCCTCCCCTCCCTCCATTTTCCTGTCTGTATGGAAAATGTAATGACAACGCTTTTGTGTGCGTTTACATACGTGTGCGTGTGCGACTGTGTGCGTATGAATGTGTGCGACTGTGCGTGCATGCGTGTGTGACACTGGGTGTATGAATAGGCACGGGGAAATGGGGGAAGGATATAACAAAGGACTGTCATTAGGTGCATACCGTATGTAATGGCTAAACACGATTGGTGTAGTACTGAAAAGGAATCTATTGCATTTATTAAGAAACTTTTACAAATGGTTACAAATGGCCAAATTTAGGAATTGATTGAAAGTGGTAAGCTATGTCACGACTGGACTATGGAAAGATAAATAACTGCAGACTGCCCATGAGAGGACAGTAGGCAATGCAAGGTATGCAGGTAGTTTATAGTGGGCTTGTCTCAACTAAAATTAAACTTTGACAAATTGGCATTGTGTCTGGAAACCGTCCGAAATACTGCATGCCTTAATTTGACTTCTACCAGTACATACGAGCCAGTGGCTAGTAGTGTTCATCCCATATGATGGACAAACAGCATGTGCCCGATCACTAGTTCTGCTCCATTTCTCAGAACTCCTGTACACCCAGGTGTAACCGTATAACTAGTTTGGAAATACTGCCCAAACTGTATTTTTCAAGTGATACTGTATGTCACCAAAGCATAAAATTATCCAACTTTAATTTCTTCTGAAATCTTAGTATTGTTAATAGTTCTGAGAATGTGGAATGTATGAGTGAGTGAATGAATACAGTAAAAGCTCCATCTCACAACTGGGATGAGGTCACCAGTCACCATTCCAGACCACCTAAATTATGCAGCAGCCCCAGAGCCAAGCAGAGTGTGAAAGGAAATCTCTCTTACACACACACACAACTCAACATTACAAATGTAGATGTAACCTACCAAGTGCCAATAGCATTCTATGCAGATCAGAATCTACTAACATGGCATTTTTTAATCCATATATAGAAAACATACAAATATTCAGCAATTTCATGGATATCATGTGCAACACTTACTGTAACTGTACCTCTGTATACATCCAAAAATGTCATATTTACATGATTCAGAGATGGTTGCTGGTATAGCCACAATTCAGATTAGCTAGGAAATAGGGAAAAGGCCGCTCAAAGATAACTATTGTAATTATTAGGACTATACCTCTTTATACGATATGTAACACAGTTAATATAGAAGTTGTGCTAACAGATGGGACATAATAAATCATGAAACTGATTAAATATGTATTCATGTCATGAACATTAATAGATTATAATTTGCTATATTTCCATGGTCTGGTCATTCAATTAGCTAACAAAATGTCACTTACAAAGAAAAAAAGGAAGCATGGTCCAGAAGAGTATTGTACCTGCACTCCAAGCCCAATTAACATCTCAAAGGCGGTCTCAAACTGTCACGGGTAGACCAATCTGGGAACCCATTCGGTAAAGTGAGAGCACCACCTCCTTTTTGAGTGGTGCAACCACTCCAAGGAACAGCAATGTCTGTGTTAACCTATGTGACTACGAGTAACTGTAGGGGCAAAAGTGGCGAGATAGAGAGATAGTGCTGCACTGTTGCCTGCTAATGAGAGAGAGAGGGGGGGGGGGGGGGGGGCAGGGGAGAGGGGAGTTGCACCACTCAGTTCACACGGGTGTGATTTCTTATATAGAAATAGGAACTTAGTTTGGCTTCTCCCCTTTTTTAGTCCACTTCCTCCCAGGTGCTTCTATGTATATTCCTACGAACAACAACATGTTTACGGCAGTAGACAGATATCCAATGGCTGGTGCAGAACTGTTAAAAAGTGGTTGAGGACTGCAGACAACCTACGAACAACCATTCTTCAGTTGCCTGTGTGTGTGTGTGTGTGTGTGTGTGTGTGTGTGTGTGTGTGTGTGTGTGTGTGTGTGTGTGCGCACGCACGCACGCACACACAACCTAGAAGAACTACCCAGTTCATCTTCTGTTCCAACAAGATGAAATTCCATGAAGTCTGTGAGGTAATCAAATGTCTTAAAAATACCAAAAGTGCAGACTCAGCCTCCATCCTTGCTGAAATATATAAGTATGGAGGTTACATCCTCACATGCCGGCTGCATCAACTCGTCTATGCCATCTGGACAAAATAAGACCGTCCCTCAAGACTGGAAAGACACCACCATCATCACACACAGAAAGAAAGGTGACAAGTATTCCTGTGACAATAGAGATGTCTCACTCCAGTCAGTTGTGGGCAAAATCCTGACACAAATCATGTTTACCCGCCTGTCTGCAGTAAACATCTTGCCAGAAAACCCATTGGGGGTTTCAGAAGGATCGTAGTATCACAGACAAGACCTTTGGCACCAGACAAATTCAGAAGAAATCCAGAGAGCAAGAAACCACATGGCCTCAAAGGCTTTTTGACACAGTGAACTGAAAGCTACTCTTGGTGGACTCAAGTCAATTTGAGAGGAGGGTCACATTCATTGAGGCCTTTTCTCTTTGGAGGCAGTCCAAGATTTTGAACACATTTCACCAAATCACAGTCAACTCCCACATGACATGACCCACATGCACTATGGCACTATGCCGTGCTTGGTTCACTGGTTGTTCTGAAAGCAACAACCAAGGCGGTAGTGTGCCATGCAGTAAGGATTGGCACTAGTGTATCGACTTTGTAAGGTATTTTAAATCGACATGGGATGAAACACCTAAAATACATAAGCCGTTTCTTCTGTGAAGTCGTGCCAGTGTTTGCGTCTCTCCTTTCTCTCTCTGCAGCCATGCAACCCCACCCTAGCCTGAGCTAACGTGTTAGGTTTCTGGTCTAGAGGGGCGGGTCGCGGCTGAGATTTGCGCACGCCCTGATTGGATCTCATCGATCTGTCCGTCACCCCCGGCCCCTCCTCTCCCCCCTAGTGCAGTCACATAATTTGGAGCGACGCCCACCCGGAAGGGTTGACTCCCACTTTTAGACCAGAGCGGCCAATGCGTTCCTCCAGGCTTTCAATTTTTGCAACAACAAAAATGAAAGCCTGGTACCTAGGCTAACCCCACCCCCACTCTCCCTCAGTGAGAAAACCAGATCACATACAAATCAGTACAGGTGCCACTACTGAAAATAAACTTTTTGATATGTGCAGACATATCATTGACGAAATTACATGATATGGTTTCCTCCATAGTACCATAATTTTCCAATGTGAACACTGCGCGGCTATTCTCAGCTGCAGATGATACCGACTCGTTAAACATTAACAATACAGGTGGACTGGCTAACGCTAGTCTTAATATGAATCCTCGTGTAGACCGATACCTGCTCAGCCGATGTAGTCGGTTGAAACGTGGCATGTAAGTCAAGCAGTATGAAGAGCATGAAGTTAAGAAACTTGACTGGGAGCCAGGAAAGAGGAGCCAGCTGCTTTCAAGTGCAGCAGTGATTGAGAATGTACAAATCTAATGATTTTCACACACATTTTGCATATGCCAAGTTTATTGCGGAATAGAGCAACGTTAGAGGGCCCCATCCTGACAGGGCCCCTGGCCCCTGGTGTTACTATTCAAATGGCAGACCTCTGAACCGAGTTTGTGGCAAGTTGTCATGCACCTCACAAGTTTCACTGTTACGTTTGTGCGGTCCACCCACAACACTTGGAGGGGAGGTTCATAATAATAATTTAAATCAGTCAGGCCTCAATCAGTCGGCCTCATGGTGGCGCTATAAGAGCCCATTTTACATTTCGCCTTATAACTTGAACCGTAGGTCGTAAAATCTAAATTTCACTTTCCCTGGATTCCTTGGGTCATGACGCCACCCTCGCCACGCCAATGCATCAGGATAGATTTTCTGCCATTTTGACTTTTCTTCAAAACACACAAAAAATTACACAAATCACCAACGGAATGTCCAATCCACCCCAAATTTCATTCTAGTTGTAGAAATTATGGAGATATATTGAATATTGCCATTAAGCCTACACATACAGAGACATAATGTTTTATTCCATGTCACCTACCCTACCATACAATATGCGTGTGCACACTGTTGTACGGCTCAGATGCAACATCAGATCCCTGGAGGGATTTCACACCCACTGTCTGCAAAGGATTTGGGGCATCATATGGGAGCACTGCATCCCCTATGCTGATATATGAATGCACCAACTCAGCAATGACGATCATGAGTCACCGTTTAGTTTCAGATTGCCCACAGCTGTCGAGGACACTACTGTAGGGAGGCTAGCAAAGAACAACATTAGAGATTGTCTGCCATAACCATGTGCTGGGTCTAGTTGTCAGTGAATTCCAGTGTGACTGCCACAACACATCAGTGCTAAAATCCTCACAAGAACAACTATCCTAGCTGGAAGCAGTTGACACTGATGTACTTAGCTCTCTGGCTGTCTACCACAATGTATGACCAAGCAAGGAAACGTGAACTCAGCCATAGCTAAGTGAAATCGAATCCCAGGACAAATTATAGGAACAGATGTGCTAGTGACCATATCAGTTAATAGGAGAGAGGGAAAGGCTGTTTTCCTGCTGCTGCACATTAATAGTGATGTGATGTGATGTGTGTACTGTATGTGCAATTACAATGTACTGTGATGTAGTGGAACCAAACACTTGTATCTTGTAACGTGCCACTACCACTGACAGCAAATTCAGCAATGACTCTTCGGCCTAATTTGTAATTCATCGTTAGACCATGAAATAATTTCCAAGTGATTTTATTGTGACACGTTGGTCATACTGTACAAAGTATAATTTAGCTAGCATTTAATCATCGAACCCTACATGAGCAAATAGAGCTCGGCCCATATATCAGCCATTAGCTGGATTTCTTTTTATGCAGCCGATGTGTCCCCATTTTAACCACTTTCAACTTGTCAACGTGTCCCTAAATTTGGAAATTATAGTGGGAATCGTTTTACATGTTAAGCAGGAGCTGACCTACAAGCTCACAATGCTTGTACAGAGTAACCGGGGGTGTGGTGAGTTCTATAGTCTTGAGAAGAAAAGGGTGCCGCACACTGTCTTCACTTATGGAGCAGTAGTTTTATTAGATGACAACGTTTCGGTCTAAACAACCTTCATCAGGTACCATAGGGATCAGGGATACCTGATGAAGGTCGTTTAGACCGAAACGTTGTCATCTAATAAAACTACGGCTCCATAAGTGAAGACAGTGTGTACGGGACCCTTTTCTTCTCATGATTCGCATTTGGTTGCCGGCTCCGACGCACCTGTCCTTGTAGGAGTGCACAAGGCGTTTTCACTACAGTATATATCTATAGTCTGAAAGTCATCAGTGGCTGTGCTGCAGGTGGATTCAATCATGACAAATCAAGGAATCAGGGCCTCAGAAACCAAATTTCTTCCAAGATCAAACTGATGTCCTTGTGTGGGAGGGAGGTGCAGCGTCATCAACAACCAATCTACAGTACACAGCACCTCAAACAGACCATTAATAATTGCCAAATACACTAGAGCCAGAACGATGCCAGAGTTTTGGGTCTGATACAGCTCCCAATTTCGGAAAGTCCTACCAACCTTTGGCTTTTTCATTGTTATTTTTCTTTTAAAGTGCAAGGTTTTCTAACCAATTTGAAGTCAATAAGGCACTTACCAGGCTGAAATCAAATTTGGAATGCTACTGTATTAGATGACTGGCTAGTTACACATGAAGTCACACATGAAGTCAGAGGCCGAGATTGATCCCATGCCATTCCCAAGATCCATGTGTTTATGTATTCACTGTCCATTTTAGATGGTACAGGTCTACAACATTGAGTACAATACATTGCACTATGAAAGGTAAAGGCGGTTGGCTGGACTCTCCATCCGTATGTGTGGTCTGTCCCCCGTTTTAAACACCACTTAAGCACGCTTCAATGATATGCGACGATGAGCCAAGCAGAACCTGGCAGTATGTGTAATATGCTATCTATTTGACCAATCGGTAAGACCGCTATAAAGGCATAACCTTCATGCATATCGCCTCTTCAATATTCTCCATGCATCATGGTGAACAACAGTTAAACTAGATTATTTAGTTAGTATTTAAAGTGTGGAAATCTGACAAAGGAGATGAGGCGGCTGTTTGTGCCCACAGTGGAGGCAATACTGCTGTACATGTACGGGTGTGTTGGGGCCAAGACATGGACGCTCACCACACAGCAGGAAAAGAGCCCGGATAGCATCAACACAAATGGCACTTCATGTCACATCAAGTGTCACACACGCGGACTACATCAGAAAAGTGGACCTCCATGGAGGCCTCCTACGTAAATTGTAAACTGCAATATAAATGATAATAATAATAATAATAATAATAATAATAATAATAAACAATCCTCCCATAAAAATGTATACAGTATAACTCGTCTTCAACCAGTTTCCAAGTGAGAAATGTTTAACCACTTGCCCAGAGTCCCCAGGGGGTCTATACTAGGGCAACTAGGCCCCCTCTTTTCCCTCTACACCAAATAGCTTGTTCTACAAGCTCACAACATGTAGATCTGCTATTTCCGCGGAATAGGATGCTAGAGTTCAATATGATGTAATTGTGAATAATGCCCCACCATCGTTGGCTTTGGTATCAGAGCAAGAACATACATCTCAATGGAACAAAATAACCATGTCCCAGGATAAAAACGGGAGTATTACTGTACAAGGCTTGAAAAGAGGACCTTGCAAGGTATAGTGTATAGGCGTTCAGTGTTAGGCCATAGATTTATCTAGTTGTGAAAACTCTAACCTTGAGAATATCAGAAAGCCCTGAGTCACCTGTGGGAACGCTGTGGCTCTCAACATGTAGATCTGCTATTTCCGCGGAATAGGATGCTAGAGTTCAATATGATGTAAGTGTGAATAATGCCCCACCATCGTTGGCTTTGGTATCAGAGCAAGAACATACATCTCAATGGAACAAAATAACCATGTCCCAGGATAAAAACGGGAATATTACTGTACAAGGCTTGAAAAGAGGACCTTGGTATAGTGTATAGGCGTTCAGTGTTAGGCCATAGATTTATCTAGTTGTGAAAACTCTAACCTTGAGAATATCAGAAAGCCCTGAGTCACCTGTGGGAACGCTGTGGCTCTCAAAGAGTCATTGAAAGCCATGTGTTTGGAGCTGATAGAGGGGGAGACCAGCCCACATGGAGCCCATGCCAGGAGACTTTCAACATTGTGGCATGAGTCTAAATAAAAGATAACTGTGTGTATTTTGCCATAGGGGAGACAAAGGCGAAATAGCAAGAGGGATGTGTAGAGTAATTACATGCAAACAGTCGTAAACAAACAAGGAGAGAGGTGATACATTTACCTTCATAAATATGGATGGAAATGAGGCATGACAGCAATGCTAATTCTAACAATTTACAATTTGGATACCTCAGGAGATTTATTGATTTTATTAAGGCCTTTTATTCTGTCTAATATTAGGCCCATTTAGGATTTGTCCCACAATAATAACGAACTAAAATGTAAAAAAATAAGAGGGGGGGGGGACTTCTACTAAATAAGCCTGTAATAAGCTTGTAAACTCCACAACATTGAGAAAACACATGAACTATTTGCCATTTTAGTGGAATCAGACTGTTGTGCTAACCTCTCTTGCCAAATGTAATTCAGTGAATAGACCTTTGTCAGTGGAATTGCGTTGCTAGGGAACAGCTTGGGTCCACGTTATTTCCTGTCGGCTATCGATATTCACAAACACTGCAAGAAGAAATAAACTTGGACTTGGACTATTTTCAAATCTTATTTGAAAAGATGTGAAAAGTTCTATTGACATGATTTCATGTGGAACCGCATGGGTAACCTTGGGTCAAGAAATCTATCCACTTTTATTGGAATCCTTTTATTAATCAGGGTTGGAATTGGATGTGGCCATGTTGTATGTATGCCCTCCATGGATCACAGATGAAGGGAAAAGAGAAGAAAGACAGAAATGAAAATAATCATGCAGTTGTTATAAATGCATTCCTGGCAATACTCCAGCAACAAAATATAAACACCATGATGGAGTACAGTACCGGTAAATGCCATTGCGCATGAAAAAAAAAAAGTTATTGGTACACAATCTTCAAACTTCCACACACCTTCACTAAAAAAGTTTAAACTACCTTAAACAATAGTCTGAATGTGCTCCCAACAACATGTGATCTTCCAAGTCACCACATCAGAGGGATTAGCTCAACAAATCAAAGACACAGACATAAATAAATCTGTGTGTCCATGAGTGTCCACACTGATGTATTGTTCCATCAAAAGTCCAAGACAATGAATGAAGCCAGAGCTGTAACTCTAAATTCTACCACATCTTGAAAAGGGTGTATCTGACAACAATGCAGTGTGACAACTGACAACCCATCACTAAATATGCAAATGTAGGGGTGCCTGAAGGCTCAGCCAGTTAGTGCGCAGACCATACGCTCCTAGTAAGCATGAGAACCCGGGTTCGAATGTATGTCTCTCCTCTCTCTCTGCCCTTGGGTACCCAATTGCTCTACAATGATCTATCTTTGCTCTACAATGATCTATCTTAAAAAAGGGGCCTCCAATGCATAGCTTTTGAAATTACAAATATGGCATGTCATATGGCAGCCAAGTCTATTGACTTTTAATGTTACATCTTATGAATGCAGTGTGTTATTGTTGTATGAAACAAAATCAGTCACGTCTCTTAACATAGTGGCAGTGAATCTGCAATGAATGAAAATTAATGAATGAAAGTGACTCTGCCACATATGTGCAGGCTTGTAAAAGTCAAAAATTATGCTTAATTTCAACATTACCAGGCGCCCCTCACGTCACACAAGTGATTACATTTTTGAGGTGTGCTAGCCCCTCCTACCGTATATTCATAGTGTAGATTCTTGTCCCAGCACAAACATTAAATGCCATTGACAATGAATGGAGAATTTACGTCATATTTAGACGAGCAAATCAGCTATTTTGTCCTAACAAACATTAAATGCCATCGACAATGAATGGGGAATTTACGTCACATGTAGACGAGCAAATCGGATATTTTCGTCCAATATTTATGATAATGGCGCCCCTCACTTTTTTATGCAAGCCGCCACTCCAAGAATGAATCCATGATCATCCCAACCCACTTCCATGAAGCCGATTTGATGTGAGTCTAATTGTTTGCAAGCCAAACAAATTGGCAGGTTATGACAAGTTCGTGACAGGTTCTCTGAGCTCCATCCCTGGAACAAATACGGACATCTACTGGGACATCTAATAGGTGGCCTGCCTCAGTGACAGCTTCATTATAGTGCCCCATCATGCCCATGGGATGAGTCTATAAAACCCTGGATTGCATCATTAGCAACCTGTCTGACCTTGGCAGGGCTATGGTTTAACTGCTAATCAAATGACTTCTGTCAATCAAAATGGCTGAGCACCGTAGTCGGAGTGTAACTAGGCAACGCATTCTCAATAATTTAATATTATTGAATTCTGAGCAATTGAGATTAGTCAGCTTTTTGTTGTGACCTTTTGAATGGATTGGTCACAACCAAATGACTAACATAAACCTATCCAGGAATCATTCAGCAATCACTTCTGATGACCTTTAGTCTAGAACTACTGGTCTAAATCTTCACTGTGCTCCTCGCATAACATTGGGCCTCCACCAACTGTTCTTAAGAGGACATTTGTTCTTAGGACCCACTTACGCAGTTTTCAAGGTCTTGGCATACATCAATGTTTTCTTAGCTGTGATCTGTTCTAAGAACAGAATCTATGCACAACGAAGAGCACTCTTAAGCCCTAACCACACCAAAGGGTCAAGACGGTTTTAGCGTTGTCCCTGCGGTGTGATATGTCTTGTTGCATGTTGACCCACGTTGACCCTAGTGATTCAACACATGGAATTCAATGGACAAACCAAACCAAAGGGTCAAGACGGTTTTAGCGTTAACAACCGTTTGGACCCAAGGAGTTGCATGGTGACCCTTTGGTGTGGTTAGGGCTTTAGGCACATTTGAGTGATATGTTTAACCGTATCAAATTAACCGTATCTTCTGTTACAATACAATTGCATAATATGCATAATTACAATAATATTCTTATTATATATTTAGTTCGTTTTCAATGTGTGGTTCGGGGACCCCTAGTGGTCCTTGAGGGAGTTCCAGGAAGGTCCACAGCGAAACAAGGAACAGTTTAACCACTTGAATATTATACTTAATAGCCGATCTTCAAGCTCACAAAACGTACCATTACTGCCCAGCTTGTAGAATAGCTATTGATGATAATTAGGATTAACTGGCACACCCCTTCAAGTTACAAGGATTGGGATTCATCATCATACATAACAGTCATGAACAATTCTGCCTTTTAAGAATGTTTCATGAATCTGACTTGACTTCTTAGGAATTCACTTCGGTGGAAATTAAAAAATAAAACTTGGGTAGTGGTGAATGAGGCTCATTGTCATTAGAGTTCTAAATAAACTTTCACTACAACTTCTATATCTACTATAACTTCTCAAACCCTTCTCAAACCCTTTGAGAGTTGTTTGCCATGTTTGCCATGTTAAGTGGTTAAGATATCTTATATTCACTTCCTGGAGAATATGGTTCTCTTTAGAATGTTTTGATCCCTGTGCATTAGATGGCGACTTCCTTAAGCCACGTAAACCTTTAACAGTCACTGAATCAATAGGTTGGAAGCTAAGAGGCCTGTTCAAATCCACTGACAAACCGCATTAAGTAGTTGAAGCAAGTTTTTTTTATCAAGAGGCCAGCAAACAGCACTCAAAGTGTAGTTTTCCCCAGGAGAGTAAAACTTTGGCTCAAACTCAATTAGGTTCCAAAGGCTAAAAAGACGAACGCATGCCACAAGCAGCCAACATCCATTATGGCCCTGTGATAATGACATATAAATGCAATTAATATGACGGATGGGCTGCAACATCCTGATGATCATTTGACTACTTCATCATAATAGTCAGTCTGGCAAATCCCATTAGATCAGTGGATGGTAATAGTGAAATTCCTGAGGAACGGATCCATCATTGAGGTGTCACAGAGTTTATTAATGTTGAATCATCTGACTTGGACAGTATTCAACAAGGTGGAAGAGCAGTGACAAAGACCAAATAATAGAGCACACAGAGAATCAAGTCTTCCCTTTGTATTTAGGGTTTCTTCCTGGAGGCTGAAACCTTTAGTCAAACATGGCAATGAAAAAAACAGTGATATAGTGACATCACAATATCATCCCTCCCCAGACAGACAGACAGACAGACAGACAGACAGACAGACAGACAGACAGACAGACCATGTACTGTAGCAGAGAAGCAATGGAAAAAATCAGATAGAGAGAAAAGAAGAGCTGACGCTAATTGCCGTTTTCTATCTTGCGGGTATGTGTCACACTGAATGAATTATGTTCAGGCCTGACACCTCATCATGATGTATAAATCCTTTAGAACAGAACAGCCTCTGGTATTTTATTTATATTTATTTTGGATGATGTACTGTACCTTTTGAAGCAGCAGAACAGCTGGACAGGCCAGCACTTATTGGTCTCTCTCTGTGTATATCATGTTGCTCAGATAGTGTAAATTATGGGGCTTCATCCAACATTTATGGTCTGTGCGAGAATGGCAATTTTGCACTACTGACTAATGTAATGAAACCTAGCAATGATTAAAGTCAGAAGAGAAGAGGACTGTTAAGTGTGGCACTGAGTCCATGCTGTATTATCAAAAAGGCAGCTGAACTGCTTCACTGTAGTACAAAAATAATAGAGTTTACAATGTATCGATTTGAATGGTGGAAACTCACATGTTTTACTTAGAGGGATAGTTCACCCCCAAAATCACTTTTTTCTATTGATTACTCACCCAATGGAGACTTGTATTCATAGATATTTTGTTTTTGTTGCATTCCTAAGCCAATATATTTGATGACCAGCAGTGGTTCCCTATGGAGACACATAGGAGACTCTTTGTCTCCATAGGGAACCAAAACAAAAACTAGAATTTAAGTCTCCATGGGGCAAGTAATCGATAGAGTAATCAATAGGAAAAAAAGTACTTTTTGAGTAAAAGTAATTTTTTTTGCAATGTAGATAATAATATAATATAATATAATATATATACATACACTATTAAAAATGTGCTTGAGTAAAAGTATAAGCATCAAAATATACCTATAAAATACCAAAACTAAAAGTAAATATTGTGCAGAATGTCCCATGTCACAAGTTCAAAATTTATATAAAAAATGAAAATTATATATGAATATTTTGTGCTCTTGTAGATCGGCCATTTTCAAATGGCCGATCTAATAATAATAATTGTAGTGGAGTAAAACTACAATATTTTCCTCTGAGATGTAGTGGGGTTGAAGTAAAAGCATTGAAAATTGTAAATCCTGAAGAAATTAAGTAAAAATACTGTACTCAAGTACAGTACTTGAGACTGAGTACATTACTTTACACCACTGGAAACCTATTGGTTTCCAGTGGTATAGTAGTAAGTGGAATAGTAATCAATAGAAATCAGTGCCATTTTAAACTTATGAGCCAGTGTGCAGACTATATTTTAATTGGATTCTGACCTTTGACTGGCACCTAGATCTTTAGTGTGTGGATGTGCATGTTTTTTGCGTGGTGCAACCACTCCATTAAGGAGCTTTGTGTGTCCCTGGGTCCATCCCTGGGTCCCACACACACACACACAACACCCCCATTTGGAAGAACATTTACATGACACACAACTGTTTCTATCCTTCCCCCCCTCTGCCACTCAGGTGGAAGAGCGCATCACTGCATGCCTGGCTGACATCTCACAGTGGATGTCCTCCAATCACCTCAAGCTGAACCCAGACAAGACTGAGCTTCTCTTCTTCCCAGCTAAGTCCTGCCCTATGCAGGAGCTAACTATCTCCGTAGACAACCCTGGTAACGTCTGTCCAAACAGCCAGGAACCTCGGTGTTGTCCTGGACAGTCAGCTCTCGTTCAAAGCTCACATCACAGCTGTCACTCAATCCTGTAGGTTCACACTCTATAATATACGACGAATTAGACCGTTCCTCACCCAGGAATCAGCCCAGCTCCTAATCCAGACAACAGTCTTGTCAAAACTCGACTATTGTAACTCCCTCCTTACTGGCCTACCAGCATGTGCACTTAAGCCTCTCCAGCTGATCCAAAATGCCGCAGCTCGCTTGGTCTTCAACCAGCCAAAATTCTCACATGTCTCCCCCCTGCTCCGCTCCCTCCACTGGCTCCCGGTCGCTGCCCGCACAGAATATATTTTTTTTAAGGCTGGCATTCAAGGCAACCAAAGGTATGGCTCCCCCATATCTTGCAAGTATGATTGAACCCTACAAACCCTCCCGCGCACTCAGATCAGCCAACGCAGGGAAGCTGGAAGTACCCTCACTAAAAACGCCGGGACAACGCTCCACACGTCCCAAACTCTTATCCCTTCTGGCTCCAAAACTGTGGAATGCACTTCCCATTGCAGTCAGAACTGCAGCATCACTCCCAATCTTCCGCCGTAGTCTGAAAACCCACCTTTTTAGACTCCATCATGGCCCATAGCACTTACCCTACCCCCTTAGATAGCATTTCTGTAGACTTAGATAGCATCTGATACAGACTTATAGCATGTTATGTAGACGGCACTATAATTGCATTGTATATAGTCATAGCACGCCATAGTACATATGTATAGCATAGTAGTATATATATATAGTTTATATGTATAGTCTCATAATATAGATATTCCACTGTTACTTTCTTAGCTTACGCATGTTTTATGATAAATGCTTTTGTGATGTATTTCCCATGCTTTTGTTCTTGATTATTGTAAGTCGCTCTGGATTAAGAGCGTCTGCTAAATGCCTAAATTGTAAATTGTAAATTTACAATAATGGCATGTCCAAAATAGGGATGACACACGCATGCATGAACGAACGTGCACTCCCCGGGGGCTCCCTGGGGGCCATGGCCTCTTCTTTGAAAACATGTGCATTAGAGTTGATTTTTCAAGGTGTCCAACATACCGCTGCTCCGATAGAGATTATATATATATATAAATAACACACACACACACACAGTAGGTATGGTGTAGCAAATTGGTAAATAGCACATGCGCCTCAATTGCTGTGGCAATTATGGCCTACAGTCCCATTTCAGCACAGTGACTGGCAGTGATACTGGCAGTTATATAAAAGTATGTAGCATGGTTGTGCTAGTAAATGTTGATTCATTGGATCCATCTTTAGAAATGTACATCACATTATCATCTTATTATTCATATACAATACTGAACTTGCCCAGTTCGCTTGGCTTGTAAACAAGTAATGCAGCCAAAATTAATACTGCAAAATAGTTAAATAAATACAAGTTGTCAGAACTCTTACAAAACAATGAAAGTGCACCTTTTAACTTTGATCTTCATTACAAAAGAATAGAAAGAGAGGGGGGAAAAGCTAATTTATTTGAACAAACAAACATGGTTCCTAGATGAAAGGATAAAATATAAAAAAAAACACAAGTGCCATACAGTAGCTTAATTTGCTTACTTCAAAGGGCAGGGTTTGGGTGTACGACTTCAATATGTGGTGGGGTCTTCTCAGACATTTGTTCAGCATGATAAACCTGCTTGTTCAACAATAAGTAAAATGTTTAATTCCTTTCAAAGAAATACTTCTCTCTAACCCAGGAGAGGATAATGAATAATTGAATCAATTAAAGGGTTGATAATTGGAAAGGAGAATAGATGAATGAATGAATCAATCAAAACATTAACATTAATTTTATTTGGAAAACACTGTTCTAGAGAGTATTGATACTAAATTACTGCTGACGGTTCCCTGACATGGTCCGTTTTTGTTAATTCTGTTTGTTAATCTCTGTCATTACTGAGTTAATAGGGCATTTGTCCTGACGGTTCTCGTTGTTACAGTCAGTGATAACGCAGCAAAGGCACACGCAACCATTATGATCAAGTGTCTGGTCTAGTTTTCTGAATCAAGCAAGTCTTTCCAAACCCTAAAGGATACTTAACTTACTCACTTGCATTAACTTTACTCTAGTAGATGGATTGAATAAAACAAACAAAAAAACAAAAAAAGACAGGGTGCAGTGAAAGGAACTGGACACCCCCACATAACTGCTTAAACAAATTGTGTCAGAAGACAAGAATGCAGCCTATTTGCATTTTGTATGAGAAAAATGCAGCATCAACTAAATTGAAATTAAACAATTAAATACAATGGGTCTTAAAAGAGGCAATTTAAATACACCAAATGGATTTAATTTAGTCACATATTCAAGATAGGCCTATCTTTCAAAGCCAGTGCAATGAATTTTAAAAGGTGAATGTAATTGATAATGACAAGAACAACGATCATAATAATAAAAGGTATTATACTCTTTATCCTGTAGCATTGAAGGAAACAACTTCTATCAAAAAAACAAAAACATTGACACACCTTCCCCTTATGCGTATAGTAATATGACAAGTTGTATTCGTATTTGTCTTTTCAGCAGAGCTGCACTGCAAATTCACTTAGTGCCCTCACGAATACCCTCACTCTGGGTCATGGTGGTGTATGAGTTGATAGATCATGAATACCCTCACTCTGGGTCATGGAGAGTTGCATTTAGATTGCATGTTCCACTTGCATGATAGTGCACGGGTCAGATGTGGAAAAAAATACATATTGTTCGCAGGTCAGGTTGGCCAATTTATTTATAATAAGCGATGCCCAAGCTGCTGGATTTGAAACTGGATAGGTGTGGTAAGCGCTTAAAATGAATAACTGTAGTGCCGAAGAAACGGCGACGAAAGCTGCATTACAATATCCAAATCAATGTATTTCGTTATGCATTAATTATCACAACAAACTCAGTCAAACATTGATTGCAATGACCCCACATCAGGCTTCGAGTTTAATTTAGGATCACATTTTTCAATTCCCTCTCTGACTTACAAGTCGTAAAATGTCCTGGCACCATCAGTAAATTGTTTACTCCTCATAAAAGCATAAGGTCTCCTTGGTCTTCAGATCAAGGACTCGAGGTCATTCCTCATTCTAAATTAAAAATCTAGAGATGATTGTGTTTTTTACTGTTGTGGCTCCTAGGCTGTGAAACAGCCTCTGCCTGGACAGGTCAGCCAACACAGTGGGGTGTTAAGCAACACCTTAAAACACATCTTTATTCGCATGGCTTGTTGTTAAATTGTTAATGTATATTTTAATGCACTGTGTGCCCTTGTCTGTCTTCCTACAAATCACTCCCCTTACTATCCATCGCAGATGTTCATGCCGTTGGGGATTCTGGATGCGCAGATGCTTGTTTGAAACACTGTGCCAAAATAGCCACTGGTCACTGAGGGACAACAACTGGGCCAAAACTTTAAAAACTGGCAGAGTGAGAAGATGGATTAAAACAGGAAATGTACATCTAAGTAAGCTTCCTGGTGCATATGGACTTTCCTCCAATCAGGGTTTGTTTAGTATGCACAACATACTAAACAATATACACAACAACAGCCTGCAGACAGTACATCTGAATATGGGGGTGGGGGCACTGCACTGTCCCACTGAGCCAAGTTAGTTCCAACATTTGATTTGGTAGCAGCATGTTTCATTCTTTATGAGCTGCTTGAACTCTACATGGATAGTGTACCTGTACAGTCTTAAGAACATATCCAGCTCAAATTTGCACATGCCCCACAAACAATTTCTCAAAGTAAAATACATGCTGAAGGAGAAGTCCATAAATACGTACGAAGAACCTATAAATAAAATATTTAAACTTTTCAGTTGTTGTTACTTGATACAAAGTTGCAAACCCATGAATCCCCATCACCACTTAATTGCCATTCTAAAGACTATGACCTAGAGCAGACCTCTTTATTACATGCTCTGGCATGTAACACTTAAGGATAATTAAGGATAATTGCTTTGGGATCTGAGCTAATCCAGAGGCAGACAAAATACCTGTCAAAATATTAACGGTATGCTGTGCTAGTGGAAGCAAGGAGAAAACTGCTATGACATACTGTAGGACAATACGTGTCTCATCCAGACAGAGAAATAGCACATGAAGCCATACTTCGTAGGCTCAACCACTTTCAACACACGGTGATGGAATGCGTTGTGTCTCGAGTCGTGACCTTGTGATCTTCTATGTTCACTGAATCGCTAGTATTAATCGTATCACAAAGTATAGTATAGGCACTGCAGGGCTTAAGTAGTTAAGAGATGTTAGGTTTGACTAGATTATTGGGCCAGTTTGTGCTGTGTTTAAGGATAGAATGGGAAAAGTGCTGAAGAAACGGCATTACGTTTGGGGACAGAGTGGCATTCCAACGCACCGCCATTCCGACTGGGTCAGAATAGCGTGCTAACCATTACGTTTAATTATACAGTAAGGCGACATGACAAGGAAACACATAGCAGTGTTGGTGAACTTGCTAAAGTAAGCACAGCATGCCCCTCTGAGTTACTACAGGCTATAATTAATTGCCTTTGTGCTTTATATTTTAAAGATTTGAAGGAATATTTGAGGAATTAAAATGTATAAATAAATCAGGGTTTTGACATGAACCACAGAGTTCTAATTTCAGAAAATATCCATACAATCCAAAGGTGTTGATTCAAATCAGATAGACAAAACAGTGCTGCCTATTTTTTATAGCAAACAGGCGCTCTTTGGTTAGAATTCCGAGTTAATTTAATTTGTAGTGGATAAAATAAGACGGTGAATTTAAAGAAGGCAGCTCTGCTCAGTTCAAGTAGATTTTTTTTTATCCATATTACTAAGGCAAGGAAGTGAAAAAAAACCCCAGGTGATTCAGATTTGGACATTTTCATTAAACCTTATGGGATTGTTTTTTTTAGAGGCGATAGTTGGTAGTGTGGATTAACATAGACATAGTGTCCATGAAGAATTGTCAGATTATACTGTCAAGTCCATTAAGTGAATAGCAAAAAAATATTGTCATCAAAGTTAATCTTCAACATCTTATAGGAGCTAAGCAAAGGCTGTATGAGCTGTTTTGCAGCATGTAACAGTAACAGACACTTCATAGCAGGCACAAGAGCTTGCTTCTTGTTTGGTTTCAAGTGGGCTCCATTAACCAAAGGAAAAGCAGAACAGGAACGAACGTATTGCACCCCATGCATGCAAAGCATGTTCCAAATAGGAACTAGGACAGATGTGTACAGTACACTGAAGCACGTGAAAATTGTGGGAGGCAACCCATCTGTTGTGGAAAGATTAATGGTCCACATGCTATATCTGAATAGAAATCTTGGTCAAGGTAGAGAAAATCGCTTGGAGGGAATGAAATGGTTGTAAAATACACTGGCATAGATAAAAGGTTTAAAAACATTTGTAAGAACCATAGGGCTATGATAGTGTTGAGCTGTGCTGAGTTGGCAACCTTCCAAGGTCTAGAGAAAACTATAGTGAGAATCAAATTTTTATGGTACTTAAAAATCTTTTGTAAAGGGCTTAACGAAACAATGGTTCTCCTTTGGTCTTTGAAACATATAGCTTGTTATGTTTGCAAAATAAGATTGCCCATTAGGATTTGAGTATTGTGTAACGACAGATCGGCCGACCAAGATTTGACTACATGATTTGATATTGCAATCCAGTTTAAATTATTAAACTAAACACTAATGAATGTTCAGATTCAATGTCCACAATGAGCCAAGATATTAATGAATGCTTTTTTGAACATAAAAACATCTGCAAAGGCAAAAGTCTGGCTGTCGTAATCAAAATAATTATTATATACCGACTGTGCAACACACTATTCACTTTCTATGTATTGTGCAGCAAACATTCCATAATGTATATATTGCAATTTTAGTCACTCTGCAATATACAAGTGTATCCCCCCAAAACGAAAAACTGTATGTTCAGTACTATTACTATATGTATGTGAAAATAGTATTCACACTCAAATGATGAATTAGCTTTATTCAAGCATGCATGCATTCATTCTTATCATCGTCCTTCTCCTGGAAGGATGGACAGCTTCTGTTGTTAAATGCTGCATCAACACTAGTTGTCACGTCGAACACTATAGCCTATTGAACTTTCAATTTAAACAAAAGCATGCTGCTGACCTGGAATCAGTGGACAGAAGTGGGAAACAGACACTACAGGCACAAACATGAACCTCGACGTGGGAATCTCTGCCACAATCACATAGTGTGTTGGGAGAACATTTGTGCCAGTAGTGTGGCACAAATGTAATCTAATTTATTAACCTGCTTATGTGTCAAGATCAAAACCAGGTGATGAATCCACATCATCACGTCAATGCCAGGCTACGTCACACCTACGTTTCACCGCTGATCCAACCAATATGTCTGAGTCATAGTGTCCATGGAGATCCCTGAAGTCAACAGTATAGGCCTATATGCCCATATGGGCATATCTGTTGGATCGACAGTTCTGGACAAGTGGATATCAGTATGCCAGTTTGATAAGCGGATCAGCGGTGCTGGACAACCGTATATCTGAACGACTTGACAACGGGCACCACACTCCAGAGTCCTTGCAGAGTTTAAAGTTGGTCAGTTCCACCATATTATGCAGAATTTTAATATAGGATTTCATTGTCATTTATTAATTAAACTTTGTTAATATTATGCTCACCTTTTTCTGTCTAGTAAATCAGACCTTTTTCCACCTCAATAGATTATTCTAGTTCTGCAGTAGCCTATATAAAGGTTGAGACCTCAGAAATCAGTAAGGACCATTGCACCTGGTACATTATTTAACATGTTATTCAAGCATTGTATTTGGTTTTAAAGCTTCTATCTACTGCCTCTTTACAACATGGCGACGGATTCCACCCAAGCTCCCAGTGTCCCAAACCTCTGGCATGCATTATAATGTTTTTCTTCTTTTTCGAAATCCATTACAGTCTTTCTTCGCCTCATAGGGCCTTCTATTACGTGGTGGGAGACACACTAGAGGAGCCCTAGAGCAAAAAGAGCAACCAAAAGGAATTACATTTATAAATGTGTCATGTTGTGCATTCAAAATTTGGAAAAGCCTAGAGAAGGGAATATAAAAGTTTATAATGTTTTAGGGAATTGTCTCAATGAATATTCTCCTAATATATACTGGAAGTAGTTCTTTGACAGATGTTGCTTTGACAGATGGAGCCTCCATCGTCATACTGAGATTTTTAAACTTGCAATTAAGCCAGTGGTGTGTTCTAGGTTGGTTGGAGGGCATACTAATCATTCCATGCATGGCATGCGCAAATTTTAGCTGTCAATGGATGAAATGGTTAGTAGATGGGATACGCCCCCCTCCCCCACCCTCCAAAAAAATGTAATCTGCACGGCATACTACGTATATAGCGCAACACGGTAGAACACACGACTAAATTAAACGATACTGGTGGGGAACTGTGCCGGGAGACAGTCCCCACAAGATAGAGGGGATACATTATATGATAAGCAGTGAGACAATACCCAACAGAGATCCTCCAGAGGGGATGACTGTCAGTGTCCGACTTGGGCAGAGACCAATGAGAAAGATAGGGTTGCCTTTTATTTTCACTGTTGACGATAAAGAGAGCAGGCCACTGGTTTCAATTTACACAAAAGAAGACAAGTTACTGCCTCTGAGACGGTCTGCAATTATGTCCCCAGAGTTTTCACTGAACGTCTTGAATCATTCGACACCAAAAGGGGCCCTTTTGAAGAATGCTAATAGTAAAATGGCCGTAGTACATGTACAAATAATATTACAGGGCATTACATTTCAGGTTCAGATCTGAAGTGACAGCCTCATCTGAAAGGGGGGGGGGGGTTGTTAGTATCTTGAGCGTACAGGGTTTGGTGAGGGCCCAGTTAGGGCCGGGCCAAATCTTTTGGGCCCGTTGAGGACTAGTTTTCATCGGCTGCCGGGCACAGCTGCACTAATAACTTTGGGGCAGGCCCGTCTAGAGTTTAAATGGACAGGTATCAGTCAAAAGGGAGACATCGAAGAGGAGGGATGGATGGGGAAGGATCAACATTTGGAACGTCCTCTATGGAGCTGACCTGGAGATCTAGCTATGGAATGTCAGCACAGCTCAGCTCCATATAATGGAGATCTAAGGGTTTGAAGTCAGATGTAGAGTTGCTGGGCAATATTGATGACATCAGGGATCTCCATCCCTGATGATGACCATATAATGCCTGGGGGTGACTGACGGGAAATGCACGATTTCATAGTAAATGCGACCTGTGGTCGCAAAAATCATACCTCTCCATCACCAAGTGTGTGGCGGTGTCTTTCTCTGCAGCAACCTTTACTAATCAGCCATAAATAAGTTATAATCTCATAATCAAAGCTGCCCACTGCTGCCACCACATGTTAAGACCAGCGACAGAGGCAGCATTTCCTAAGTCCATTACAAAATACAGTTCCTGCTGAGGAAAGTAATCAGTATGGGACTATGGGTCAGTAACAACAATCCATTGCTCCTTTCACAGTGAAAGCCATCACTTAGCCCTGTCACCATCTAGTTAAATTAGCACATTAACAGTGAGCTTGAGCCTTGACTCTGATTAGTCAAAATGCTGTCTAACTCTGAGCAAACTGTGTGCATGGAATTATACAATCACTAAGGACTACCATCTGTACCGAGTAGTCTAGACCTACTGCGGATACTGTAAACAGAGCTGCTATCTTTAAACGCAATTTAAATCTGAGGCATTCTTAGTTCTAGTGTTTTTAGATTTTTTAAGCTTTATACCCTAGAGTGTGTGTGTGTGTATATATATATATATATATATATATATATATTATATATATATATATAATCAACACAATGTGACATAGCACTGTTTACACAATGCTGTAACCCCTCCAACTGTATATACTTTTCCCATTTTCACCTTTATTTCTTTATTATATTTTGACACTTCCTTTGGCAATGTAAATGTATGTTTTCTCATGCCAATAAAGCTCCTTTGGATTGAAATTTAATTGAATTGCTTGTCAAATTATTTTTCAACATGGTGAGGCAATACAACCTTTTTTTTTTATCCAATTTATGAAAGAAACGAGCATGTTCCCCTGAGATTGGGGATTGGAGCGGTTTGTGATTGAGGATGTCATGCTGGGTGTATTCTATGGGTGACAATCCACACAGCAAATGAGTTTGCCTTTAGTATTCGGCTTACACGCACATCCTCCTCCATTATGCAAGGCCAAATTATGAAAAATGAAAACCTTGTCAGCCTAAGAAAGCATCACTATATGTCTCTATCATAATTAAGCCTGTTGTAAATAATTGGATTAAAACATTTTACGCCGTTGCTTTGTAGGAGTCGAGCCGTCTAGAAATGGACCAAGATTTCTGTGCATGCTTACAGTGGGCATCCCTGGATTTCTTTCCCCACATGGATTGTATTACTTTTATAGTTATTATAGTTTAATTTGATATAAATACAATTGAGGTCAAATCAGTGTGAGACCTAGCTCAAATGAGGAGACGAATGATGTGGCGTCATAAATGCTTGACCACATTTATGGGGCATGAAACTCTGGGCTGATTTTGTAGTGCGTTTTCCCGTTAAGGTAGAAAATACAGATGGGTAAAAACATGGCAGGCTGCATAAAGGTCTGTATCGACAGAAAGCGCTTTTGAGAGGATGAGCGCTTTGTCCATAGCACAAGGAATGTTAATTGACGCCCGCAACTTTCAAACCATTGCTGTGCTCGGACTTTGTGTTATCTGCGTTATTAGCACAAATAACCAAACGGAAACCATGTTAAACATGGACTTATCATGGTTGTGGTCAGGTAATAAATTACTGGGTTGTCAGACACAGCCAGGAGGATCAAACATGACATTGATGAGTGGTGCTCCCCTCCAAAAGTTTAAGTACTTTTCAGATTGAAGCACCCAGGGCAGTACGAAAAAGAAAGAAATAAAGAACACTGGACACTGATATCGCAAAAAAGTGTCACACTCACCCGTAAGCCCAAACCACACCAAAGGGTCGGTTTGGGACAAAACAGTTTTTAAGATAAACCACACCAATGCAACTCATTGGAAATCATTGAATTACATTGGTGTGGTTTACCTTTAAAAAAATGTGTCCGTCCTCACGTTCTCATAAACGGCACGGAGAAAGGAAGGTGTAGACATTCACACAACACAGCTAATAAATGTAATTGATTACTATGAAAACCTGAAAAACCTGTCAGTCCGTCAGTGACTCCATCACGCCTCGTGACACATCACGCCACCATATATGGTCGCCATGAAGATCACAACCCTGACCTCATCAAACCCTGGATAGCCATACAAGGAGAAGACTGGATCATCACCTAAATCTGCATATATATGGACTCTGCCAAAGCGCTAACGCTCGGCCAGCAGTCTGCCGTCACCCAGGCAGATGCGTACACTTTAGGGCGAGGTCGCTTCTGGCCCTCTGGGCGTCTTACTGGTAATCAGGGGGGCAGTATTTTGTGAAGCCACTAAGGAAATCGGGATTTCCTGAAAATTCATATAATGGCCTGTTGTGTTGCTGTCATTGGGCTCAACGCTTTGTCAACGCTTTGTCTATGCTGGTAATAGATAAGTTAAATTTAGGTGTGCACACATTAACATTACTGTTACGGTGTTACCTACCTACTATCTAAAGCTTGCTCACGGGCACACCCATGGCTCTGGGCACACCTACATCTAACAATCCCTGTTTCTTACTAGCCTGTCATGTTTCTTTTTTTTTTAATTACACTTGTTTTGTTAACCTGCACAAGAAAACAAAATCCAACAAAAACCCATGGTTTCATCTCTCTCCCTCTCCATCCCTCTCCCCCTCTCTCTTTGAAGACTGCATGTCTGGCTGACATCACACAGTGGATGTCTTCACACCACCTCCAGCTGAACCCAGACAAGACTGAGCTTCTCTTCTTCCCAGTCCTGTGGGAAGCTGGAAGAACATTCACTAAACATGTCGGGACAATGCTCCACACGTCCCAAACTCTTCTCCCTTCCAACTCCAAAACTATGAAATGCACTTCCTACTGCAATCAGAACTGCAGAGGCACTCCCAATCTTCCGCTATGTTAGGTTCTTAGCTTGCTTATGATTCTTGAAGACTAAGTATTTCTATATGCGTTTGATGTATTTGTTCTTGCCAACTGTAAATCGCTCTGTATTAAAAGAGCTTCTGCTAAATGCCTAAATTGTAAATTTAGGCACAGGGTTCTCCAGACACAGTCACTGACAGGAGCACTCAAAACTCCATCTGAGCTCCAGATTTCGCCATGCAACTCCTTCAAATCGCTGGGTTACCTTTTCCCTCTCTTCACTGCTTTGTCCTTGGTACACAGAGCTGCACCTCTGACAAATGATTGGGATGTAACTCAGTGTGCACATGCTCTGTGCCACAGGGAATGTAGCACTCTAGCGCAGCCAGACATTTGTTTATTTGTTTACTTGTTTCTTTTTCTGTCTTTGCCCTCCACTTATTTTTTTATCTCCCATCTCAAAGCAAGCCCAGTTTGCTGTAACTCCTGTCTGGAAAGATTGAGTGAGAGGGAGGGGGAGAGAGAGAGAATAGAGGGGCTGGTGAGGACACATCGTAGTGCGATAAAGATAGTGTATAAAAGCACACCGTACTGGGTGAAATTAACAGTGTAGAGAGGTTTCGGCTGGTATGATGGACAGAGAAGATAAAGGGGAGCAGGGAAGGGGGGGGGGGGGGGGGGTGTTCGAGTGTTTTGAGCCTTTGCTGCTGCCTCAAGGTGTTCAAAAGGTTACCTCCTAATGAGGTGTTTACAGAGCTAGCCATGTTGCTAAACGTATTGATTTCCATCCAGCTATAGCTCTCACGTCATCACTTAAAATGAGCCAGGAAAATAAGCCCCAGTGAAACAGCATACACTGTAGGTTTGTTAAATATCAACTTTAATTCCATAATTGTCTCCACCAAATTGGTACACAGTCTCTCTAGAGCCATTCAACGAAACCAGTCTTTCAGATTTCCAGAACGGCCTGTTATAGCGCCACCAGGAGGCCGCTTTGTGCAAAACAAGTTTTTGCACAGTACACCTACAGATTTTGTCCAAACATCACGCAAATTGGTACACAGTCTCTCTAGAGCCATTCAACGAAACCAGTCTTTCAGATTTCCAGAACGGCCTGTTATAGCGCCACCAGGAGGCCGCTTTGTGCAAAACAAGTTTTTGCACAGTACACCTACAGATTTTGTCCAAACATCACGCAAATTGGTACACAGTCTCTCTAGAGCCATTCAACGAAACCAGTCAGATTTCTCAGACTCCATCCTGATTGGTTAAGATTGGCTTCCAAAGTTCACAGGAGTGCTCAGTTTCAAACAAAATGCTGCAAATCATGAACACATCGCGTGATTTCCGTGAAATTGTGCACCCACATTCCCACTAGGCCGAGGAAGAAATGCCACATGAACAATTTCAACTCAGCCTCAAGGTGGCGCTATAACTGGCCGAAAAGTGTTTTTACCTCTAACTGCACGGATCTGTGGATAACTTTGTATGCCAACTCCCTAGTTTACTTTTGTTGCCCTTTTATCCAACCACCAGATGAAGGCAAGCTGCAATGTCCTACATTCCTATCCTGGTGGAGACCTGTGCCCAGAAGGGCACTTTTTCTAGTTGTGTTCTGAATTCTAAGTATCAAATACATTTTCAATATACACACGACACACCCAGACCAGTCCAGAGTCTCCAGACACAGACATATCTACTACAACTATATGATTTCATGGAAAAACGGTGTGGAAAAATGGACCCGGGTTGTATTTCAACGCATGGTTATATTAACACTGTAGATTTGACTGTGTAAAGAAAGGCCTGCAGGTTGCTGGCATACAAAGCTACGTAGATGTCTCACAGCTTTCACATTTCTCAAAACATTGGGAATGGTACATATTAGTCACAGGAAAAGGGCTAAAGGGAGGACTCCTCTGAATATCTCTCCTTTTTGCCTCCCCACTCATCCATTCTTCATGACACATGGGCGTATAAATCAAGGCTGGGCTTGCAGGCTGACGGGGCATGGGGACTCACTGTCTGACACACCAGTCATTTAAACAGTCCCCCTCTATGGCTTGTGACAAAGCTCCAACAAAACCAGCATCAGGTTATATTAAACATGCAAACAGGAGTAGTGTGGTCGTATAATGAGTGCAAAGTTGTGTGTGTGTGTGTGTGTGTGTGTGTGTGTGTGTGTGTGTGTGTGTGTGTGTGTGTGTGTGTGTGTGTGTGTGTGTGCGCGTGTATTCCCACACATTTCATACATACAGTATGTGATGATGCTGCTACAGTAAGTTACTTGTAAAAGCCTGAGGTACTCTGCATTATTTGTATTACATTGTTCGAGTACACACCTTTGAGGTTTGTAATTGTCTCCACCAGGCTGAAGGCATGGGGAGAGAGTATGTTTTGCACTCCGTCCGTGTGTGTGTGTGTGTGTGTGTGTGCGCTTGTGTCCGTCCGTCCGTCTGATACCAGCTAATCTCCAGCACACTCCCTGGATGCCAGCGATGAACCTCTGCCTCAAGGAGGCAGACTTTTGAAAAACATTTGTTTTATATATATTACTCCTCCAGATTCTGTCCAAAAATCACGAAATTCGTTACACACTCTCTCTCTCTCTATAGTCATGTGTTCAAGACATATCTGTCTCATATTTCATATTCCATCCTAATTGGCTAACATTGGCTTTCAAAGTTTGCAGGATTGGCCTGTTTTGAAGAAAAAGCCTCAAATCATGAACACAGCGTGCAATTTACGTGAAATCTTTCACAGACTTTCCTACTAGGCTGAGGAATATATCCCACCCTTTTCACATTGGCCTGCTATAGCGCCACCAACAGGTGGATTTTTGCAAAACACATTTTTGAAACAAAATGCCTCAAATCATCCAATTGCCATCCAAGGCGTGTGTGCGTGTCTCTCTCTCTCTCTCTCTCTCCTGGGGGGGATTCCATCTACCCGTCAAGTACTATCCCTTTGTGTCTGAGCCCCAGGATTTGTAGTATCCTCGGGCATCCGTTTGTCATTATTTTGATAGAAGGGGAAGGATACTGATGCAGCACTGTAGATTTACCATTCTGATAGTGAACATTTCCTTGTCATTTCCTTCTATTTGCTCGGTATGATTTCTGAAGAAACAAACACAAAGCCATCTTATTTTTACAATCTGATCGATGGCATGTCAGCTAATACAGAAATGCAAAAAGGAGTCAAGAAGACACCCAACTCACACGACACACAGGTGTGATTATTTTCTCCAAATGAGTTGAAGCCCAAGCCCTATCCCAGCCAAATCATAACCTACTATAATCAATCCGGGAAAAGTGAAAAAAATATAAATTATATCATTCCAGAAATGGCTTCGTGTTGGACTGTAGGCAGAGGCTCAATGAGAGAAAGAGAGAGAGTTTTTTGTGATGGTACACAGGTGGAGAACATGCAAACTCCACACAGAAAGCCCTTTCATCAACCCCACCTAGGGTATGGGCGTCAATAACGCGGAGGAGAGAACATGCCCCCAGTTCCCATAGCGTTCCCGGCGGGAATCGAACCAGGGACCTTCTAGCTACTGACCGACTCATTACTTCAGTTCCCACTGGCCATACCACAGAAATTGGCTAGCCAATGAAGATCATATACAACATTATTCAGCTCATATACTTCTGTCTCTGCAGTCTGTGTGTACAGTGAGCTTCACCACTAACAAATCAAGACCCAAAGTCTCACATAAACCTCAGGTATTCTCTTCAGGTATAAAGTAAAAACATGTCAAAATGAAAGTGGCGGCATAATAATTTCACAAGAGGAGAAACACAGAATCAGTTTTTAACTACACTTTTTAGTGTGACAATGTTCACTCGTCCACCCAGCAGTAACCAGCCAAAACACACCATTGGCTAAAAAGCACAGTAAAGCACAGGCCTCTGCCAAGAAGACTGTTCTGGTTTTAGCAAAAAGGAAAAGAGAAAAGAAAAAAGAAAAACAGACATTTTCACACTTTGTTTATATATAAATTGATGTGTTATACTGATATGTTAAGAACATTTATTATAGACCACCCTAGCGTGCCGTACATTTTCCACCCAAATAAGGGATTCCGTTTTCATCGCTTCACCAGACTAATGGGAAAATGATGAATAGGAGTATAAAATGATTGCTTCAAATTACATCCAACGCCATGGCTGATTATTTTGCTTCAGATCTTTGGATTTAATGTACTGTATATTTGTTTGTTAATGTGTTATGGAATAGTTTTCAAGCTACACATTTGAAGGAAAAAAAGCAATCACTGGCATTAGCATTTCAGCATGTATTGCAGATGCCACCTGCTCTGCATATACTAGCAGGAAGATATTGGTCAAAGAAACAAATTATCTACTGAAGTGGTTGAGTGGTTCCCAAACTTTTTTGCTCAAGACCTAAAAGAGGGATTAGACGTTTACCAGGGACCAAGCTAGTTAAAATAGCAGATCTACAAGCCCAAACAGCCACCGTCTTCCATGGGCGTCTTCCATGGGCATGTTATTGCATTTTAAGAAACTAAATAAGTTAAAAACTAAATGTAGGAAACTAAAACTAAAGCAACCCATAAACATGTGTCTGCGAGTGACTATGCGAACCACAAATGGATCCCGAGTCCCGACCCAGTGGTTGGGAAACGGTGATACTGTATTTAACTTTAGGAGCAATCAAGAACAACACGTCAACACCTAAGTAGCTTATATAAGAGTAAGACTGTATACTTTACGATAAAGGCTCACTTTAAAATAATTCGTTTAAGGAAATATCTCAAACAGTCACACGCCTATCTCAAGGTAAACTAGAAAAAGTGCCCCTCGTGGCACATGTCTCCACCAGGATAATAGCGTTTGTGATGTTTGGACAAATAAGACTAATAAACATGTTTTTTTGGTTTTTTTGCAATAATCTGTCACCTGGTGGTTGTATAAAAGGACAATACAAATAAATATATAACGGTTTTAGGTAAGAACATGAATTGGCCTGTTATAGCGCCATCATGAGGCTGATTTAATTTTTTAAGTGAGATTTCTTCCTGTGCCTATAGTGGGAATAATTTGACTGAAATTGCATGTTGTGTTGATGATTTTAGGCATTTTGTTCAAAACGGACAAATCCTGCAAACTTTGTAAGGCCAGTGGGGATGGAATATGGGGAAGTGGACAGGTCCGTGTTGATCACTATAGACTATAGAGATAGTGTATAGCAAATTGCATGTATTGATCAAATGTGTACGACTAATATAAATAAATGTGTTTTGCAATAATCAGCCTCATGGTGACGCTATCTGTGGAGAAATTGGGGCAGAGGTTCATCGTTGGCATCCAGGGAGTAGAGTGTGTGCACAGTTAGGCATCGACCGGGCCAGTGGTGCCAGAGATTAGCTGTATGCAGACCATGCCTTCGGCTGGTGGAGACAAAAACATGTTCCTGTGGTTTTGTGTGACCCACATCAACACCTAATGTTAAATGTTAAATGTTTTATTAAATTATTTACGTTGATAATTCACAATAAATTACTACACTAGGAAATGGGTCCTCTTTATTTAACCCATCCCAACTACAGTTAGTAACAGTGGGCATCCACTGACGATCAGCTTGCACAGTCAGAGTCACTGTAGTACTGTAGTACATGGGGAGAAAAAGAAAACTCGACACAAGAAAGCTGGGAACTTCCATGCTAACCACTGACCCACCATGATACCACTCTCTGTTGATAATTCACTGTGCTATATTTCTAATGCCACAGTTTCAGATAATTAAAGGAACAGAATTCCAGTTCATTATAAGCCATACCATAATATATTCAACCAATGTGTCTGTTTTAACTTTTTAACTTGCCCTATTTTGCCCCACACTTTTCCTGGGCTGTGTGTGCTCCACTTCCTGTCGATTTCATTGGATATCATTGGTCATCTGACCAGTTTCATTGGATTTCATTGGATCAAATCGACAGGAAGTGGAGCACACACAGCCCAGGAAAAGTGTGGATAGGCAGAAGTTTTCAATAATGTTCGGAAATAGCAGATCTACAAGTTCACAATGCAGTGCTTGTAGATCACCTTCTATTTTAGAATGTTCCTTCTTTGAAAAAAATATGAATTTCAGTTTTTGCTCGGAATTGATGTGGGGAAGTCATCAGTAAATCGGTTGGCTGGACACTCCAAATTCTGGAATCGGTCAGGGTCTAGGTTTGAGGGTAGGGAAAGGGATTTATTTTCACCGGAGGGAGGAAAAAATATTCTCTATGAGGGGGCAATATCGTTAGAGGGCGCATTGGATTAACAAAGTATTTTTTTTTCCGGTGGAAACAAAATCAATTTTTGGCCAAAAAGTACCGTTTATACGACGTGTGGTGGGGGGCTCAGAGTGCTTTCACTAAGGAAAGTAGGCTTTCTAATGACACAACCCCTTTGTTTTGGTGAGTAGCAAAAACGTTATTTTTATTTACACTAAAGACGAGAGGCTGGTCTGCATTCATGCGAGCTCCGGAAGTTGACAGAAACATAGCTCTAAATACAATGCATTAGAGCTATGGACCAGAGCTGGTTTGAGGGTATTGCATTAAGCAATTACGGTACAATTTCCAAAGCTACCTGTGAGAGGGGAGACACTAACACATGGTAACCACACTCCTTTATATCGATGGGTATAATGTACATCCATATTTTCCATTGGACTATAATGACTATTCCTCACGTGCAACATCTCGTAAAAACCGAACAGACTGTGTTATTTCAAGGTAGAAGGAATTAAATCAATCATCCTCTTAACAGCTTAGGCTATATCTTATTGAACAGATGCAGAGATTGAACAACTTTCCAGAATATGCTTTGATATGTAGGCCCATCTATTTCCATATCAATATGTGATTAATACTGCAATGATGTAACTTGTTTTAAATATTAAAAAAGCAACGCCATCACACTCAAAATACAGTCTAATACCTATAATGTTGGTATACCTTGACATCGCCTCAAATCATAGTGTTAATATTTTATTCATTAATTTATAACATGCCATCACATTTTTAGTTTTTGCCAGGAAGGGGGGCATATCGCCCATCATCATACTCCACGTTTGTGATTTATAAAACTCAAAGCAAAGCCACTGTATTGTACAGTATTGTGTACATACTTTTTATTATTTCATTTGCTCCCTTTTATGCATGATACCCTTAGATGAAACCCATCTCCGCTCCATCATCAGTGAGCAGTCATGCACTGAGAGGGTGAAACTGCAAATGTGCTAGCTGGCTGAATGGGAGGACAGAGAGGCCTTTCTCACCAGTCGGTGGCTGTCCTTAATGAGAATAGAAAGTGATTTACTAGCTTAATGCTCCAGCCCTCAGCCTGCCTGACTCCCTTTCCCTGCAATCTGTTTAGTCTACACTGTTAGACATAAGATGAGAGATAACATTCTCTGCTACGCCGAGAATCATAATTATCTACAATGTGCCATTCCAAACAGAGTTCAACTGAACTGTTTTGGATTTCAGACACTCCTCATTATGATCAGCTGCTCTTCAGCATGCCATAATATTGCTATTTAAACTAAAGATTACAGTAGCTATCCCATCGCCTATACTAAATATAGCATGCTACAATATATTGCTGTCAACTCAAGCTCAAAACACAGGCTAACACCATTGTCAGTATAAATACTAACGATGTACTAAGATCAGTCAGCCAAACTTTCCTTACACAGAGTCTATAACGAGGAGTGAGTACATCCCCTTGAAATATGGTGTAAATGACGGCCACTTAAAATATTCCCTTTTGTTTGCGGCTCCATCTTGTAGAATAGATTGTTTTTTTGTCTCTGTAATGGCACCGCCTATTTTCCACACTCACCCAGTTGTCTAGTCAGTTACACATTTTGTGCTTAGGTTAGTCACAGTATAGGCTCTTTTTGCCTTTATGTTTTTGGAGGACAACAAATACTGGATGAAATGAAGCATGGCATAAAGTTGTGTGTCTGTCCAAAGTCGTTAAAAACTACAATGGCGGAATGCTTGCAGCACTGCAGTCATAGGCCTATTCAGCATTCCTTTTATCAAACTTCCACCCCCCCCCCCCCCCCAACAACTAGGCACGTGCCCTGTATGAAGTCTGTGCTCACATGGGAATAAAATAGCAATTTCATGCAGATTTGCCCGGCAAAATTGCTTTCCCTGCTTGGTGCATCATACTTATAGCTAGGCATGACATTTAAAGTAATAATCCTTCATACTAGCTGTGTGTGTGTGTGTGTGTGTGTGTGTGTGTGTGTGTGTGTGTGTGTATGTATGTGTGTGTGTGTGTGTGTGTGTGTGTGTGTGTGTGTGTGTGTGTGTGTGTGTGTGTGTGTGTGTGTGTGTGTGTGTGTGTGTGTGTGTGTGTGTGTGTGTGTGTGTACTGTATGAAAGATTATGAATATGCAATTTGTTAAATTGTAGTAATTATCAGATACTTCAGTTTGGGTTTTCTGTAGCCTATTGCAGCTACTGTAGACTATTTCCTGCCTACCAGACATATCCCATGCCATTTCGAATGTTTCAAGCAATGCTCCTAAAGTATAAGGAATATAAGTAGCAGGTGTTCATTTGCTTTCATTATCACTGTAACATGAAACAAGCCATTAGCCTACATTGTGTAAAATCTCAGTGATAGCATATCTCAAGAAACTATGGCTTATTAAACTGCAAAACACGCATGCACACACGACTTGTGTTATGTCCATAGTCTAGGCTGGCTACTGTACCACAACACAAGCACGGTGCGAATGAAGGTCCCTTTAATGCGCACTATTTGCGCAGCTCCAGGTTTCACTGTGGGACAGTTGACTGTATACCATTGCAATTATCTTACCGAGTGTGAAGTAGGGGAGAGCTGTGTTGTCAAGATCATCCATGACGGAAATTCGTCCAGGTAGGTCAGTTCTAACGAATAAAAGGAGTCGGGATTCCCCTCCTCCGCCTCCTCCTACACCACCAGCAGCACCTGCTCCTCCACCACCACCTCCGACCACGCTCCCTGAGCCCGCGCCGGTGAAGCTGAACTCATTCTCGCGGAGCACGGGTAGGGTGGAAACGGTGACGGTTTTAACTTCGCACGGGGTCTCCGCGTCGTTCATCTCCTTGTCCATCTCCTCGTCCCCCGGCGACGCCGCCGCTGCGCCCCGGACTGTGGCGGTGGTCCCCGTCAGTAAAAAGAGCCCAACGAGGAGGAGAGCACCGCGGTGCAGTACTTTCCCTGCCATCCCGTTCCTTGTGTGTGCGTGTGTGTGGGTCCTCTCCGCTTTGAGTGTGTGCGGCTCCTCATAAGCGGTCCGTTCGTTTATAGTACAGTCTGAGTCGCTGCTGCTGCTGCACGGGAGTCATGTCCGTCCAGGAGGCGGCAGCACAGGTGTAGACTGTAGAGTCCGATGGCGTGTGATTCATTCACAGCTGTCTGACTATATGTGATTGTGTCTGTGATACTTTGACTGGCGCTCAAACTAACTACTGTAAATGCGCGGGGTAGGCGTGTGTTTCAATCAAGTATAAATGAAGGAGTGAGAGTGAGCATGTGTGACTTCCGTGGTAATTTTGGTAAACACTAAACAGGCAGAGTCACATTGTCACATTGACAATTTGTGATTCAAACTCAAAGCATTGGACATAATAAATGCTTTTTTGACATGACGTTTGTTTTGGCAATGATGTAAGAACAGTAACATAATTATTTGTACATAATTGAAAACAGAAATTAGCATAGGCCATTAGGCCGCTGCCTACCAAGAGCATATGCAACATGCGTCACAGTAGCCTACACAAAGTGTTTGGGTAGGCTACAACAGCCTAGATATTTGTTACAGTCATACTGTAACTGTAAGTGGTAAAACTAGATGTTCATTTTAGGGTGACCAGATGTCGCCCTTTCCGTGGGACAGTCCCTCATTTCCAAGACTTTTCAGGCGTCCCACAAATTGAGACCCTGTCCCTGTTCCACATTGTGACTGGCAGACATCAGTGTGCAAATGCCCTAATAGTTAGTCCCCTGGGCCCCAATAGTTGGCTTTCTGTTGTAAAGCTCTCTCATTGTCAATTTTCCAGCAAGATGTGTTTTTAAGCCAGTTAAAATAACATGAGAAATATCCCCTATGGCTACAGTTACAGTAGCCTACCAAGTCGCCCTATTCCACAATTTCCACCCATGACCAAAATGAGCATTTTAAAACAAAATGTGTCAGACGCCAGAGGGGTTTAATAACAAAATGATATGACATCAAGGCATTTATTTAGTAGCAACTTACCCCTAATACCCTAAAGTAAAGCTATTCAAAGTTTGGATTTAAATAGTCTATCACCACCGTGCTCATATCTCCTACCCTCCATGGCCAACACTTCCTCCCAAACTATGCCACCCTCCTACACAAGCGATACTTCTATCATGGATCTGGTCACCCTATGTTCATTCATGGACAAAGCGTGTCACTTTACCTTGATTTTACACATGGAGAGAATGTGTAAATAGAAAGCGAATTGTTAATAGGCTATTATTTTATGAAAAATATATAGTACATTAGTATTATTATGTCCAGCAATAGCTACAGCCTGGTTAAGCAACACAATGTATTCATACATGTGTGTATGTCCTGTTATATGAATAGGCCTGCCCTACAGTATGGTGCACTTCCACCTGGTAAGTTGTTATGCACACAGATCAACACATTAGGAACATCGCCACTGGTGTAAATAAGAAATCAGTTAGGTAAGATACAGATACAAGAATAGGCTATAAAGTTGAACTAATGGACAAACTTGATAAAACATGCATGGTGGACCAGAAAGAAAATGTTCTCTCCCTAGTGGGTGGGATTGTTACAAGCAGCACTAAAGTGGCAAGCAAATCACACAGCCCGTCGAGTATGCATTTTTAGAAATACCCAGAAAAAAATGCCTCCGTTTTCAAATGTCCTTTACTTCAGTAGAGAATCCCAAAAACTAAGAAAAAGTGTAATGTCGTGAAACAGGCCCTTAAGACACTGTTCCTGTTAGTTTCTAATTGAGTAGCCTAATTGAACAAAGAAAATCTATATTGATCCTCAAAAACATTCAAGAGATAAGTGTCCAGATTTGTCTGTCCATCGAATTGCATTTGTGTGAGTTACTTCTTGAAAACACTCCTTTATATTGGTATCTTATAACAGGATACTGACAGTCTTTATCTTTTTGCAGGGACACTTTTAGGCACCCTGATTCTCACATTCAACACCCACACCCCATTACCATGTCCCCTTACAGTATACTCACATGTGGGTCATGGTTTGCATTATTGTTTCCTGTCTCCATTTGACATTTTGTCATAACAAGCATAGTTGGCTACAAACGCTGGCCTAAAGGGCAAATCTGACATACCCCACTGTCCTTCCAGTCAAAATGCTGACACTGTAGAGAGATCTAGAGTGTGCCAACAAAGCACATACAGTATTTTCCCTTTTTTATTTTTTTACAGACATATCCGCTTTTACTGGTAGATTTTACTGAACAGTATACTGTACGTCTCTGATGGCCAAGTGGTAAAAGAGATCAGAGAACGCGTTTATATGTGGCTGTGTGCAATGATATGCAAGTACAGCAACAACTCATATGGGTATGAAAAGGAGCCTGCCTTTTTAATAGATGGAGGGCTTTTATTAAACACAGTCCCTGGTTGGTTATGTGAGATTTATTGCCAGGAAAATTGCTTTGACCTCTATGCCAAGGCAGCGTCTGATTCCCCCAAAATTGAATTTGACAGACAACAAGGCAACGGCCACTGCAGCGCGACAGAGAGATGGTTAACGGGTTTCTGCAGCATAATAAGTGCAGGTCCTGGCTTCGCTCCTTTGCACTTCTTTCAACAAGGCTGCTACAGTGTTGTGCGATTTCAGCAAATTAATTGTTTGCCTCGATCCGTGAACAGTAGCATTCAACATTAGGTATAAAATGTGCTGCAAGTGCACTGTAGGGAGGGTAACCTTGAACTGATTCCAGGCTAAAGGTTTGAAAAGTATCCTAGTGAATGTGCAGTGTTAATTGAACTCTGTAAGTGTAAATAAAAATATTAAACTTATTAAGTAGTATAATAAGTATTGTATCATCCTGATGGGGAAATTGCTTTTCTCCAATCACCCAGTAGATGCTTGGTCAGATGAGTGCTTGGTGGGGAGCTGCTAGTGGTTAACTGTCTTGCACAGGGACACTTTGATGTGTAGATATAGACGAGGGCTGAAGCGGTGACCTTCTGATTACCAGAAGGCCTCTCTACCCACTCTCTAATGGACCTGTAAGTATCCATGGCAGTGTTAAATGAACACTATGGATTTTACTGTTTGGATAGTTCAAATCCCTGACTCAGCTCGGTAAACACTGGTGGGGCCTACTGTTCAGATGCATCATTGATATCATTGCGTTTCAGCTGAGCTGTGCTGTGGCCCACAATAAATATTTTGGTTATACTATGAAGCTCCCAGGTGTGAATGTGTGTAAGTATATGAATGTGAAACAGGTCAACACTGAAAAAGATTGTCACTATAATTCCCTATAGTTGTAACTTGTAACTAAAAACATAACATCCAGACACTTGAGGGAACTTGTTTTTTGTTATTGCTGTGGATTAGCCATGATGCATGTAATCACTCTCCGATTATAAATAGATAGAGATAAATTACACCCATTAACAATTATCCTGTCGCGTCAGATAGGTCTGTTTGAAGTCAGGCTGACCAGTTTGGTATGGTATATGGCAGCTATCTCTGTGATCTAATATTCCAGCAGGAGTAGGCGTATTGTGTGGACAAATGATATGCATGATATATCTGGATTACTGCCAGGTGCATGCTTTTACAAATCCAATTGTCCCCCCTCGGCTTGATATGAGCCGCGTTTATTCTACTGCTGTCCCTCACGTTAATCGCCAACATGAAAGAGGTATACCCGTGAATGGCAACAGCTGTTAAACATTTTGTGTTTGCTTGTTTGTATTCTAATTCAAGAGCTGTGATTTTGCATCATGTAAACACTGCCATGCTGTGTGTTACCTCCTGAATCACAGAATTTCAATCATGTGTGCTGTCCGTTTCTTGTCTGTACTAAACTCACCCACATGTTTCATAAACTAAAGTAAGAATGACAGATGCAATACTAACTGGCATATCTATTGACTTTCACGATTAGAGCATCCAACGATTAGAGCGTCCAACTTCCAAACGTTGCGTTTAACAACACCACGCAGAAAGAAAAAAAGTTCACTCTAAAACTAGTTCGAGGAAATCAATTACCTACCACTCCTACACATTCTTAATATACCTCATGTTGGGGGTGTACAGAGTTCTGACGTCATGCAACAAGAAAGAGGTATCCATGCATGCTGAGCCTGTGCTGTATTGGCATTTCTTTCCCTGTGACATTTCTTGTAATTGATTAGTCAAAGTCATTAGCTGGAGACTGCCCCAGTTACACAGGTGTAAACAAAGGGCTCCTCAATGAGAAACTAGGTTACACCTGGAGAACACAATCACACACATGCAGCAGAGCTATATACAAACATATTACACACTCACAACACACAACCACAAAGAGGAATAGAAGAAAACATACTCACATACTGTAAGCGAATGTGTAACACTACATAATAAATAGGTATTGTGAGCACTGAGCCACCATGGAGAAAAAGGTGTCAGACTTGCCTGCTAGAATGTTACATACAGTTTGTTCCTCTACATTGTTTAACAATATTTGTTCCTACATTCATTGAGATACAGTACAGTTGTATTTCATTAAAGTATGTGGATTTGTTCTGTTACTTCTGTGAGTAATGTATTTGTATCCAACAAATTCTGGGTCAAAATGTCGAAATGTTCAGAAGAGTTTTTGCATTACCTTGTTGATTAGACTACTAGAGCATCAGGCAGAGATTGATGGGTAAATCAGTGAATCAATTAAACTGTTTGAGGCGAGGTAAGAGCAAGTGATTATGCACGTTCAAAGTTTGTTGTTTTAAGTGTTACCTTTACAGAATTGTAAAACAAGACTAGAAGTCTCACTTTGCTGCTATAGGCCATAGTATGACTCCCCAGGGAAAGATGTGCGCTTACCAAAATCAAAAGGGTTCACCCTGCAAAATCCCCATTACATTATGAGTTATCGTTCTGTGCAAAGTTGACATTTTGGCCTGAGGGTGGCGCCAGAGAAAAGGTCATGGCATCACATGGTTAGGGTTCACCCCTTGCACACAAGGTATCTCAAAATCAAATGAGCATGAGCACATTCATGCTCCCTGGAGGATGAAACATAATCATCTGAGTGAGGAAAGGTCATGTGCCACCCTCAGGATTAAATGTCACCACACCAGATATCTCACCATCTAATAGGCAGATTGCAATTTTTGGTGGCCCCATGGCCTTTGCATGCCTGCCACACTTAGTGGAAAATGTCCACAATATTATTATTGACCAGAGGGCTAGGGCTTTTATTTATTTAGTATTGTTTACCTATTGTGTAAATCTGTACCGTAGATGCAGGCCTCATTCCTTGTTTAATAGCCGGTTTGTTTTCAATCTGAGGCTCAACGGTTTTGGAGCACTGAAATGCTTAGGCCTGAATCGAAATTGAATCATCTTTCACCTCTCATATATAATATATCTCATATCAAGGCTCCAGTGCAATTCATCAAAAGTGTCCTGGTTCTCAATACCGGGATAAAATAAATAAATAAGGAGACACTATCTATATTCATTTCAGGAATGAATGATTTTCTATTAATGTTTTTATATATATAAAGAAATACGTCAATGAAAGTGGAGTCTTCTATATACAAAGACACATGCATGCACGCACGCACACGCGTGCGCGCGCACACACACACACACACACACACACACATGCTGTCACTATGGATGCATGTAGTGTTATAAAAGATCTATTTTTGCCCGCCTGCTATGTGATTGGCTACATAGAAACATCACCCTGCATGCAAAAGAGTGATTATATATTGTTTCTCTACCTCACTAAATGCCCCCTTGGCTAGGAAGAAAGTCATATTTTGACAGCAGGAATTAGGGTGTTGATATTCATTCATCAGCCAACACTCTCTCTCCCCCCCCCCCCCCCCCCAATGGCCTGCATCTCCAAATCGGAGCAATGAATGTCATTTCTGGTGAAAACAAGGTTTTTCAACGGCCGACAGCAGGCACTGTGATACTCGCGGTCGGGTTTTGTCACCACCGACTGAGAGAACAACCGGTCAAGACACCAAACACACAGCATTTTGACATTGTAACATCTGGTTACTGATATTTGGCCCTTCAAAATAAGCGTTGGCAATGCGCAATATAGATTAATTAATCCTGGCGGTCACACCTAGATTCTATCATTACAGCTATTGGCTATTACAACACAGGAATAGTAATGCAATTGGTATTACATGGTATAGTAAACAGATAATGTAAACCATGCTACAATATTTTTCTATGAAACAGACAAACTTAACTCCATATAATAATTAGCTAAGACTGTGTTCAATCTTACACAAAATGCACTACACACCTTTCCTCTGAAACGTTTCCCTGATCTTCCTGTCCCATTCCTTTCACAAATGCAAAGCAAAAGAGTGCAATGGAAATTGCAGAAATGGGTACTTTAACCTTGTATTTGACTCTCTAATGTGAACACCTTGAATTATTAAAATCATTGTTCAAAGTGTGCTCGCCAACTAAATAAATCCAAGCTCCTACTTTCATGGTGTTGCACTCCTCCAACTCAGAACACTGATTTTAATGCCTTGCTCCATCGCCATGAATTATGCTGTTGACGAATAACAAATTAACTTTTATTGTTGCATTGAGACAAAGGACCTTGAAATACTATAGTCCTCCGACGTGAATTTATGAAACAAATTGGATTTTGCCATGTCATTGTCTTGGCGATTCTATAAATCTTTTTTAATCAGTCTGATATTTGTCCACCATATTGCAAATGACAAACCTGAAAAACTATAACAAATTGCAGTATAATGTGTCTGACAAAGGTCAACCTATGCACACAAGTAAGGTTAACTTGTTCTTTCTTAGGTTTTTCTTTTTTCCTTTAACAATGTATCTACTATCTAAACTCTAGTCTACAGTATTACCACTGTTGGTTTTAATCCTAATGAAGTACTTCAATATATTGTATACAAGTTACAATATACTATTACCATTCAATGTAATGAATATGAACAATCAAACATATAATAGAACTATTGTAGCTGAAAATGAGCCTTGTTGATTCATAACTAATACAAACTACGTTTTTAAGTTTCTGTCAATACATTTTGTAATTGAATGTTCTGTTATTAAAGCAATAAGCCACAAGACGTCTCAAGTTACCGGGGATTTTATAATGGCTGAGAGGCGTAGTGAGATACGTCGCGTAGCGGAGTGTCTCCGACCCTTTCAGCCATTATAAAACACCCGGTAAGCTGGGACCCGAGTGGCTTTATTGCGGTTACAAACATATAGCAATATTAACCTCATAAAACTTTTCCTAATTCAAAGTAGCTTTGTGCCCACCAGAGCGAGCCACACTTCCTTGTTTTTACTCGGCCAGTCACTGTGACGGGGTCGGGGGAATAGGAGGCGCTTGATGTTTTTACGAGGCCGCCCGGAGCCACACATTCACAGTCATATGAGCGTGGGCGGTGCTTAGACGCAAGTCAATCAAGTGCTCCCCTTCCCCAGTTCAGCTACAGAGCTGCGGGATCAATGTAACGCAGCTGGGAATGATATAAAGTGATTGAAGGTGTGGATTATCGTGAGATTTACCATGACAACCAGCCAATCAGAATAGAGAGTATTGGGACTAACCATTTTAGAATCAGTCTTTTACCATTCCACAGCATGTCACTCTTTTTTTTTAATAATTTTTATCCCACGATTTTGCAACGCATTTTTTTCACCCAGGGGGGGGGGGGGGGGGGGGGGGGGCAGCGGACTGACCTCATGCTTCCTTCTATGCATGAGGAGTCCAAGCTGCTTCTTTTCACCCGACAGGGGAGTTTCCCCAGCCGAAAGTAGCGCGTTATTCCGAACAGTTCCTTTCCCCCAGGGGGAGGTAGTTTAGAGACCAGGATTACTGCATGTGGTTACCTACCCTAGGGGACACGGGGAGAACATGCAAACTCCACACAGAAAGGCCCTTTCACCAACCCCGCCTCGGGCATGGGCACTGATGACGCGAAGGAGAGAACACGCCCTCAGCGCCCACAGCATGATGTCACTCTTGTGTGTGGATTTCAAAACATATCTTCTGTAGACTGTTCTGTTCTGTTCTGTAGACCTAAAAATCAAGCCACTTCGGCTTGATTGATGTGGACCTTTAATATTTCTGTCTGGCAGAAAGCCCTGAAGGAAAACTTCTCCCATCTGCTGTCTGCTATACAGTTCACGCATATAGCACAAGGATGAAGTGTTTCAAGGCTTCTGTATAGATAATCTTCAACAGTGGTCTTTGCAGGGGGCATGCACTTATATAGAGACAGCGAGATACACTAGACTACAGTACCAATATTGACTTCGCTTTTCAACTTCACCTTTGTCACGTTATAAGTTTACAGCTGTAAAAAGTGGGTGCATACAAGCTCCCATAATTTTCACTTTCAAGAAAGGAAGAGAAGCCTATAGAATAACGGGCAGATATGTAAATTACAGTATGCATAGGTGCATGGTTAAATACAGTAACTTACCTACACAAAGTGATGTTCCATTCCATATAATGAAGTTAAGTAGGTGAGTGGATTGTTTTGACTGTGCAGTGCTGCCCCAAACATGCAACCATGACCCCCTTTAATTACTTCAGTCTATATATATGTAGCTTAATTACTAGTATTACAATGTTAGTCTTTTTTATGTCCAATGTATTTGTATTTAATTCATATAGTTAAAGGACCACTTCACCACTTTTCTACCTATCTTCATAAAGTTTGTCCTCACTAATAACCATGATAAAGTAGCAATAGTCTCATAGGAGGGCTGTGGGCAGTTCAGAAACCAGTGACATCAGTGACATCATCGACAGGGAATACAAATGGCTAAAAAGACGCAAAAGCAATGCGAAAATGGAAGCCATTGTTCTCATGATAAAAAAAATCTAAATATTTGCTTAAAAGAATCTTGTTTAAAAACAAATCTGCTTAACAATGATGTAACTGATGCCACTGGTTTCTGAACTGCCCACAGCCCTCCTATGAGACACAGAGTAGAAAAAATGGTGCTATTTTATCAGAACATTATACTACTTTATCTGAACATTAGTGAAGATAAGTTGAAGTGTCCTTTAACATAACTATAACTAAATGCATTTGAAATTGTATAATAATGCTACATTTCAGGATTCCAATTCAAAAATAGCAAAAAACTATGCAGAATTTCAATTCAAATATAGCATAAATAGCCGATCTACAAGCACGTTTTGAGCTTGTAATTCGGCTATTTTTGCTACGACAGAAATATGCAATGTGGATAGGGGTTCACATAAGGTTCACAAAGCTTATCCTTCTAGAGTAGAGGTATGATCAATATTGTACGTAGGTGCTCGTAACAAAATTAAATAGAGAACATTCATCCAACTTAAAAGCTGACTAATTCATTTCCACTCTCGTTCCTTTGTTCAGCATTAAAAGAGTTGCTACTTTATCCCCTCGCGCCTTTTTTCTAGATCAACTGGAAATGGAGCCAAACGTTGGGAAACAATCCATTTAACCCATAATAAAGGGAATCATTGCCAGGATTTCAATCATGTATATATGATATGTATGTTCAGTAGCCTGCAGATTGATGCCTTTTGTCCTTACACATTCCACCCACAGTTTTCAACTTCACTTCTCATATTTTGCAACATTTCATTTACTGGACATGTAACTTTTCACTAAGAAATAGTGTGCGGTAGTCCATTATTTATGGTCTGTGATGGAAAGTGCAACCAGGTAGGCTACTCCATAAGGAAAGTGTAATCAGGTAACATAATTGGTCAGCTACAGTAGCACTTGTCTTGTACCCTTAAAATAAAACATCACCCTCAGCTTGGAGTTGGCAAGTAACAAGAAATAAAGAAAACAAGCAATCAACCACATTCTTCTGCTTTCAGTGTCAAGGTTGGGATATGCATTATGTTTATGTACCTTATCCTTGAGTCAAGGTGCAGGAGGTCAACAGAGGGAGGTGGAGGGGGAGGAATGAGAATGGAACAAGGAGGGGGCAGAGGTTATTGGAGAACCACCTCTTTCATCTGGCCATGGAGCATTCGTGGCCTTTGCTCATCAGCATGCCTCCAACCATAATTTGCAATTCCTGACATGGCCCACCCACATGCTCTGACAACTAAACTGTAAAATACTTGCCTTAAAGCTGCAATTCAGAACTTATTTTGAATGCATAAAACATTATTTATTAACACATCAGTATGTTAATACAATACATCTGCAGTGGTTTGGAGGTGTTCTATCTACACTTACTTTGAGAAATGTAGGCGCTGGTCAGTGGTGGAAAGTAACTAAATACATTTACGCAAGTACTGTACTTGAGTACAGTTTTGAGGTATTTGTACTTTACTTGAGTATTTCTAATTTCCAATAATTTTACTTCTACTCCACTACATCTACAAGCTCACAATGCGTTTCAAAATAGTTTTATTCGTTTGAAAACTGGGAAATGGGACCTTCTGCAAAGTTAGTACTTCTACTTTTTGTACTTTAACAAAATTTGATACCGACACTACTTTCACCCAGGTTCATTTGGAATTCCACACTTTTACTTGTAACGCTGTTTAACGGAGTACTTTTATATTGCAGTAATTAAGTAAGAATTGTGAGTATACTTTTTCCATCACTGCTGCTGGCGTAGTAGTACTGCCTGAAGCACAATATCGCCACTGCCCTTGTGGGGATTCCCTCGTGGCAGAGCAGTAGAAATGTGGTCTCCCAAGCAGGATATCATCGTTCCGAGTCCCAAGCAGGATACCATCGTTCTTAGTCCCAAGCAGGATATCATCGTTCCGAGTCCCAAGCAGGATACCATCGTTCCGAGTCCCAGGCAATGCATTAATAGACTTACACATTGCAGCTTTAAAGCTAATTAGACGGACACAGAATGCATTGCAATAGGAACTGACCGTTAGTCTGTGCTCAAAGTGTTTCTTTTTGGTCTCAGTGAAACATCATCAGAGGAGGATGTCCTAAAATCAATATACAGTATATCTATCATGATAAACAAGTTTATACTTGCAGCACAAGGTTAAATTGGAGGGTTGTGGACCATGGTTATGCAATGCATAGGTAATATAAATGTAATGAAATTCCATAAATGCATATTTCCAACTGGCCAAGTAGCTACACCGTGACCTTGTCATTGTCAATTACTGATGTGTATGGGGCTATCTAATAGGGTCATAGACCCTGTTTTTGCTGTATGAAACTGAATTTAATGTACCACATTGCTATATACTTGCATACAGATATTGCAGGAGGATGTTCCGTTTACAAGGAATGTTTCAATCAAGTGAATCATCTGTGTGGTATTGCATTTATTATTATATATATTTTTTGCACAATTACAACACAGCACTTAAACCTCCATGCTTGTACATTGTGTGCGTGCGTTGCTCACCCAGCGTATACTCCCACAAACTATCTCCAGTGAGTAACCCTGTGCATTATTACAGAATACAGAATATATTGCAATTATTAATGTTATTATACATCTATAAATGCACCAAGTCTCTGTTTGCGCGTACGTCTGTAATCCACTTAACTCGAGAACCGTTTGCCCCTCCGACTTCAAATTCCACACCCCCACAGGGAGTTCAGTGCCTGGTGTCGAGTCCATCGGATCCATCCATCCATCCATCCATCCATGCAGTGGTTTTCAACCAGTGGTCCTCCGCTAAATGATGGAGAGTTGGTAACCAAGTGGACCCTTATAGATCTTTTATCATCGTAAAATGAAAAAAAAAAACATCTGCATTAATTAATTCACAAGAAGTCTACACAATTAGAGAATCTAGGAGAATTGTAATTTTGTTCAACATTTGCCTGTTATCTCTCCCAACATCAATACAGCATGGACAAAATCTTATCCAACGACAAGAAAATAATCGATGTTTTGGGTCTGACTAAAACTACATCTAAATCTGAGTAAATGGTGGTCCGTGGCTCAAACATGGAATAAATAATGGGCCTTGATACAAAAAGGATTAATAAATAATGGGCCTTGATACAAAAACCACTGTCCTAGAGTGAGGTATTATTAAAAACAAGTAGGCCTAAGCCAATTAGTGACAGCAACATTAACCATATTGAGACCCGAGGACCCAAGGAGAAACCTTTTTTTTCTTCTCCAAAATGAGTTAATTGCACAGGCAGACTCTTCACATACTAGAGCATGTCTGAAAAAAGTGTCAGAGCTGAAATCGACATCTAAATATGAAATAAATGCTTAAACATGTAGCTAGGTGTAATGTTAAGAGACCACAGAAGTGAACCTTTCAAGCCCGTTTTCTCAACTCGCTTATAGAGTAATCTCTATAAGCCATAGGCCTATCTCCAAAACTGGTGGGTCAAACTGAACAACCAATGTCAATTTGAAGCTATGATTCCCTGCTTTAATATGATATGAAAAAAACGAAAATTCAAAAAAATCCAATGGCAGTCCCTCAGTCAAATTTGGTCACATTTCATGTCAAGGACCCCAAATATTATACTGTATGTATTTGGCCGCTCACCTGAAAATATGTTGTTCCAGGGATCCCCTAGAAGCGAATATTTGAGCTTGTAGATCTGCTATATTTCAACAGCTAAAGTTTTAAATAATGATTAAAGTGGTTAAAAGTTATAAGGCGACACAGATACGTCCTCAGGTCTAAATGGGATAGCCATATTGCTAGATCTGTAGAAATATTTCACAGAGGAAAATGGTTACCCAATAGATACCATTCCAAAAGTACAAAAATTCAGCCGTGGAACCCTCCCTTGTATAATTTTGTTACCTCCAAAGAATCACCCCTCACTTGACTGACATGGATGTAGCAACTCAATTCACTGAGAAAATGAGGAGGGAAGACAAAAGTCACGTTATGTCTCCTATCAGTGGAAACAGTCTTAAAGGATTCATCACAAGCCAGAGACTGTGGGCATAGGCTCTAGGATAACAATCAACTGTAATCCCCGAGATGGATGGCTTCACTGCTATATTCATTTCCGGATGCTGATCTGTTAGCCATGTTTGTTTTTGATCACACAGAGTGGTTAAATCTGATAAAGAACACTTGAGCAATGTCTTTGTAGGGGTAAAACGTCCACTACGCTGAGAGGAAGACCCGTTAGGTGAAAAGGACATTTACCGTGGCTGTTTTCTCAGTTTCGTAAAACGTCTAGCGGGCAATGTAAACTAGTTTGGCCTCATGCCCCTCAAGGCCACTGCAGTGGCCTTGATTTCACAGTTTTGTCCGCTCTCTACCTCTCTCCCGTAAATATACCACAAATATGTAATATGTGGTTTTAGATATTTTAGATTTGACACTTACTTCCTGGACTACACATTGTCTCAGTAAGACAGCCCTCTCCCCCTATCCACAAGGAGGAGCAGTGCACCAAAGCATTATGGGAATTATAGTCCAGGAAGGAAGTGAGCCCAGACATCATGGACACTGCTAAAATCAAAAATATCTAAAACCACATATTACACACATAAAGACCCCAGGAAAGTGTTCTAAAGTGTTCTAAGTTTTCAGGTCCACCTGAACTGAAGCCCACCCACAGCTGTTGTTGTATGATAAAGGTCCCCCTCCCCACCCCTAATACGAATTGACCACTACATAGAAAATACATCATAAATAAATACTGAAACCACATATAATCACTAAAGGACAACTTTAGTTTTTTCAACCAAGGTTCATGTTTTAGGTTATTAGAGAAAGTAAAAGATGAGTGTTATTTATTTTTTTCATTTGCTGCTTTCTTTCGTTTGAGTGATTTCAGCTATTTTTGACAGTCATTCGAACATGGTCCTAGTGATTTATTTGTTTATTATTTACTATAGTCCTACTAGACCCCAAGAAATTATATCTGGCCACAAATAAAGTTGTCCTTTAAGGAAAGTTTATGCATGTACTATGTGTGTACATGTGTACTACTGTATGCAAACTCTTAATTTCCATTTTCCAGCCATTCAGTTGGGGGGGATTTCTTTCTTTTTTTTTCTTTTTAATAATCTGGGGAACCCCCAAAATAATTTGGCGACCCCCAGGTTGAGAACCCCTGTATTAGAGCAATGTTAACTGCATGGACACATACAAAACAGAAAAATCACGGAACTCCATCTTTAAATCTTGGTTCTCTGAACCTGTCTGTAAATTTGTCTCTCTCTCCTGCCAGGGCTAGAACTTGGCTTTTCTCCCAGCCACTATTAACTGTGACAAGACCCCATTCTGTGTAGTGATGAGCTCCTCGGCCAAACTCGTGTTCGCAAATTGCAACAAAGGCGGAAAACGATGAGGCCAATTTTAGAATTTAGAGATACGACAGCCGTATATCAGGCGGCCTGTGGACGTTGGAGA